>NW_022436953.1:26745519-26897733 GCF_009761245.1 Sapajus apella
TCTCCATCACCATCACCGCCATCGTCCTCTTCACACCATCATCATCATCACCGTCATTACTGGCATCATCATCACCCTCGTCATCCTGATTGTCATTGGAGAGTGTCAGGGCTGGGGGAAGGTAGGGGTGAGGAGGAAGGTGGGAATGAAAACATTACCTTACAAGCCCTTCCTCCTCCTCTTCCTCTTTTCTCCACATAAGGTGTCTCTGTGTGGAGCTACAACAGGAACCTCCCTATAGGTAAGATGTGGGACTTTAGACCCAGGAAAGGCTCTGGCTGGATTTGGGGCACCCTCTGGCATACATTCTGTGGTATATGCCCCTGGGCTCTGCCTATCTTCAGCCCAATCCCATGCCCAGCCCCAATACCCCAGGGACCCAGGCCTTCTTTAGCAGAAGCATTAGCAAGGACAGAACAGAGATGCCCTTTCTTATGAAAAGGAACTTAAGTTCAAATTCTCAGAGAAACTTCATCTCCGGGGTTCTGCCAGCTTTCCCAGGGATTATATGATTAGACTCAAATACTTTGAGCTTGTAGGCCCATAGCATCCATTCCAGCACTGCCCACCCCTGCCCCCAACCCTGCACCTCTGAAGCTTGAGGCCTCCATCCAGCAGGACTCCTGGCACTGTTCTAGCCAACTGAAGCAGAAAGCGTACCTGGTTCAGTAAAGCAAGATTTGCAGAGAATTCTAGTTGGGGCTTTTAGATTACAAAGAAAGGGACCCACAAGTTCAACTAAGAAGAGGTAAAGCGGGTAAAGGTGTTGGTACAGTTAAGATACTGCAGCTCTGCTGGGTGTGGTGGTTCACACCTGTAATCCCAACACTTTGGGAGGCCGAGGCAGGAGGATCATGAGGTCAGGAGTTCAAGACCAGCCTGGCCAACATAGTGAAACCCCGTCTCTAATACAAAAAATTAGCTGGGTGTGGTGATGCATACCTGTAGTCCCAGCTACTCAGAAGGCTGAGGCAGAACAATTGCTTGAACCCGGGAGGTGGAGGTTGCAGTGAGCCGAGATCACACCGCTGCACTCCAGCTTGAGCAACAGAGTGAGACTTTGTCTCAAAACAAGAAAAAGAAAAAAACAAAGATACTGTAGCTCCAAGGACAGAAAACCAAGTACAGCCAGACCTCTCACAAACTGGAAGCAGGCAGAACCAGACTTCTCTCCCCAGTTCAGAGTCTGCTTGGTCTCCCAAGCCCTCCTGGGCATTGCTGCTGGGCCATGCCTTCATCCTGATACCTTCCATTCAAAGTCAGTGCCACAGGGCTCTTCCTCGCCTTTCCCTATTCCGAATTTGACTCTCTTCTCCCATAGTGAGAACCCTTGTTCTCAATAGTCAATATGTATATTAATTTGCTCTGTCCCATAATAGAAGTAACACAGTTTCAGAATTGCTGCATTGTTACCACTATCAAAGACACACCTGCAACATTTGCCTGCTGCTCTTTGTCTTTAGAATAGATTGCCAGAAGCATGTGCATTCTGAAATCTCTCACCAAAGACAGGTGCAGTTTCACCACCCCCACTGACAGGTCACCCAGAGCTCCAGAAAATAAGGCAATTTGGGTGTTGTTCTATGCCGCAGACACCTGCCTGCCCTTTGAAGCCCAACCAGAGCCCTGAATAGAGTCCCTGTGATGCTCACTGATGAAAGGACAGGGAACCAGACCCTCAGCAAACCAAGCTACCAGATGACTCTATTTGAGCTAATGGCTGAAGCCAAATAGAGCTTCTGGGGAATACAGATGTTCCCACCAGTCCAGAGTTCAGGTCATGCAGCTCCGGAGACAAAATAATCATGCCTGCAATAGATGGGGTACATGGTTTCCTGGGGCATCTGGTTTCCTGCTGCTAAGGGAGTTTCTAGGCATTCATGCCCATCCACAGGCATTCACTGGGCAGCCACTATGTGGTCAGCACAGAGCCTGTGGCTAGGGATGGCAATAGTTATGGAGTGCTGGTTGCACATCTGCCGCTCTCCCTAAGGCTCCACATGTATCATGTCACCTGGCGAAGAAAATTATAGCTTTAACGCCAGAGCGGCTTCTGAGGCAGCTACATAATGGGTTCATCCTGGTTTGCCCAGGACATTGCAGGTTCTAGTATTTAAAGTCCCAAATCCCGGAAAACCCCTCAGTCTTGGGCAATCTGGGCTGGCTGGTCATCCTAGATGCACCTTGGGTCTATCTTTTGTACTCCATCAAATAGAAAGTTGGGCTTGCAGGGACCTTAGAGATCATCTTGTCTAAGCCTCATGCCAGGATGAACTCTCTCCCATTGTGGTTTTCTCATCTCTACTTTTACTTATCCAGGGATCAGAAGCTCCCAACCTTCCCAGACAGGCCCTGCCATCTCGGCAGCTCTGACTCTGAGCAAGGCAGAGGGATGAGTGGAGCAGCAAGGACCCTGTAGAAAAGGAACCTGAACTCTGATCCTGGCTTTTCAGTTCACCAGGTGAATGGTCCTGACTGAGTTCCCATATCCCACACAAACAGGTACACAAACCTCAACCCCCTGCCACCCTGCCTCCTGCTAGGTGTGGTGAGCCCTGTGTCTATGTGCTGGGCAACTTTGCTGACAGCCTTGTGGAGCTCTGAGCTTGTTGGAGCCCCATTTGAAACCTCAGGTCTGCATGGCCCTCATTCTCCACATGCCAAGCTTGATTCATACCTGACGGATCTCCACTTAAATTTGGACAGGAGGTCATATTGTGGGGCTTCCTGAGAGATAAATAATACTTACCAGAAGGTGGGGGGGCAGTCCCCTGTGGGCAAGTCTTGATTCTTAGGAAGCAGGAGCCAGGCACATCAGTTTCTGCTGTTTCCCCCTTTCCATGGACTGGGGCATGACTGGCTGCATATGGATATATGGAATCTTTTTGGGGAGTGATGAAATATTCTTAAGTTAGATGTATTGCTGGGTGCACAGCTCTGAATGTACTAACAACTACAGAACTGTAGATTTTTAATGGGTGAATTTTATAGTATGTGAATTATATCTTAAAGCTGTTTAAAAAACAGTGACATAAATGACTTATTTTTTAAAGCACACATATGTATATGGATATATGGTAAAATATATACTGAAAGATACATTTAATAAAAGTCATGTATGTGGAGGGGGGAGAAAGAGAGAAAAAAGAAATGAAGAAAATACTACCAATTGTAAATCTAGATGAGGAACGACATGTATATCTGTTACAGATGTTTATTGTATTATTTTTATACTATTCTCTCGATTTTTCTGTAGGTGTTTTAATTTTTCAAAATAAAAGGATGGAGAAAATAAACTTGCCGTCCTTGGACTCAGGAGAATATCCACCCATTTGAGAGCCTACCCATGGCCCCTGCTCATTTGGCAAAGCATCAGCTCTGCTTCTAATTATTCAGTCTCCTGCCCTGACCTACCTGTCTCCATACCTCAAAGTCAGAAAATTCAGGCTTTCAAAGCTTGGCCCTGCACACCTGCTGACGGACTCCTGGGCATGCTGATTTTACTTTAGTGAAGTAAGCAGTAACGATTCATTTGCAGCCCTGCAGGTCTTTTCTCAGGTGCGCTGGCTTAGTGAGAAGACATCCTGCATGAAAATAACCTGTGAGCAATTTTCTTATGCAGAGCCCAAGACTTCTGCCTGCACCTTCTGAAGTGGAACTTCAGACTGAGAAATTCTAGATGAATAGAAATTCTAGAAATTCTAGATGACTCAATGTACTTTTTCCATCTTCATCTCACTGTTGGTTTGGCAAATACATAGCAAAGTTTCCAGATCAGAAAAGGCATCAACAGATGATTCCCTGGGGTGACTAACAGATGCCAAATGGAGTCACCCCAGGGAACAGACACCGTAGATGTCCACAGAGACCCAGCCAGTGTCACATAGCCACCAGACGTAGCAGGCCCTTGTCAGATAAGATTCCTCTTGACTACATCACCTCCCAATAGAAGCCTCAGGAAGCCCTGGCATTGTCCTCTGGGCCCTCAAAGCACACATGAGGAACAGTGAGAACAAGACACAGGCAACACCCTCTGACTTTGGCCAAGAATGGTCCTGTGAGACATCATGGGTCACTACTTGTGTTTCCTCCCACGCATCCCTTGCATGGCACCTGACATCAGGCAGATGACTCAGCTTCAGAGGCTAGAAAGGCCCGCAGCAGGAAGCAGAACATCTGCAGAAAGGCTGCTTCACTAGCATCCCAGGGCTTGGGAAGGAGGTCAGCCCTATTTTTCACAGACCTGCCTCCAACTGTGAGTTTTATTAGTAACCCAAAATATTATATGTGATTACCTGTGGGACTTTGACAACAAAAGCAGGAAAGGCAACCTCATTAAGCCCTCTATCATTTTATATTTTGAGATGGAGTTTTGCTCTTGTTGCCCAGGCTGGAGTGCAATGGTCTGCTCTCAGCTCACTGCAACCTCCACCTCTCAGGTGCGAGCGATTCTCCTGCCTCAGCCTCCCAAGTAGCTGGGATTACAGGAATGCACCACCACACCCAGCCAATTTTGTATTTTTAGTAGAGATGGGGTTTCCCCATGTTGGTCAGGCTGGTCTTGAACTCCTGACCTCAGGTGATCCACCCACCTCAGCCTCCCAAAGTGCTGAGATTACAGCCATGAGCCATCTCCCCTGGCCCATAAGTCCTCTATCTTTAAATGTTTGAAAAATGTGACCCACTCAGAAGGATCTCAAGTTCTGCTTTATTGAATAAGAAGATGAATCTTGGCAGGTAAAAAAACCCTTAAATAGCTTTACAAAGTTTTGCTTATTTGCTCTTGAACTAGATATATTTTTAACAGCCAAGTAAAACCCCAAAGCTGTAATTGCCTTAAATCACCTTCATGAAAATGAAGAAAGAGTATTTCTAGTCTGAATGAGGCTCTGCTTCTGGGATTAGGGAAGATTTGAGGCTTTGCTTGAATAATTTTACCCAGTCTATTCAAATTGGAAGATTTAAAAATCTAAGCAATTGTTAGTTTACTGGCATCACTAGATGAAACCCATTCAGCTGTTTGCTAGACATTAGCTGACTTGTGCCCTGCTCTAAAATCTGTCAGGTGAATCAGGCAACATTCTCCACTTGGTACTTTACCAGGATGGAAGCTTTGGTGGATTATCTCCAGCAGGTTGGCTGTCTTGGAGGAGAGACCTCCAGAGGAGGCTTGGGATGCAATGCAGGCCACCACCCCACGCTGAGGACTGACCAGGTCAATGGTGGCCTGAGTTTAGGCCACATCAAGTGGTCCTTCACCCAGAAGTTTCAAGGCTGCAATGAGCTACAGTCATACCACTGCATTCCAGTCTGAGCAACAAAGTGAGACCATGACTAAAAAAAAAAAAAAAAAATAGAGCTTTTGATGGGGCTTTGCCTCCACTCTTCTCTGGGAAATACTTGAACAGTGAGCCAAAGTAATTCTTAAGAATTTGGAAAGGATCAGAAAATAGAAAGGAGGTTCATATTGATTGGTTTTCTACTGTTTTAAGCATTACATGTGCCAGTTTTTTCACATTTGTAATCTAACTTTACTCTTCAAAACCATGTTATTGTTACCACTTTTTAGACAAAGAAAGTACAGCTTCAGAAACCTAAGCCATTTTTTCTGATGCAGACCAGCATTTGATAACCATAGAGGTAACTGATGATCTGGCTCTACTTTAGCATGGGGCCCTGTGTCATTGATAAGTGCGGTATTAGCCACCTGATTCGCTGACCCACAGTTCAGAGCACCGGTGAGCCAGGCAGGGATCAGAACAGAAATGCCGACTAAGGCTTGCCTAAATAAGCAGGCAGCAAGCGTGGTGAGCAGGCAGGATTCAGGTGACCAGATAAGCAGCAATGCGGGGGTTGTGGTCAGGACCATGGACAGCTCCCGTGGTCCTTCATACCGAGGACTAGGAAATCGCTGCTGTCTCGCAATCCTGGCTAGCTCCAGCCCCTTCAGATAACTGTCTTGAGTGGTCTTAGAAACTTGTCTAGAAACCCAGCTCCAGATTTCATGTGGCAAGAATCGATCATGCGTCACCAAAAAGACTGGTGATGTCTGTAGTGAAGGGCTGGCAGTGGATGTGGGGCCTGCCTGGGCAATTTGGGTCCCTGCAGGCTGATGGAGATGTTCCCTCCCTCCTCTGTGCTTTTTCTCACTAGTGTTCACTTTGTCCAGGGCCTAGATTACCCCTGGGCTCAGGCAGAGATCCAACTGAGAGCCACTTCACCAAGATCTTAGCACACATAGTGTCAGGAGCTCCTGGAAAATGTTTAACATTGATGGAAAAGGTGGGATGAGTAACAAAAGAATCTTTAAATTCCCCAAATGGAAAAGTGTCATCTGTCTACAGCTCTTTAAACAACAGTTCTAAATCTCTGCCTCAAATACTCACAAAGCCTGAAAAAGAGAAAACCCATCACAACAGTATTGAGAACTAAGATTGATGTTATGTGGTCTGAGGCCAAGATCTGCCAGTATTTATAAGGGATATGAAGCTTAAACAACAAAACCCAACCAGGCTTTGTCCAGCAGAAAAGCGAATTTCTGGCACTTCCCAGGCTCCCTGGAAAGAGGTTGGTGGCTCAGTGTGCTCATTTCCAGGATACAGAACTAGGGAAGAAACTCTTACATCAAGTAGAATTGATGCACATTTATCCCTGAAGACGTGTTAAAACATATTTGCATGCATCTGTGCCCCATGCATTTTCTTTTGCAGTAGCTTCATGAAGACACATTTAGAACATATGTAAGAGTTCTTCAGTTTCATAACAATGTGAATGTATTTAATGCCACAGAACCTAAAAATATACTCTTAAGAATAGTTAAGGTCGGGCAAGGAGGCTCAAACCTGTAATCCCAGCCCTTTGGGAGGCCGAGGCAGGTGGGTCACCCGAGGTTAGGCATTCAAGACCAGCCTGACCAACATGGAGAAACTCCATCTCTACTACAAAAATACAAAATTAGCCGGGCGTGATGGTGCATGCCTGTAATCCCAGCTACTCGAGAGGCTGAGGCAGAAGAATCACTTGAACCCGGGAGGTGGAGGTTGTGCTGAGCCAAGATCGCACCATTGCACTCCAGCCTGGGCGACAAGAGGAAAACTCCATCTTGAAAGAAAACAAAAAGAATAGTTAATATCTGAATGCTTGTGTCTCCCCCAAATTAACATGTTAAAACCTAACCACCAATGTGATAGTATTAAGAGGTGGGGCCTCTGAGGGGCCCTCATGAGTAGGATTAGTGCCCTTAGAGGCTCCAGAGAGCTACACTATATCTCTTCTATCACATGGACACACAGTGAGAAAGTGCCATCTATGAATCAGGAAGAGAGACCCCCCCCAGACTCCGAAATCACTGACACCTTGATCTTTGACTTCCCAGGCTCTAAAACTGTGTAAAATAAATTTCTGTTGTTTTTAAGCCACCTAGTTTATGGCATTTTGTTATAGAAGCCTGAACAAACTAAGAGAGTGGTAAATTTTATGTTGTGTATATTTTATAACAATTTAGAACTACAAAATTTAAATAAAAGCAAAAAAAAAGTTATTTAACTAGCTATTCCTGTGTAACAAGCCACCACAAATTTTCATGGCTTGAAACAACAACTATTTTATTGTTTGTGATTCTATGTTTGTGCAGAACTTATGGGAAGGTTCTTCTCTCCTGCACGTGGTAAAAATAGGGCAGCTCACCTGCGACCAGAGGATCCAAGGTGGACTCACTCATGTGTAGGGCTTTGTCTGGCTCTCAGACAGAAGGCTGTGGTTTTTCATGTAATCTCTCTCTATCCATGCACTCTCCTCACTCAACAGTCTAACCTGAACTTTCTTGTATAAACACTGGCTTTAAGAAGGCAAAAGTAGAAGCTGCAATTCCTCTTAAAGCGTAGGACCTTGACTGGCATATTGTCACTCCTTCCACAGCCTTTTAGTCAAAGCAAATCACAAGAGCTGAGATTCAAGGAGAGAAGCAGGAATGACTGCACCCCTTGCTGGGAGGAGTAACACACCTGGAGGGGAGGAATTGTGGGTGGCATTTTTTTTTTTTGTTTTTTGAGATGCACTTTTGCTCTTGTTGCCCAGGCTAGAGTGCAGTGGCATGATCTTGGTTCACTGCAACCTCTGCTTCCTGGGTTCAAGCGGTTCTCCTGCCTCAGCCTCCTGAACAGCTGGGATTACAGGGGCCCACCACCATGCCCAGCTAATTTTTTGCATTTTTAGTAGAGATGGGGTTTCACTGTGTTGGCCAGGCTGGTCTCGAACTCTTGACTTCAGGTGATCTGCCTGCCTCAGCCTCCCAAAGTGCTGGGGTTATAGGCATGAGCCACCATGCCCGACCCAGTGGCAATTTTTCTAGATGATCTTCACAATGAATCTCACCATCCTCCTTCTTAGTCCTGTGCTGAAGTGGCAGGGTGAGCGAGGACCTCAACGTCAACTTTGGAATTGCATTTAGAGTAAAATTCACCCTAGGAGGAAATTTCAATATGGGATCTCAGGGAAGTACACATATGTGCACATATAGATTAGGGTTTGAAAGAAGAAAGGGGGCTTAAAGTTTATTTCGCCTTTAACATAAGAAGGACAAAAGTCCACTTGTTACAAGATTCACCATTATTTAGTTAAGAGAATAAGAATAGATACTAGGCTGGCTATATCTCACTGCTGTCTATCAAACACGCACATCACCCCCTCCCCACCACCATGCACAGACTCACACAGTGGAGAGAGGGCTTTAGAGAGGCACATTTAGATCATGGCATCACTTAAAATTATTACAGAGCAAATTAATTCAATTTAAAATCTTAATGTGACAAGTTAATTTCCCATTCAATATTTAGCCAGAACTCCAGCTGGAAGCAAAGTCATCTTCCCCATAATTTCTCCTGTTGACTGAACTGCACACTGACAGGTGCTCTGAGCATGCGGATTAAAGTTAGATGAGATTGGCTTCTGAGGCCGAGCATTTTCAGACAGACCTAAATGACTGTAACTACAGGCATCTTGGATTTTTCCACTGCCTTCATTGGCCGTTTGAGCTTCCTCAAGATAAAGCTTGGGCAAGTCCCTTCTTGTAGATATTAACATGGAGGAGAAGCAAGATGTGTCCTTGACAGGGTCCCCCTGGAAAGGTGAGGACACCCTGGGGCTCCATCTCTGGACCAGGAAGTGATGCTGGGAAAATGACCAGGACCCACACAGCTAAATAATGCACTGTGTTCCCCTGATGCTGTTTAGGGACCCAGAAGCCAGCAGGGGCCACCACAGTTTACACCCCAAATCAGAACAAAGGGAAATGGTCAGGGGTCAGCAGGTCACACTCAGCTATGCACACAAGTCATTGCCTTGCCCATCTCTTCTCCAAACACTCTATCTTCAGTAGCCCTCACCCAGAGTTTTATTGGCATCACCCTGTTTGTATCCCTCCTACATTGATCACTTCTGATCAACTTGTTTATTTATTTGTTTCCTGTTTATAGTGAGGTTCACCCAAGGGGCTGCAGCTGGCTTGTTCATGGCTATGCCCTCAGTGTCCAGAACGTGGTGGATATCCATTGTTTGTTGAACAAATGAATTGAATAAAATTAAATTCCATGAGCTTGTGACCAGGGTAAGGACTGTTACAAAGTCACTGAAGGAGGCGAGTTTGTGGGGTCTTAGAAATAGGAGACATGGAGTCAATCCTAGACCTGTTCATTCAGGCAGGGATCTTAGACAAGAGAGTGAAGCTGAAAGGAGTTTATTGAATGGACATTTGGAATTGCACATAATTTTTGAAGGAAGAGGAGAACTGGCTTCTAGGAGCAATGCTGAAAATGACGCTGAATAACTGGCCTGATGAGAAACCACATCTGCCGCTGGGATTTTCTTGCAGTTCTAATTGCAAAGCACTGACTTGTCCACACAGTCATTCCCTTAAGCCTCTGCTGCTTTCTCCATCCTCACAATGCATCTTGCATGGACCCACATTCCTCAGTCCAAACACATCCAATACACTCAACAGGTGGAGCCCAGGTTCAAGCCTTCACCCAGCTGCAAGGGGAGTGGAAATTGGAGTTGGTGGGAAGACTCAGAAGGCGGAATGTTGCCCAAATGCAGGAAGGCTGTTCAAAGGGTCCTGGTTGACTGGAAACCTTGACCGTGGTTCATGACAGCAGCTTCTGCCTCAGGTTTTCATCTGCAACACCGGCCAGCCCTACTTCCTTCTCAGGTAGTTATAGGAAATTGTAATGCCAATTTCTAGAATGCGCAAATGGCTTCTGAAATGGCTCCCAGAATGCTGAAGTGGGAGCACTACTCCTTGGAAGAGAAAGGGAGAAAAGGGAGGAGGGGAGAAGGGGCCGGGGAACCATAGCAGAAAGGCCTAAGGTCGTTGTGAGTGCTGGAACCACACTCCCTGCGCCACTCCTGTCCTCTGAACTGTAGTAGCTGCAGCCTCTCCCAACAGCAGAAGAAGCACGTGGTGTTAATGGTGTTTGAGCATTTGGGTGGCAGCCAGGCTTTTTGCATCACAGCACATCCATCATTTCAACTGAGAAGGAGGAAATTGTGTTCTCGTTATACAGGTGAGGGTTGCAGAGAGGCGTGAGAGCTCTCAGATACTTGGCAGTTTGGATAAAATGATTAAAAATGGCTTGTCCCTTCTGGAAAAAAGGATGAATATGATTTTGGTGATAGTGGACCCTTGGAGAAGGCCTGCTAAGGTCAGGAAAAAAGCGATCTTTCCCTACCTCTCTGAACTCCTCATCCTCTCCCAAGCCTCCTGTCCCCATTCTCTATTGAGAAAGGCCAAAGCCACTGGTCAAGGCAAAGAGGTCTGCAGGACCAGGGTTCTGGGGATCAGAGGCTCCAGCATGAGGACAAAGATATTCGGACCCCCTCCCCCCACCCCTCGCCAGTGTAAACTCACCTGGAAGTATTTCATCTCTTAGAACCATCCCCCCATTCTAGATTGTTCTTTATCTCCAGGGCCTTCTTTGGTTTAGGAACAGAATCCCACCCCTTCCTCAGAATGCCAGAAAGGGACTGACTGCTGGCCCAAAGGAAAGGAGTTGCTCAGGACAAGCAGAGGGGGTCCTTATAACTCCAGTGACCTAGCCATTTTTGCTAGAGATGGGGACCAGAGAGGGACTGAGTACCAGACCTCAGCTGTAATGGAGAGACTTCTCTGAGAAGTGTGCTGAGCACTGCAAGGACAACAGAGATGCCTGAGATCTCTTAAGAGCGGACTATTTGTCAGACTCAGTGCTGAGTCCGTGTTCGGGCTTTTCTCATTTTAGCTCATCATCAAAGCTTCGTGACTATCTGTAAGTCAGGTGATCATTTTCATTTTAACGATCAGAGTCTGACACTCAGGAGACATGGGCCATGCAAACTAGGAGCCACCTGGGCAGTAAGTGGCTGCGCAAGAATAGATGGCAGATCTGGCTGCTCCCAGGCTCAGGACTCCCAACCACTATCCACTTCCTTCACTGATGTTTTCTTGCATCCTCAGTTCTGCCTCCACCTGCCGTTTAGTGCTCACTGTTGCTCCACCAGCTGCAATCCCAACTGTGCTCCAGCCACAAGGGCTGTCTCTGATGCAAGAGGGCACCAGCTGTGTCCCCTGGTCAGTGTACTCTGGCCCCACCTGGGCCCTGGGACTTTCCTGCCCCTACACCGTACAGATCTTGACATGTTACTTGCCTGACGCCTCAGTTTTCTTATCAGAAAATACTTAACCCCCACCAAGTAAGATGATGCATGTGAGGCCCTTCTCCACTGAAAGCATGCTTTCAGTGCTTCCTGCTTCTGCTGCTGGTGTATTGTTGCTGCTTCTCTTAGCAGTTCTATTTATCTGGCCTCTTCTAGCCTCACAAGCCAGGAGCAGACATCAGAAAGCCCATCCCTACGTCTCTAAGGCACGTCAGTGAACTTGGCAGCTGGGTGTTGTGAGGAAATCACACTTCAACTTCTAGCTAACCTGTAAGTTATAGAGGTTAGAAAAGAAAGAGAAAGAGAAGGAAAATGTTGATTTTGTACCACGAGACAGACAGTCTTAGCAAAGTAGCAGGTTCTTTGCAAAGTGCTCTTTGAAAATAAGTTTCCTATGTTTAGCTTAATGACATTCCAGACTAGCCAAATGATTAAATATTGAAACAGGACTGGCGATCTTGAGTTTCATCCGGCTGATCAATTTAAGATGAAGCAGCAGAAGAAAATGCAAATGTCAAATTACCAAATCCAAACGAACTCCACGCTGAGCCTTGGTAAAATGTTACAGGAGGCCCACCGGGGCGTTTTAAGATTATTTTTGCCATAGAGATAAGATGCAGGGGGAAAGGATCAGAATTCTCACCACCCGGTTCTGCCCTGAAGGCCAGCACTGCTGTAGGGGTGGTTCATGTTGGCTAACAATGTACACAGTGCAAGAATCAGAGCAGCTGGGAGAAAAGCCAAGGAGCCAGAGGCACGGCTTCTGCCTGGGCTCCTTCCTGTGAATCTGGAGCCAGTCCCAGCAGGTTGGCTCTAGAAAGCTCACCCAGCCTCCTGAGAAGGCAGTGGGTGCCCTCCTGTGTCAGAGATGGCGCCTGTGGCTAGAGCACAGTAGAGGTTGCAGCTGGTAGAGATGAGAATAAGCACTGGTCTGAGGGTGGAGACAGAGTCAAGGCTGCAGGGAAACATCAAAGGAGGAGTGCATGGTGATTGAGAGGCTTGAACTTGGGAGCAACCACACCTGCCATCTCCTCTTGCTCAGCCACTTACTGCCAGGTGGTTCTGTGTCTCTTATGGGCTGAAAACACAATTGCTTTAGTCACTGGGATTGATAGACAGGAAAAGCTAAGAAAATACCCCCACCATGCCCCACATATAGAAACACTACAGTTATGATGTAAAAGAAAGACAAAACCAGAAAAAGCCCAAATGCCTGTGAATGGGGAGCCACTTAAAGGCATTGCAGTATGCCTTTTCAATGGAATTCCTTGCAAGAGAGATGGGAGAGGGATTCTTTCCACTAATTACCTTTATATGCTGTTTAGGCTTGTTAAACATGTGTATATTACCTTTTTTAAAAATAAAATATTATGCTATGTTCAAAACTCTAAGATAATAGCCAGGGATACTGGCTCACGCCTATAATCTCAGCACTTTGAAAGGCCAGAGTGAGTGGATCACCCGAGGTCAGGAGTTCAAGACCAGTCTGGCCAACATGGAGAAAACCCATCTCTACTAAAAATACAAAATTGGCTGGGCATGGTGATGCATGCCTGTAATCCCAGCTACTTGGGAGGCTGAGGCAGGAGAATTTCTTGAACCCGGGAGGTGGAGGATGTGGTGAGCTGAGATTGTACCATTGTATTCCAGCCTGGGCAACAAGAGCGAAACTCTGTCTCAAAAAAAATTTTTTTTACAAAACACAAATAAGCTCAAAGACTGTTTTTTCTCAAACCTGGCTTCTGTTCATCATGCCCTTGCCCCAGCCTGCATCTATACAATGTCAAAACCACTGATTTATTGGAGAAGCAGGATCTGCATGGTTCAAGAATCATATTACTCACATTGTGAAATTAATTTGCCAAAATAGTTACCCCAGAAGCCCCATCTGGACACAGTTCTGTGGATGCAGCTGTCAGATTTTCAAAATCAAGTCACATTCTTACTTAAATTTTTTCTGCATTGCTCTTCTCCTGGCACCAAATTCACATTCCCCTGCTCCCCACACACGCACCTCTATGATTTGACCCTTAGCAGCCTTCCTAATCCTCTTGCCATTTCCCCCTATGACCAGCACTGTGCTTACTCAACATATATTTGTTGAACAAATGACTGAAATTTATCATTTATGGACTATTTTTCTCCAGCCACTGCTCTGCATCTGTTACATGAAACACAATTTTCACAGCCCCAAAACTTTGCACATGCTGATCTCTCAACTTCAAATGCCTTTCCACGTCCTTTCTTCTCCACTCAGAAAATCCTCATTCACCTTTCAAAGTCTGGTGCCAGTGCTGCATCTCATGGGAGCCTTCCCTTTTTCTTTCCATATAGTTCCAGTTTCATATTGAGCACAGGGCTTGGACATGAGTGAGGGGTTCGATGGCATGTGCTGGGGTCTTAAAATTGGTGTAATACACCCCCAATTTATACGTTGGAACCTAATGCCCAGTGCCATAATGTTAAGAGGTGGTGCCCTTAGGAGGTGGTGCTGGCCCTCATAAATGAGATTAGTGCCCTTATACAAGATTTTGAAGGGGGCACCCCTACCTTCCCTCTTCTGCCTTGCGAGGATGCAGAAGGAAGATGCTGTCTATCAGGAATAAGCACTCACCAGACACCAAAGCTGCTGGAATCTTGATCTTGGACCTTCCAGACTCCAAAACTGTGAACAATAAATTCTATCATTTAAAAATTAACCCCGTTGAAGGTATTTTGCTCTGGCAGCTTGAATGGGCCGAGCCCACGTGCAGGTAGGGTCTCAGAGATCTGTGGCTCTGGATGAAGAAGTCATCCTCTGCCTGCCCTCCTCACCCTCAGCATTTCACCTATTTGAACCATTGGCCATTTAACCAAAACCCCTGGAAGCAAAGGGAAGTGGATTGTAAAGAAAGGGGGTGATGAGGCCAATAATGATAGTGAAGATAATGAGAAGGATGAAGAAAGCAATGATGATGCTGAAGGATGAAGAAGGCAATGGTGATGGTGGTGATGTTAAGGAAGCTGCCTGGGACAATTCCTGAAAATATAGAAGATGGCAATGTCGGCAGTCAGGAGAACCACAGGAGACAGCTATGCTATAATGAAGGTGAAAGTGACCCTCCATGTCCTGCCTGTGAGAGCCCTAGATTACAGCCAAATGCCTGCTTTTATTTTTAACATGCCCCAGTTGTTGAATGACCAAATGCCTGGTTTGATGGTTGGCAGACTGTGAGAGGAGGGTAAGGGTCGGGGGAACCTGAGTCCTTTTCTCTCCCAGAAAGAGATCACAGCTCAGCTCCACCTCTGCATCAACCTCCAGGCCCTTCCTTCTCCAATAGCCAGTCGAGGGGACACAGTGAATTGCGTGCCCACTGGAGAGCAGGAGGAAAACTGTCAACCTAGACTGGGAAGTTAACCTGAAGTCCAAAACCTTCACATCCACACACACAAACCCACTGGGCTAATAACTAGGCAGGCCAGAGAGAAGAAACAAACTACATGGTGGCTTCTTCCCACAGACATGATGGCCAGGTTGGTGGGGAGTGAGATGGAAGAGGAGGAGGAGCTGGCCAAGCCCTCCAGCTGTTAGCATAGTCCCAGAGGGAAAACAGGGTGGGGTGACTTATGAAGCCTCAGCGCGCCAGATGATCTCTAAAGAGGGTTCAGGGCATCTCATAGAACTGGTCTCAGCACTTCCACTTTCCATTTTTGGTCATCAGTCTGGAAGCTGCCCCTCATGACTTATTAATGCAGCCAAAATAATTTGTTGTTTGAATTGTGTCTGTGTCAGAATCTAGAAGAGAAGATGGAGGTGGACAGCAATGGGAATGAAGATCTGGCCCATGGCAGGTGGCAGTGGGCATGGTCTGCCTGCCCCACTGCTGGTCCTCAAGTGCTGCAGCAATGAGGAGTCATATTGGTGGCCCTGCTCCTCCTCATGTGGTGTGTGGGGCACTCCCAGCCAGCAGCCTCTTGAAATAGAAAACTCACTGGAAAAGACACTGCAGCTTGTCTCCAACATCTTGTCCTGGTTAAAGACAGCATATCATTTCATCCATAAATACTTCTGCATGCATCCCTAAAAGAACTTTTTTAAAATCTCCCAGATAACTGATAACTATCATGTCATAATTGATGCATGTGCCAGAGACCCTCACCACCTGCTCACAGTCCTGAGCCCTTCCGGAGTGGGAGGTCTGCTGGTTAGAGCTGGACTGGACATCGGGGTCTTCAGGAGCACTGAACATCTTGGGGCACACACAGGAGAAAGAACTTACAAGAATCCCATCTAGCATCAAATGTCCAGCCGATGCTTATATTTCCTTAGTTGTCTTATAAATGTTTATGTTTTTACAATTTGACTTGGGATCCAAGTAAGGTTTACATATTAGGGATGGTGGGTGGCCACTACAACTATACTTCTTACAAATTTTGTTGAAGAACCTAGCCATGTATTTGGTCCTATAGAATTTCCCATCATCTGGATCTTGCTAATTTAATCCCCATGGATTCAATAACTTATTTTTCTGTTAAATTGATGGTTAGAGCTAGAGCCTTCATCAGCTTCAGGTTTGATTACGTTTGGGTTTTCCTGGCAAGACCGTTTCACAGCTGGCACTGTGTTCTTCCATCGGAGAGCCTAGAATGTTACTTCTCTCCCATTTTGTGATGTTAGGCATCAGTAGGAACCACTTGTCCTGGTTTCAAAAGACAAGGCTGAGTTCATCAAGGAGATGAGGGTGTTCCAAATCTTGGAAAGAAAAGTGTATGTCCCACCAGGGAGGACAAGAAGCTCTGCACAGCTGGAGCAGAAAGTGCCAGGCAAGGGCAAAAACTCAGAGGACCTGGCTGAAGAGACTCCAAAACTGGGGCTTTACATGAAGGGAAAAATGGGGGAAATGAGCCATGGATGTTACTTGCCCCCAGAAGAAGAGTAGGGAGGGTTCCTAGTTCAACCAGCTTTGCTATTTTAGGGAGCAGTGGGCCATTCCTGTCGAGTGGCACCCAGCCAGGCCAACCTCAGAACCACCTTCTCACCAGCCCAGGGTTCTTCTTTGCCTAAGACTGCCTTGGAAAGTGCTCAATCCTCTCTCAAAAATATCTTGAATCTCTGAGTCTCATCCAGCGAGTGCTGCCATAACAAAGCATCATAGGGTGGCTGCACTGAATGTAGCTGGCCTATGGTCAGCTGGAAAGCTACAGCTGAGGCGCAGGCTGGTCAGAAGAGCTGGAACTCTGGCTCTAGATGTCCAGCTCAACCTTAGCTCTTGGCAAGCACTGTGGCCTTTGCAGTCTTCTCACCTTCAGAATGGGTATTATAAGACCTTCCCTATAAGACCTATCCACGGTAAGATCTATACCTGACTCGGAAATTGTAAGAATCCAATGAGTATCCAGCATCAAGGGAATTGAAGAAATTAAAAAGTACTCCACAGCTATAAGGAATTATTGTTATTGTATTATTGCTTACAGTTACATAAGCAGGCAGTAATAGCATACAGTTGAAAACCACAGGCTTTAGAGAGAGACAAACATCACTTTCAGTTCCAGCTTCACTATTTATTTTAGCTCTATGACCTTGTTCATTTATGCAACCTCTCTGTGCTTCAGTTTCTCACTGGTGAAATTGATCTTATACTAGCATAAGATTCATATTGCATATTTTAGAACTAACTTTACCAAGATATAATTAACACACAACAAATACATACATATGACGTGTATAGTTCAATTATTTTTGACGCATGTATATTCTCATATATCCACTACCATGATCATAACGTAGAACATTTCATCCTCTCAGAAAGCTTCCTGTGACCCTTCCCAATCAATCTCATTTCAATCCCAGCCCTATCTAACTGCTGCTCTGGTTTATGTCACTGTAAATATATATTTATATATAAATATATATAAAATATATATATATATATAAATATATATAAAATATATATATATATATTTTAGGGTTTCATATAAATGACATTGTGTAGCATGTGCTCTTTGCCTTCTTTTACTCAGCATAATGTTGAGGTTCATCTGTGGTGCTGTGCATCAGAAGTGAATTCCTTTCCATTCCTTAGTAATATTCCACTGCATGAATAGATCACAATTCACTTATCTGTTCTCCTGGTGACAGACATTTTTAATTTTCTGGTTTTGGAAATACTGTGAGTAAGGCTGCCAAGAATATTTTGTAAAAATCTCTTTGTGAATGTAAGTTTTAATTTCCTTTGGAAAATACCTACGAGTGAAACAACTGGGTTCTATGACAAGCGTATTTTTAGTTTTTTTTTTTTTTTTTTTAGGAAACTGTGAAATTTTATTCCAAAGTGGTATAACATTTTACACTCCCACCAGCAGTGGATGAGAGTTTCAGTTGCTCCATATCTTCGTCAGCACTTGATATTGGCAGTCTTTTAAGTTTTTGCCATTTTAACAAGTGTATAACAGTATTTCTGTGTGTTTTAGTTTGTTTTCATGATCACAAATGCTATTGATCATTTTTCATAGTTTGTTAGCCATTAATATACCTTCCATTATGTATTTTCTCTTCAAATCTTTTGCATATTAAATTTGGGGTGTGTTTTATTATGAATTTGTAGGTGCACTGGAAGCAAGAATTTTGTCAGATATACAATTTTAAAAAAAGTTTCTCTCAGTCGGTGGTTGTTTTTTTATTTTCTTTTCTGTGCCTGCCTGCCTGCCTGCCTGCCTGCCTTCCTTCCTTCTTTCCTTCCCTCCTTCCTTCCTCCTTCCTCTCTCTCTCTTTTATTTTGGTGAGACAGAATCTCACTCTTGTTGCCCAGGCTGGCATGCATTGGCTTGATCTTAGCTCACTGTAACCTCTGCCTCCTTTGTTCAAGTGATTCTCTTGCCTCAGCCTTCAGAGTAGCTGGGATTACAGATGCCTGCCACCACACCTGGCTAATTTTTGTATTTTTAGTAGAGATGAGGTTTTACCGTGTTGGCCAGGCTGGTCTCAAACTCCTTCCTTCCTTCCATCTTTCCTTCCTTCCATCCTTCTTTCCTTCCTTCCTTCCTTGTAAGTTGGCGACATTAACCTCATATTTTTCCATTTGTATGAAGAGTTCTTGGAATTGTATGTTTTAAATTCAATATGAAAAATGTAAATGAAATGGGGAAATGCATGTATAGAGTAATGATTATCTTCCCATGTGTATGCTCAGTTTTGTTGTTTTTATTTTTAAAGAGATGCTGATACTGCTGCTTTACCACAATATAGAAAAGATTTGTATTAGGAAAGCAAAAATGTCTCTTTCTTTTACATTTTAAACTACATTTCTAGAAGTTACCTTTTAAGTTAGAATATTTAGTTTTCAGTACTCATTTACTCAAAACAAAATGCATTACATTTTCTGTGGTGGAGTTGCATTCACTACATGTTGCTCTTATTCTCCAGCATCTACATTCATGTATTTTAAAAAATTGTTCACTTTGGGAGGCTGAGGCGGGCAGATCATGAGGTCAAGAGATCGAGACCATCCTGGCCAACATGGTGAAACCCTGTCTCTATTTAAAAATACAAAAAATTAGCTGGGCATGGTGGCGCACACCTGTAGTCCCAGCTACTTGGGAGCCTGAGGTAGGAGAATTGTTTGAACCCAGGAGGTGGAGGTTGCAGTGACCCAAGATCGCGCTACTGCACTCCAGCCTGGCACCTGGTGACAAAACAAAGACTCTGTCTCAAAAAAAAAAAAAAATTGTTGCACATTGGCTAACTTTGAACTTCATTTCATAGTTAGTATAAATGTAATACTTGTCCTTTTTTGAGTGTTTGCCTTAAAAAAAAAAATCAACACACTGATCTGAATTGTAAGAGTTAAACACATGATATTGTTCTAAAAAATAGTTGATAAAAAGTTAAATTACTTAAATGTTCAAAATATTGAGTAATTTAAATCTGTCATCGTTTTCATAATTCCAAATATTTATATTACAGCATATAACATAAACTAAATTTATATTTTTAAATAAATATGAAATTTATATGTCTAGAAATGCTTGATTTAGTTTTTATCTCTAAAAAAATTAGTTATCTAAATAAGAAAGATGCTTTGGTTATAAGCACTTATTTATAGTTTATAATTTTTCTGCTTAAATTTCCATAATTATGTGGGTTTTGTGTTCATAATAATTAAGCTTTAATTATTCCCATATCTTTCTTTGTCTTTTATTGGATACTTTTTAAGAATGACCTCAATTTTCAAGAGATTGACTTTTTTAATAAAGCTGTTTCTTGTGGTTATTGAAAAATTACTTTAGGAAAGAATTGTGTAGCCAAGCTGCTTATATAAGCTAAATGGAAAAAGAATATATAAGATTTTTCCTCCACATCAGTTGAGTGTTGTGACTGAGTGAAATGAGATTTCTAAAAGCTTTCCTTTTTTTTTTTTTTTTTTTTAACTATTAGGAATCTTCAGTGGGAAATAAAACATAAGGTTACAAAAAAGGTGAAAGTAATAAGAAAAGGGAAAAAAGATACATCAGGAAAATACTCACAAAAAGAAAGCTGGGTAGCTATATTAGTTTTAAACAAAATTAACTTCAAGGCCAAAAGAACATTAAGGATAAAGAAGATCCATGCATAATGGTAAGAGAAAAAGTTTCATGAGAAGAAATAACAGTTCTAAACTTATATACACCCAGTCATAAAGCTTCAACATGTGTAATAAAACAAAAATGGAAAGAATAAGACAGCATCCATCAGTTTGGCAAAAGTTTTATTTATTTTAAATATGTGGGCTTGGCTGAAGGAGGTACCAGTTGCAATAACTTTGGAAAATAGCTTGGTGTTATTTAATAAAGCTGATGAAAAGCAAACAATTAACCCTATATTCCCATGCCTGGAGTCACAGCAAAGACATTACCCACTTCTGTCCAGGGACAAGGACAAGGGTGCTTGATACACAGAAACATAAAAAATGCCTCAGTGTTTCTTTTTTTAAAAAAAAACTTTAAGTTCAGGGGTACATGTACAGGATGTTCAGGTTTGTTACATAGATAAGTGTGTGTCATGGAGGTTTGTTGTACAGATTATTTCACCACCAGGTGTTAAGCCTAGTATCCATTAATTATTTTTTCCTGATCCTCTCCCTCCTCCCATCCTTCGCCCTCTGGTAGGCCCCAGTGTGTGTTGTTCCCTCTGTGTGTTCATGAGTTCTCATCATTTAGCTCCCACTTCTAAGTGAGAACATGTGGTATTTGCTTTTCCGTTCCTGCATTAGTTTGCTAAGGATAATAGCCTCCAACTCTACCCATATCCCTGCAAGGGACATCATCTCATTCTTTTTTATGGCTACATAGTATTCCATAGTGTACATGTACCACGTTTTCTTTATCCAGTCTATCATTGATGAGCATTGAGGTTGATTCCATTTCCCTGCTATTGTGACAGTGCTGCAATGAACTTACCTGTGCATGCATCTTTGTAATAGAATTATTTACATTCATTTGGGTATATACCCAGTAATGTGATTGCTGGGTCAAATTGTAATTCTGTCTTTAGTCTTTGAGGAATTGCAATTAACTCGGTATTAAAGGAACATATCTCAAAATAATAAGAACTATATATGACAAACCCACAACCAATATCATATCGAATGGACAAAAGTTGGAAGCATTCCTCTTGAAAGCTGGCACAAGACAAGGATGCCCTCTCTCACCACTCCTATTCAATATAATATTGGAAGTTCTGGGCACAGCAATCAGGCAAAAGAAATAAATAAAGGGCATACAAATAGGAATAGAGAGAATAAAATTATCCCTGTTTGCAGATGACATAATCCTATATCCAGAAAACTCCATAGACTCAGCCCCAAAGGCTGATAAGCAACTTCAGCAAAGTCACAGGATAGAAAATCAATGTGCGAAAATTCCTACCACTCCTATACACCAGCAATATTCAAGCCGAGAGCCAAATCACAAAGTTTTATTCACAATTGTCACAAAAAGAATAAAATGTGGGGGAATACAGCTAACAAGGGAATATCTCTACAAGGAGAACTAAGCCTCCCTGGATGGGAGAGTGTATCAGCTTTGGCATATTCATATGACTGGATCACACACAGCAGCTAACATGAATGAAGGGAGCTGCTTGTCAGGATGTGGATGAACCTCAAAAATGTAATGTTGAACAGCAACCAAAAGCTATAATTGTTTATTATGTCACTTTAATAAATAACATTTCCGGATGACATTTCCTTCGACTGATGGCACAAAGATGCTTGGCTTCCTAGGTGGTGTGACTCAGGGCCCAGGCGTGTGACTGCACGTCCAATCTCACTTCATCTTACCAGTGTGTCCCTTGGAGGCAGGATGCCACCAGCAGTGTGCCCACTCTCTTAGGAGTCAAGTGAATGCAGCAGCCTGGGAAGTAGGCACTTCTTGGGGAGAAGTTCAAAGTCGGCTCAAGGAGAAATTCCCTTAGGAAGCTTGTGGAGAAGCCTCTGGAAGAGGCTTTTAATCACCTGGTGCTACCACCTGTGTTCTGTGGGTAGAGAAATGAAAGCTTGGGGAGGAGAAGGACCTCCCGGCATCCGAGTTTGTGTGTCGTCAGGCCTGTGGGTAACACATGTGGTTGCTCATCACCATGCAAGGTGGCCAAGTCCTGTGACGTGTTCTGTGCCCTGTGAGCGGAGGAGCTCCTTACTGTAAACAAGGCAGAGTCAGCAATGTGACAGCTGTCTCTGCAAGGTAAGGAGCTGGGGGTGAGGTCTCTACTTACTGTGGGGCTGGGGTATTCAGCAAAGAGTCCAGAAGCCAGGGCACCCTCGAGCTAAGGAGTTTGTCAAAGAAGGAAGGCAGAGGAGGGAGAAGAGGGAGCAGTGTGCCAGGTAGAGGGAACCAGACAAGCATGATCCAGAGACAGGAACCTGTCTGCACATCCATCTCAAGATGAGGAAGGAATAAGGAGCAGGGTGAGGAAGGTCAGCAGAGTCAGGACCTTGGTGTCCCATCACTGTCCCCTCATGGAGTCACAGTGGGCAGAGGGTCCTGGGTGTGTGTTTGCCTCCCTAGAGTTGGGAAGGGGGTGAGGAGTCTGATCCTTAATTGTCAATGGGCAGGGACATCTGTGATCCAGGCCCTCCCAGAGCTCACCCTTTCTTTGATCCCACAGCTCTGGGTATGACAGCCAGGAGACTCTGCAGAAGTGGTGAAGGAGTTCCACTGGGGTGGGGCTGGGAGGTCAGACAAACAAGCTGAAAACAAAGCCCAGGGCCAGGAGTCTGTCACCTGCCACCCACACAGAGAAGGTGTTTCAAACCCAGGCTGGTCAAGCAGCAGGAACTGCAAGGTCTCCCTGAGGGATCTTAGGAAGGTGCCAGGCTGGCAAGGGGCACCCAAAGAGATGCTTCCACCTCAGGTGGCAGCATCTGGAAGAATGTGACAGGAAAAATCTCAGAGAAAGCAGACACTGCCCCGGGATGTCTCAGAAGCTCCCACAGTTTCTCTGGACTTTAGGAATTCTGGGGACCATTGACCAACAGGGCTCAGCTCAGTTGTCCCCGGCTCGGCCATGATGATATTTGGGTGAACCCCATCCACTAAAACCCTGCGCTGTGTCACACTGTCAGGACTGGGTGTAGGGGTGGGCTCAGAGTAGGCTGACTCTGCCCTTCCACCAAGAAGCCCACTGAGTGGGTTTCCCACCGTTGAAATTTAACTGGAGTTTCAGTGAGATGATGGTCTGACATGACAAATGGACCAGAGCAGGTGTGTAACTGATGGGGGCTTCTTGGTAGACTCTTCAGTGCCACGAAGAAGGTCAGCTATGACAGCTCAGCCCTGGTATTTCCCCAGACAGGAAGGCATTCAACAGTTTTTTGCAGTCCACCACCGACCCACCAACCCCTCAGCCTAGGACAACAGTACCAACTGCTCATGGTGACCATCCCCCTCAGTAAGGAGGAGATGGGGATTGGAGGGGGTATGGGAGAGTGGACAGGGAGGAGGGGCACATCCTGGTGGGTCTTCACTGCCCTAAAGCCTGCTGTCCTTGCTTTTGAAAATGAAGCTACCAGGGAATGGACACTTCTTGCCCTTGAACCCTGCCTGTCTCTACATATCCTCTCCCCATTGAGATGAGACAATTATCTCCATTTTACAGATGAACACACTGAGATCCAGAGAGTTGGTGTGGCTTTACCAAAGTCACACAGTAAGTGCATAGGGGAGCTTCTTTCATATCCTTGTGGATTGAAATCCAAAGCCCTTTCTACCCCTATTGGCAGCACCTATATCACATACACAGTGGTTGTTGCATCAATCTAGTGATGAGCGCAAGGAAGTGCAAGTGCCAGTCACCCCCAAAGGGGCTTACAGCACATCTTAAAAGAAAGGAGAGGTAATGGCAATTGCATGTTTTGGTGCATCTGAGTCCCCACATGAGGTTGCATGGAAGAAAGGATGAGGCACAGACATGGTGCCCACTTTGGTAGTTAGGAAGGGGCAGATGGCAGTTAGGGAAGGCCAGTGGTAGTCCTGCATCTGTCATACTTAGTGAGTTTTCCCTCCAGGATAGGGTTCAGCTCCCATGTGTGTCTGTGTTCCTGGCACCCGTCACAGTGCCTGGCACAGAGCAGGTGTTCAGGGGGCGTCTGCTGAAGCAGGGAACATACAAATCTCTTGGCGGAAGGGAAGCTCTCCCATTTAATTTACTGAGACGGCTTTTGCTATAATTACTTGTGGCTTCTTTGCAAAGTGGAAATAATAATACTACTACTACCTCCCTGATCTTCGTGACTCAAAGGAGACCAAAAAAAAAAAAAAAAGAAGAAGTAAAAGAAGAACGTATTGTCACTGCTCAGGCTTTCCAAGATAAGAGTCACCCAGCAGATCTGCTGGCCCCAGCTGGCCTCTGCCAGTAGCATAGCCCCCAACAGAAGGAGACTCCCAGACTTGGCATTTATACCTGCCAGGTAAATAAGCCACAATGAGTTTTGTGAGTTTCCAGACACCGCTAGATTGACTTAATTCCAAAAGATGTGCAGGGCAGTGGCTAGCCTTCATCAAGACAATCACTCTTTAAACATTTATATCTTGTCTGCCCAACTAGACTCCTTGAGAGAAGAGGCTGTGTCTTGTTTTCTGTGCAGTCTATCGGTATCAAGCAGGACCTGCCATGGTTGTCGGTAATTGAGTGCCTTCACCAACCTCTGCTTGGCAGGTGCATGTAGACACACAGGCATTGATCCCATTAATTCATTCATTTATTCATGGATTCCATTACTGTAAACTGATCATCTGCTCTGTGCCAGCACTGAGGACATAAAAATGAACAAGCCATAACTTAGTCTTCAAGGTACACAGCTCAGCAGAGGATGTGGAGATGCACACAAACATCTCAGGTGCAAGGGGAAGAGCTTCCAGAGGGGGATGCTCAGTGTGATGCAGCCCAGAAAAGGGGTCCTGGGAGGACAGTCCAAGGCTGGTCGGGGGCTGAAGGAATACAATAAAATAAAAGTAGCGTTTAAATTGGGTCTGGAAAGATGGCCAAGGGCAGGAAGGAGAAGACTTGCAGAATTATGGTGATGTAAGAATGCTGGCTAGTGAGCAGGTGATTTCATGGGAGTAGAACACAGGCTGCCGAGGTTGATGTTGGTGGGGCTGGATGGTGAGGTGAGTCCAGGCCGTGGGCTATTGGGTGGAGTTTGGAAAATGGGTAGGGGGAGGAAGAAAAGTAGTAAAGATTTAAGGCTATAGAGGAGCGGGACTGAATCCAATGGTGGAGTGGGAAGAGGCCAGGACTAGGAGGAAGCAGCATAAAGGAGGGTGATCAGGACACTGTCACACATGCCCAGGCTTGTGATGATGTTCTGAACCAGGGCAGTGACACTAGGCTGAAAAAGAAAAGGTGCTGTGGTCAGCTATGGCCAAGAGGCCACACTGGAGGGTGAGACTCAGCTCTCCAACTCCCTTGGCCTCTTCAGCTACAGACTTAGGCTGGGTCAGCTTGACCTCAAACTGCATGGACTTAAAAGATGAAAACTGCAATCATTTACTTAGATGGATAAGCAACTTTGGAAATGCAGAAGCTTGAACGGTGGGTTGACTTTACAGCAGGTTGGCCGTGTAATGAGTTACTAACTGAGCAGGTGACTCGTCGCTGGAAGTGTTTGGGCAAAAATGATGACCAGCAATTTGGGAAATACTTGAGAGGTTTCTTTCAGAGGGTGGCACTGACTGGATGAATTCTAAAACTTCGCTAACGTCTAATAGTCTATGATTCTAATGTCCAGATAGATGGCGAAAGAAAAACCCTGCCTTTAATGAGCTCAAGTTCCCAACACTAACTTGTAGCTCTAGGGTAGAATTGAGTTTCTAAATCCAGTTTGGTCTGTGTTCTATATGACTACACATGAAAAGATTTCAAGTGAAAACCAGTGTTACTGGTGACTCATCTTACTGAAGTCTCATTCTAAGCCACAGGAACTCAAGGATGTGACCCACAATCACTCCCCAGGAGAGACTAGGCAGAAGGGAGAGTCTGCTGAGGTCCCCGCCAGTTCTGTCTGTGTCACTTTTGACAGACTCTTGCCTCCGTTCGAATCCTCTATGTGTCATCCTTTTCTAAAATGAGGAAGTCCCAGTGGGGCCTGAGGCATCTGGAGCGTCACCAGTCCCATGAGGGCGGGGCTGTTCTCTTGGGTAAACTGGGAGATATCTCTCTCTACACATATGGAAGATACTGTGCATCACTGGAGTAGAAAACACCTAGAAACCAGTATCAAGATCTCTCCACCCTGGAGGCAAGGTTGACTTGCCTTGGGCTCCACATTTTCTGGCCTCCACAATATGACTAAGGATAGAGCAGACATGTTATGATTTATTCAGGCCACCTGCCTTGTCTTCCTCTCGTTCTTTCCTTTCTGGGGCCCCTGCTCACATCAAACTGGGCCTCTTGCTGTCCTCCTACCCCCTAGCAGCTCCCAGCCTCCGACACTTGACTCCCTTGGCATCACAACTTCCTCAGGCACTAATTCGATAACTTCTCCATTCAATAATCTACATACTCGGAGTGCATTTCTTTCCCCTAACACACCCAGAACTTCATACTGTGTCCTTCCTCACACTGAGGCCTCACTCCCATCCCCATTTCATACTGTTAAACTCTGGGCCCTCCTTCAAGGCCTGCTGGAATGCCACCTCTTCCATAAAGTCTTTGCTTAATCTGCAGTTGAAATAAAACTTTGTTTGGGGCCTTTACAATATGTCGTACCTATTATGATGTGATGAGCCCTCTCTGCCCATGATACAGGGACCCAGGTAAATGTCCAGTATCAACACCACGAGCTCCTTAAGATCATGAACTGCACCTTATCCTAACTAGTATCTCTAGCTCCAGGCATGGTACTAAGTATATAGAAGGTGCTCCAATAAGGATTATGGAAATATGGGTCATGATCCCTAAAATCCCCACCACATAGGCATGCCTTAGATCCCTCAGGAGGCTGGAACATTCTATTCAGGACATGTATTGCCTGTGGACAGCGCTCTCCAAAGCTACAATGAATTTATCAATATAATGATCATGAACAGAGTGAATTATTTATATACAAGCATGGACTTAAAAGTTCCTTTAAAAATACTATCTAGATGCACCATATTCTTTCAGTTTATGAAAAATTTATTTTTCTTTTTATGCCATGAAAAATCCATTTAAAGACAATACATACTGAAATGAAATCAAGAGAGCAGAAAGGCCTCCATGAACACCTTTGGACTGATGCTAGCTCTGTGTAAACTTCAAACCATGTGCTCTGGGCCTTGCGCCTCTAAACACAAAAACAAGCAACCTAATGAAAATGGAAACTGTCTATCAATTGTCTGCACGTGGAGAATTTGCCAAGTGTTTGAAAATGTAATTGGCTAAATTTTTACAGGTCTAATTACGTGTTTTCCATAACAATGCAATGGCAATATTGGGCACAAATCAAACATTTGAGGAGGCCAAATGGTGCACAAAGTCAGCATTTCAGTTTTTTTCCCTGGCATTAAAAATGGATAATAACCGAAAACCAGGAGAAAAAAAGAAGCATTTGTCATATCAGGCAAAGAACAGAATCAGGCAGCTCAGTTGGCCACAGAAAAATGGAAGAGGAAGAATGTTTGAAGTAGCTTCCTTATCATCTTTGCCTACAAGCCAGAAGCCTTTTCCCTGCTTTGCTTTGCATATTCCCAGCCCCAAAGCCTGGCTGCCTCCCCCAGGGTGTGTGAGGAGCACCCACATGGGAGCCTTCTCCAGGGACGCAGCCCGGTGCTCTGATGCATCCTCAGCTCGCTGGCCTTACAGCCTTCCTCTTGCTGTCCAAGGAGCCTGCGTTAGGATGCTGTTACCAGGCGGGGCAGAGGCCACTGCCCGTGCATGGGACTATTGTCACTGTGATCTGAGCCCTCTGTGGGGCTTCACATGTCAGTGGAGAGGGAGAGAGTGACATTTTCAGAATCCAAGGCAATCCCTCCCTCATTTCTCCTGACAGCCTCCTCTCAGAAGCAAATGCCGAGTTCCCATTCCTTTAGAAGAGATTGGGCCCACGCAAAATGCAGGGATCAAGTTGTCGGCTTTTTCACCCCTAATGAGAGAAGTCTGAGCTGCTTTAACAGCAAGTTTCTGCAGACTTACTTGGGTTCACCATCCATCCGCCCTCTTCTGCCTTCTGATGTCAGGGACACATGATGGACCAGTGCTCTGATAAGAGGGTTTTTTTTCTGGATGTCCCTGATCTCTAGCCTGACATCAGGCTGTGCCACTGACCTTCCTTGAATGAAGCTCCTGGATTGAATGCCTTCTAAAGCTGCAGAAATGGAAGCCCGTGGAAAGCTCTCTTGGGGAACACAGAATGCAGCCGCCATTGAAGTGGCTGGGTGTGGCAGACCAAGGTCTTCTGAAGAAAAAGGAGTGATGCCGCTGCGATCTGCTAGCAGGCCTTCCCTCTAGAGAGGGAAATGAGACTTCTCTCAGCCCGTGTGTCTGCTGTGCTCGTGCAGGTTAGGACATGGAACTGGTGGTGCTGGAAAGACCCCCTGCCCCTCAGATCTTATTGGAAAATCAGCTCTTCTCTAAAAGGAGCAGGAGGCAGAGGCTGCAACAAACTCTGCTGGGTGTTAGGGCTGATGGGCCTCCGTGATGGATTCCAGTCTCCGTGACTCACTCAGTGTACATTTGCAAGTAGCTCAAGTGGTCAAATGGACCGCATTGCTGTTTGGGAGCAGCAGGGCAAAGAGGCAAGCCTGGAGCTTTTGAGTCATTTTATCTAAAAAGGAATCCCAGCTGTGCCCTTCACCTATGGAGTGACCTTGGGGAGAAATTTCACCTCTCCCGGCCTTAGTGTCCTCATCAGCAGAATGAGATGCTAATAACCATCTTGCAGAGCTGTGGTGAGGATGAAATGCAAAGTACGTGGAATATAGGAAGAGCTTATTTAAGGTTAGATTTTATTCTTTCTTGGCAGAATCTGGGTCAGAAGTGGGGCCAGCTCCATGAAGGGCACAACATGGTTTTTTTTTGTTTTGTTTTTTCTAAAAGTGCTGTAGACATAGGGACAGCCCAAGCCAATACAATCTGGGAGCAGGGACAGCTACCAAATGATGGAAGAGCAGCACCAGAGGGCTCAGGGTCATGGGCTGAAATCAGGGCACACAAATTTGTAGGCAAAGATGATAAACACACTATTTCCAACATCCTTCCTATTCCATTTTTCTGTGGCCGACTGAACTGCTTGATTCTATTTTTTGCTAATGCAGACACAGGCTTTTATTTTCTATCTGATTTTCCATTCTTATGTATTTTTAATGCCACAGAGAAACATTCTTTGTGCACTGTTTGGCCTCCTCGAATGTCTGATTTTTGCCCAATATTTTCATTGCACCTGAGACAGAAAACATTTGGTTAGCCCTGTTATTTGGTAAGCTCTTTGTATGTGCTAGCTCAGGTAATGCCGTGGTGAATACGGGAGAGGCTGTCTAGCCTCATGGAATTTACGGGCTAAGGCAGTTTTTGAAAAATAAAAGGTTACTTCTTAAAGGGAAGTGTTGATTTAAGTTATTCTTATTGTACTATTATTTAAATATATTCAAATATAAGACTGTATAGCAATTCCTTAATTTTGTAGGTAGCTTCCACAGAACTATAGAAGTAGAGCACATTTACAAAAAAAAAAAAAACACAAAAACTATAAAGCCAATAGCATTTAAATTATTACATTAGTTTGATGTGACATGAGAGATGATGCAGTTTTGCTGAAACTAAATGTCGAATTTGGGATTCAAAAGTAGAAAGATGTTGCTTCATATCTAGATCTATATTTAATTTAATTTTGACTTTAAGACAATGCATGCACACACAGAATGGGAGAAAGTATTTGCAAATCATATCTGATAACAGACTTGTATCTAGCATATGTAATGAACTCTTAAAGCTCGCAAAGGAAAAGTCAAACAACACAATTTTTTTTTTTTTTTTGGGGACGGAGTTTTGCTCGTTACCCAGGCTGGAGTGCAATGGCGCGATCTCGGCTCACCGCAACCTCCGCCTCCTGGGTTCAGGCAATTCTCCTGCCTCAGCTTCCTGAGTAGCTGGGATTACAGGCACGTGCCACCATGCCCAGCTAATGTTTTGTATTTTTAGTAGAGACGGGGTTTCACTGTGTTGACCAGAATGGTCTCGATCTCTTGACCTCGTGATCCACCCGCCTCGGCCTCCCAAAGTGCTGGGATTACAGGCTTGAGCCACCGCACCCGGCCAACACAATTTTTTAATTGGGCAAATAATTTGAGTAGATATTTCTTCAAAGAAGCTGTGTAAGTGGCCAAAAGCACATAAAAAGGTGTTCAACAACATTACTCATCAAACACATATCAAAACCACAATGACATATCATTCCATTTGGAACCCACAAAATGGATATAATCCAAAAGTCAGAAAACAAGAGTTGGCAAAAAAAAAATATGGAGAATTAGAACCCTTATACATTTCCGATAGGAATTTTAAACGGTGTGGTCATTTTGGAAAATAGCTTGGCAGTTTCTGAATGTGTTAAGCATAGCATCACCACATGACCCAGAAATTCTACTCTTAGATATATAACCAATATAATTGAAAGTATACATACATTCACACAAACACTTGTACACAAATGTTCATAGTAGCAGTAATCATAATAGACAAAACATAGAAATGTCCTCAACGGATGCACAAATAAACAAAATATGGTGTATTCATACAATGGACTATTCCTTGGCAATTAAAAGGAAAGAAACACTGATGCATGATACAACATGCATGAGCCTTGACAACATTATGATAATTGAAAGAAGTTACTCAAAAAAGACCACATAACGTTTGATTTTATGTATCGTTGACCCTTAAACAATATTAGGAGCAGGAGCACCAATCCCCGTCAGTTGAAAGTCCACATTAGCTTTTAATTCCCCCAAAACTTACCTAATAGCTTACTGTTTACTGGAAGCCTTACCAATAATATAAACAGTTGATTAACTCATATTTGTATATTATGTGTATTATATACTGTTTTCTTATACTAAAGTAAGTTGGAGAAAAAAATGTTATTAAGAAAATCTTAAGGAGGAGAAAATGTAATTCCTAGTCATTAAGTGGAAGTGGATCATTAAGTGGAAATAGTTCATCATAAAAATCTTCATCCTTTGTCTTCACATTGAGTAGACTGAGGAGGAGGAGGAGAAGGAGGGGATGGTTTTGTCTCGGGGTGGTAGAGTCAGAAGAGATAGAAAAGGTGAAAGGGGAGGCAGGAGAGGCAGGCACACTGGGTATAACTTTTATTGAAATAATCTTCTTACAAGTGGACCCACACGTAAGAAGTTGTTCAAGGGTGAACGGTATATGAGCTATTCAGAAATAGGCAAACTCAAAGAGATAGAAAGATTAGTGGTAACCAAGCTGCAGGGAGTGGTTGGGTTGAAAGTTGACGATGGAGTGGGGATGGGAGTGCCTAACTGTTAGTGGAAATGGGGTTTCTTAATTATAGTAGTAGAGGGGATCCAAAAGCTTTCAAAATTAGCGGTGATAGTGGTTGATACTCAGTATATTTAGTATATTCAGAGTATATAATATACTAAATATCGTGAATATACTAAAAATCGTTGAATTGTATACTTTAAATGGGTGAATTCCATGATATGTTAATTGTATCTCAATAAAGCTGTTGTGAAATGGAAGTAAAATGCATGCCCAGAATGTTTGAAAAAATAGAGTGTAACCAGTGGCATCGGTTCTGCCAAGGCTCTATTTACGAGCGCTGGATATTCCGGGCCTGCGTGAAACTGAAACTTTCCACGATCTGCAAATGCCAGTATTTTAATGAGGTGTCCCGTCCCTTGATAACTCTAAAAAGCTATTTTATGGCACTGAAGATAGTTAGTGTTGGGGAATTATTTATGTCCTAATCAAAGAGCTGCCTAATCCAATTATTGCTGGAATTGGAAACAAAACTTTTTTCATGGTTTACTTGCAATCGTAGCTGTACATTGGTGCACATAGAGATAAACCCGCAGAGTACACATGGTTCTCTGGCAATAACCTCTCACACTAGGGCTAGAAAGAGTCCAGTTCTCAGTTAAATGCCTTCACTGGTGCCATCCACATGATGTCCTGCTTTTTTTCTTATCCACCGAAGCTTCTATACAGGACACACTGACATCCTTTGGTGTTTGGCCCACAAGTGATTGTCGATACATAAGCTGATGTGGACATTCTAGGCTAGTAATAGATTATTCAGTGGTCACCCTGGAAATTGTATGTGGAGAGAAATATCAGGCCTCAATTGAGAAATATCAATCTAAAGGCTACAGAACCAGGGTTTGGAGGGAAAGGTAGTGAAAAGGAACCCATAGGAGAAAGTGTGAGTGTGTGTGTGCTGGTGGTCAGGTGGGTAGGGGTTGGCATGGGGTTCGGGACAAAGAATTAAGCATCTGGACCACAATGGGCCAAGGTGAGGTGACACAGGTGGGAGGGTTCAGGTTTTAAAGGCCAGAAACTGTATTTGAAGAGGAGTATGTGAATGTTAAAATGTCACCAATCTCTTCGGCTCCCTTAATAGACCCTAGAGGCAGCTTCTGGCCTTTTTGCTATCCTGCACAAGGATTTGCAGCCGTTTTCAGGTAAAAAGAAGAAACCAAAGATGCAAAGAGGCTTCAGAAGCTGCCAGCCCTGAGCTGTTCCAGAGAGCAGCCAGAGGGGCTGGCCTGCAGCCAAGGCCTGGCGCCCACTGAGTCGTCTCCACACCTTCTTTTGTTCCTGGGGATGGAAGGAAGAGAAAGTGACTCAATTAATGGAACCTAGAGCGACTAGCGAACAATATGGATAAATCAGGGTGGAGATGTCAATCCCTTTCCTAAGCAGCGTCAACGATAGGGAGGTGCCGGCAAGTTTTCCACACTGTGTAGTCACATTCGAATCCACAGACTCCTCTTAGCCCCGTGACTTTCAGGGTGAACACACTCTTTGCGAAGTGCAAGTCTTCCTTGAACAGGGACCCAGGGAGCAAAACCTCTTTTGTATCAAACACATATAAGGGCCTACGTTTTGCTTCCAGAAGGTGGAGTTAACTGCAGATACTGAGCAATGGGAAGCTCAAGGGTGAGTTTTCACTGGGACTTGGCAAACAGAGGGCAAGGGCAGTGGGGAGAGTTTCCTCTCCCTGTGAGTCAATTTTCTCTGCCTCAGCACCTGGCTCAGGACCTGGCCCTCAGAGGGAGGCAGCACCTGTGGGCTGGCAAGACCAGGTGATGGGAAGACTGAATACCCACTTGTGGAGGCCCTGATGTGGGCAAGTACCCAGGATCATGGCGTCCAGGCATTGACACCCATAAACCTGCAAGCAGGGTTTGGGTCCCGCTCTGCCACCTGGGGTCACATTCTCCACCTTGCCTCAGGCAAGTTACCGAACCTTGTTTTTCGTCCATAAAACAGAGCTTACAACACCTGACAATGACTGTGACAATAAATAAGGAGATGCTGAGTAGCAGTGAATGGCCACTCCGTTCCCCACTCTCCCCTCCCCACAAACATACAACACATATATCTGTGGCTTCCTCCCTGTTCTTCCGCTCACGATGGAGTGCTGGTTCTACTCTGTAGCATGGTAGTAGGAATCCCTTACTTGAGTATCTGCATATCCACTGTCTCCTTGGGCCCTCCCCCAAGGTGGGGGCGTGTGGCTCATTATTTCTGTGCAGCTGATGAGCCAATGGAGACTTGGAAACTTAGACCACCTGGCGCAGGTTCACTGGCTCTAAGTCAGGCGTCTGTGTCCCCTGCTGCCCCCTGGCGGAAGCGGCGGGTGGAGCCACCGTGGCGCTCAGCTCTCATCCTCCCTCAGCCCTGCAACCCCTGACTCAGGGCTGACAGCCCACCACCTACCGCCCCCACTCCCGCCTCCCAGCCTCGGGTATCAAGTGGCTTTCACAGAGGTGACATCAATGTATCTCATAAAAGAAGCAAAAGGATAGTAAGAGTTGGACGTGAAAGGTCACTCTTTGGCCCTGACCCCTTCCATGCATCTCCTCACCCCAGCTCTCTCCATGAAGGTTCTGGAACATCCTTCCAGCCCTTTTCCAAGCATGTACATACATATTCGTGTGAACATATTTTAAAATGAATGCTGCCGTATAATATATATCATCTTGAAATTGATCTCAACAGTTCGCCTGAAGGAGCCTTCTCAATCAGCTGCCTCATTTTTTAAGGATTTTCAGTGCCCTCTTGTTGGCTGATCTCTTTTTCCAGGTTCTTAATCATGGACTTTTAAGTTGTTTCCATCTCTTGTATTTTGAATAATGTCTCAATGACCATCCCTAGACATTCATCTTCTTGTATATGTGTAGAGTTCTGCATTACACTCATTTTACAGATAAAGAAAATAAGGTAAGACAAGGTGAAGGGATTTGCCAAAGGTCACCTACTGCCCCATGTGGGATCATGTGGGTGTCCAGAATCCCCCATCCATGCTCTGTTCTCTGGAGCACAAAGAAGGGAATTCTGGGATTCCCATGAAGGAGCGATTCTCATCCTCATGTGGAACTCTGCACACAGGCCCTTCCTCCCCTGCTCACCCACGCATGCAGCTGGAGCAGGCTCCCGAGATGCAGCTCTGCCTCTGCCTTTCTCTGTTTAAAATGGCCTGGGGTTCCCACTGTCTTCAGCATGCAGCTGCGCCTGGAAGCCTGTGGGCCCATCTGCCCCTCCCGAGTTCTGGGAAGGAGCCAGCCATGCCACACACTTCCCCAGAGCGCCCATCCCATGCCCTGCACAGCGTTGTCTGTGGACATCATTTCTGTGCCACTGCCTCCTGGGCCAACTCCCACTCAGCTTTCAGGTCCCCACTGACTCTTCACTCTACCCAGAAAACCCTCCTTAGCGCCCCCCTACCACAGACTTTCCATCCTAGACTGTGATTCCCTGCTTACCTGCTCTTCTCAAGCCAGGTTGTGAGCTCCCTGGGAGTAAGGCTGTGTCCACCATCTACCAGCACATCCCCAGTGCTATCAGCCTGATAATTAATGTGGATGTGGGGAATGAATGAACACATGTCTGCATGCCAGAGACACACTCTGCTCCATCTTTGGTGCCCCTGAGACCCTGGAGATATACCGGTAACTTGAGAATGCTGACACTTAAATCCAAGACCACCTCCTGTATCCCAGGACAGTCCTGGATGCACAGAATTAGGTTGCTTCTGTTGATTTTATTTCTACCACTGGTGTAGCCATAAGGTCCCAGTTTCCCTCAATGGAAGAGGAAGAGAGAAAGGAATAAGGCCAAGAAGGGGAATCAGAGATGCCCAGAGGGATCACAGGTGAAGATGTCTTCAGACACTGGCATCTTAGTGGTTGTGAATGTCACATACTTTTTTTGTGAACAGCTTGCGTTTGTGGACCACGAAGTATGAAATACTCATGATGGGCAGAGTGGTGGTGGTGATGATGGCACCTGGGACTCAACAGGGTGGGGCAAGAACAGGGCAGGAAACGGCATCATTGTGGTTACATGATGAGCATCTCACTTTAGCCGCCATACTAAAAGGACCAGCTCCCAAGAGCACATCCACATGACAAGACCTGGGAGAACTCACCTTCCGGCTCATCCACCCGCTGCTGGCTGGTCCGATGAACATGAGCACAGACACAACCATTCCGGGGCCTCCTGCTCAGGTGTGTGATGTCTCTGCACCCTCTGCACATGTTTCTCTGTTATTCCTGCGGTCATGCATTCCTGCAATGTAGTTATTATTATTCCTGTGTTACAATTGAACAATGAAAGCTGGAATCTGGAGAGAGGAGCAGTGTACCTACAGGCCCAGGAGTCCCAGCATGGCTGCTCTGACCCCAGGGTTTGGGCCCTGCCCGCAAGGCATTGGCCCCGGCTCTTCAGGGTGTAGTCAGAGCCACAAATGTGACCTGTGTTTCTCTCTCCCTCTCTTTTTATCCAGCCTTCTCACTTCTCTTCTGCTGCATTCTATGCCAAGTTTCTCCTTCAGAACAGACCCCATGAGTAACTGTTCCTAGGAACACGCAGTCCCAGGGAAGAGACCCCTGCTGGCCTTGTGGAAAGGTCTGTGCAGCTAAAGCAGATTGAATGCTCGGGGACTGGAATATTTTTTATTTTGAGGCAGGTGGCTGAGGCAGAGTAATCTCTAAAATTAGAAAAATGTGTAAAATGTATGCTTCAGATTTTCTTTGAAGGAGTTTTGTTTTTTTTTTTTTTTTTTTTTTTTTTTTTTTTTTGCCAGAGACTGGTATACCTCTCAGGCCTCCGTTTTCAGCCCAGCTCATTATCTTCCCAGGGAATTTGCAGTGAGTTGCAGGGTGGCAAGTGCCTTGTCCTTTACAGGTGGCTCCCATGTTAGAGTAATTCAAGGATTCCTCCAAATTCCAGAAAGGGCCAGTTGGGAACATCCAACCCATAGGGGAAGAAATCAGAAGACACAGAGACAGGCTTTTCACTGCTCACAGCAGGAGGCCCACAAGTCCAAAGTGAGAGACAAAATTAAAGGAGAAGTCAGTGAACTCATGCATGTTGGTTAAAGGGAAAAAAAAAATGGTTACAGAAAATTCAGGGGAGAGGGGAATAAGTTAATGACATCATGAGGAAGCAGCTGGACAAAGGCCGGGCACAGTGGCTCATGCCTATAATCCCAGAGCTTTGGGAGGCCAAGGTGGGTGTAATACTTGAGATCAGGAGCTCCAGACCAGCCTGACCAACATGGTGAAACCCCGGCTCTACTAAAAACACAAAATTAGTGGGGCGTGGTGGCACACACCTGTGATCTCAGTTACTTGGGAGGCTGAGGCAGGAGAATTGCTTGAACCCAGGAAACGAAGGTTGTAGTGAGCCGAGATCACACCATTGCACTCCAGCCTGAGCAACAGAAGTGAAACTCCATCAAAAAGAAAGAAAAGGAAAGAGAGAGAGGGAGGGAGGCAAGGAAGGGAGGGAGGGAGGGAGGGAAAAGCAGCTGGACAAATCCAGCCAGTGGGTCTGTCTTCAGACACTGGCCTGGTCTCTTCATCAAGTTTGTATCACTTAATTGGGACTTTGCTGAGCTCAAAGGGACCTAAAGCCATAAACAGATGACCTGAAGGTCCTGCATCACATGCTGCTTTAGGAAAGTCAGCCCTAGAAGACATTGTTGGGTCAATCAGGAAAATCGGAATATGGTCTGGGTATTAGATAGCATTAAAATGTTCCAAACAGACAACATAGTGGGATCCTCTACTGAAAAAAATCAGATTATAAAACATTATGTGCAGAATGATCTCATTTGGTGAAGTAAAAAAGGAATGATATGTGTACTGAGGTGTTAAAAGTGGAAATTTTTGGGTGGTAGGAATGTGATAATTTTCCTTTTTATTTTTGTTTGAGTATCTTTTCCATTTTCTATGATGCACACGTGGAGCTTCTGGAACAATGAAAGATTATTTAAAATTTAAAAACCAAACAATTTGGGCAATATTAGTAAGTGAGCATGGTAGAAAAGGGTTCATAAGCCAAGGAAAGTGTTCCCAGAAACTAATAAGAAAGAGCCAAGGCAGGAATGGAACTGTTCATGCCAGAGGCAACTAGAAAATGCGCCAACGAGGAAATGTGAAGGACTCGTCTATTTAAAACGCTCGGCCTCATCAGTAATCAAGGAAATGCAAACAGAAAGAGGAACCAAATTTCTACCCATCAAATGAACAAGCACTGAGAAGAAAAGGAAGACCCTGCCCTCAGGATGGTGAGGGGGCACTGGGGAGCACACTCACAGGCACCGCCACCATGGAAGGTCACTTGGCAATGAACACCCAGACTCTTCAAGCTGTCTGCGCTCAGCAATTCCACTTCTGGGATTCTTTCTTCTAAAAAACCCCCCAAAACAAACAAAAAAACCACAATGTGAAAAACGTGATGCTCATTACATTATTTAAAATTCTGAAAATTACAACTCCTCCCACCATCCAGCATTTGGAGGATGGTCAAGTAGACTGCTGAATCCATTGAATGCTGCACGAGGCAGTGGTGAGAGTGTGTCCTCAGAAGTCGAGATGCATGTGCACTCGTTTTGTTATACCATAAGTAAAAGAACAATTAACAGCATGGTCCCAACTGAGAAAAACAGTTAAAAAGAAGTATTTTAAAAAATAATAGAAACACATGGAAATGCTCACACCGTTGGGCTGAGGAGGTGGGATTACATTTCTGTGTTTCCAAATGTTGACAAATGCCTATTAGTTTTGTAATGAGGAGCTAGAAAAGAATAAAGGCTGACCATGAGTGATTTGGGGTTTGGGAAAGTTTTAGACATGTAGAAGATTAACTTAGCCAGGGCCATAAATGCCAGTTGCCAATAGGCTAAGCAATTCTTATGGATGCCTGAGAGCCTGGCAGGAGCCCCCATCTCCCATGAAAGGCGTATGAGTGACAAAGGGGAAGGAGGTCTGGCCAGAGGCAAGACCCCGGCTGGAAAGCAGGACTTTGGTAGAGGCTGGGGAGCAGCCTCAGGGAGATAAAGGTAACAGCCAGACCATAGCTCCATCCCAGAAGCAAAGCCACCCAGCACAGAGTGAGACCAAGGACATTGTGCCACCTGCTCAGCAGGGTGCCTGGGATTGCAGGACTGAATGTCAAGGCTGGTCTGTTTCAGGCTCTGGGGCCCTATTCCTGCCCCCTGACATATTCCACTTCTGTCACTTCCTGGTCCTGTGGCTTTGGGCAAGGTGTTTGCACCTTCCCGTGCCAGCTGCTCCTCTGTAACATGGTGCATTCATTTCCTAGGGCCGCTGTAACAAGTCACCACCTAACTAGGGAGCTTGAAATATCAGACATTAATGCTCAAACAAAGGAGGTTTGGGCTCCTTTGAAGGTAAATTGATAAGACATGAGATTCACAAGTCTCTGGCTATCAGACAGCATGGGGAAGAAAGCTGACAGGGAGTAAGGAGGGGTGAATGGTGGGGAGAGAAGGTGTCGGAGAGGGTGCATCCCAGCACCTGCTTCCAGGCATCTGCAGGTCCAGATGCTCCTGGCTCAAGGGTACATGAAGCCCAAGAAACCTCTTCTGTCTGAACTAGTTAAAATTGAGTTTCTGTCCATTACAAACACAAATACCCTTACTAAGATAACTGGCTATATACTTGGAACTTGGGATGTAGTCTCTGCCCTTTTAGGACAGTTTTTCTGAGGAAAGAAGAAAATAGAACAAATAATTCTAACTGTAGAGAGAGTTATAAACAAGAAAGACATCATGGACAGTGTGGTCTGATGCCACCACCGTGCGCAATGGGTTTTAGTTTGCTCCCTTGTTCCTAGAGGGAAGAAAACAGAGTGTGTGTGTGTGTGTGTGTGTGTGAGAGAGAGAGAGAGAGAGAGAGAGAGAGAGAGAGGTTACAGAGAGATAAAGGCTGACCATGAGTCTCTTGGGGGTTGGGAAAAAGAATATTCCCAGCTGAATATTCAGAAATAGTCAAACAATCTTCAAAAACATCAGTGTGCTACGGCACCCGGGGTTTTATTTCTCAGGTGTTGGTGGGTGGCAGGTGTTCTCTACATCCAGCTTGCTTGGCAGCTCCTCAGGATGTGTCTACCCATTTTTCACAGGGGAAAAGACTGGTTGGGGGAGATGTGGGAGCCCCCTTCTGACTGGAGAGGAGCTTCTGCCTGCAGGGCACCACCACGTGACAGGTTGCCCACGCAGCTGAACATGGTCCTGACAGATGGTCTCCCTTCTAACAGGGGCAGAAAGTGGCTGTTGGCTCTGTTTGTTTGCAGTTAGTGGTGTCTGTCACCTTGCTGGGGCCTTTCAAAACCTTTTTTGTGGCTGTTTCTTGCTGACTCCAAGTATGAAGCAAGGCTGAGGAGTAAGAAGTCTGGCCCCTTTGCCTGAAGCACTAGAGATTCTCCCAGTGTTTCACTCTGGGCCTTTGCACAAACCCTTCCTTCTATGGAAGATGCCCTCCTCATAGTATAAGTTCAAAGCATAGCTCAGACATTCCTCCTTCCTTGGTCAGCCAACACATCCTTAGTAAGCAGGCACCTACGATTTGCCAGGCACCAGCCTCGGGGGGGGCAAGGCCTAGAGCTTCTTGGCCATTGTACTTTCTGCCAGACCCACAGACCTTCGTAGTATGTGGAGTGAGGGAATGCACAGCACGTGGGATGCTGAACACATGAGACAGAGCTTTGTGATGACTTCGAATTATTAATAGCTTCTGGATGCAGAGCTGCTGTCCCAAATATTTGATGAGACACTAACTGGGAGATCTTGGATGATAACAAACACTCTGGTGGGGCAAGTCTTCCTCAGGTTTCTCTCCCTTCTCCTGGGTGGGTCCTGAAAGCTTCAGACCCTGAGGAGTCCCACCCCAGCCGGCACAGGCTTCCTGTTAAAGGTCCATTTCTTCCACTGGAGAAAGCACCAGATTCCCCCATGGATTTATACAGCGAGGCTTACTCAGCCCAGGGGAGCCAGGGCCCTGAGTCTTGGCTGAAGCACAGTTGTGAGCCGCTGTTAGGGTTTTGAGCCCTTTTGAGTCCCTATAGCTAAAGGTGCAGTGACAGCGTAGGGCCAGCCCAGAGGGCTGTACAGGATTTCAGGACCCTGGTGTTGAAGTCTCTTGGACCTTTCCTTGCCTTCCTGCTGTAGGACTATGCCCCCAGTGACGAGGATTCAAGGTCTGCACATTGTCAGGAAGCTCTGTAGCTGCCTTCAAGGCCACCTGGACATGACTGGCCAGAACCTGGATGGAGTGATTGAAACCTCCAGCAGCTGCATGAAGAAGCAGCCAGCAGCAGTGACGCCCCACACTGGCCATTCTTATTCCTTCCTTCAATTGACAAAAGAGGCGGCCCCTCCCAGAGCCTGCTTGGCGTGGGAAAGGCCCTGAGCTTTAGAACTAACATGCCCTGTTTCTAACAGTCCTGCCCTCTCTTGTTGTAACTGCCGCTGGTTGCTTGACTTCTCGGAAACTCCTGCTGTAAAATTGGCTCATGATGGGCCCCTCATGGGGCTGCATGACAAGAATGATGACATTGCAGGAGAACCCGCGCATACTGCTGGCACACGGCGGGCTCAGTGGCCGGGAGCCACCCCACCCTTTCCTCTTTTCTGATGCTGTGTTGACATGGAGGAGTGGGCAGCTGCCTGTGCTCTCCTGAGAGGACCTAGCTTCCTGAACAAAGCTGGAAACTGGGGACTCTGCTGGGTATTGAGGAGGAAGGGATCTTGCAAGGAGCAGAAGATGAGGAGCCCAAAGGAAGCCAGAAATTGGTCTCGGGTGAATCTGCCTGGGCTGCAGCTGGGGCAGCTCCTCCCAGGGTCCCATCCTGGAGACCACCCCTCTGGCTTGCCCTGCAGGCATATGGGCATTCTGGAGAGTCCCTCACTGCAGCCAAAAGACTGTGAGGCTGACCCGCCCAGGAGGACAGGGGCTCAAAAGGAAGAGAGGCCTTACCTCAGCCTGGCACTGCCTGGCTCACTCCCCTCCTCCCGATAATCACAGTGTCAGCCCTCAAGGGTCCACTTGCTGGACTTCTGATTGACCTCCTCTTTAAGGGCAGGGAAGTTACACTCTCTACATGCAAAATATAGCTCTGGTGTTTATTTTTATACTTTTTAAAAATAGAGATGGGGTCTCACTATGTTGCCCAGCCTGGTCTTGAACTCCTGGGCTCAAGGGATCTTCCCACCTGGGCTTCCCAAAGTGCTGGGATTACAGGCATTAGACACCATTCCTGGCCAAAATACAGCTCTTATCCCAGATCTTTCAGGGCTCATGGGGTTGGGGAAAATATGGATTGCCTTGGTGTGCTGTCTCTCTATTATATAAAGTGGAAGTAAGGAAGGATAGAATATGGGCTAGGGAACCGGAGGTGGGGGTCTGGGTTCTAAGTCCCTGTGCGTGTGACCTTCACCAGCACCTTCACCCTCAACCTGGGGCTTTTGATTTCCATTCTGTAAAATTTGGCAGCTGCAATAGATTACTCTCAGGTTCCTAGTAGCCTTCCATGAATGTGACTCTAATGACATGGGCTTACCTTACTGGGGACTTAGTGATAATGATCAAGAGGGGAGATGGCTGGGGAGCCTTGAAGTCATGGTCGAAATCCTGACTCATGCCTCCCCAGCAAGTTGGGCATGAAATTAAAGAGCCCATGCATGCAAGGAAAGACAAGGAGTTACCCACAGCAACCAGAAGGACCTTGCTACATAAAACTACAACAAAAGGGTTCTGCTAAAAAGCAACAAAAAGGTTTTATTGACAAATGAGAAATCTTCCTTTGAGGCTTCCTGCTGACTTGGACAGAAGATTCATTGCTGGCAAAGATGAGTCTGAACTTAGGGTACAGAAGGGCTTTGGCAAGAACCCTACTCTCTTGAGCCCACATACCCCATCTCCCTTCCCAAATCTGGGTGGTAAACCTATATTTTCATATGTTTCTGGTGCTTTAGATCACATTTTCTCAGATGGTGGAGTGGGAAGAGTAGATGGAGCATTAAACCCCATCTCTGCCCCTTGCTATCTGTATCACTTAAACTCTACTAGTTTTCTCATCTGTGAAATGAGTATAATAATACAAAACTGTCTTCTTTTGCTAGGCAGTTGGGGTGGAAACAATACTTGCAGTTCTCTTAGTAATACTTACAAATGTTTTATGTTATTAAGGGTTACAAGACTAGAAGACCAGTATTTGGAAAATCCTGAGTGCAATGCAGGAGTCCCTGGAAGGTGTGGGCCACCTGCTTCCTCTTTGAATAGTAGGCCTCAGTCCTGAGCCATTCTTTTGGTTTCTGGATGCTGCTTGGCACTTTAGTTCAGGAGCTTGAGACCAGCCTGGGCAACATGGTGGAACCCTGCCTCTACAAAAAAGACAAACAAACAAAAATTAGCCAGAGGGCATGCACCCATAGTTCCAGCTGAAGTGGGAGAATTGCTTGAGCATGGGAGGTGGAGGTAGCAGTAAGCAAGGATTACATCAGTTCATCATATCCTGGGCAACAGAGCCAGACTCTGTCAGAAAGGAAAGGAAAGGAGAGGAGGGGAGAGGAGAGGAGGGGAGGGGAGGGGAGGGGAGGGGAGGGAAGAGGGGAGAATAAGAATAAGAAGCCCATGGTGCTGAGCATGGTGGCTCTTGCCTATAATCTCAGTACTATAATCTCTTGCCTATAATCTTGGGAGGCCAAGGTGGGAGGATCACTTTGGTTCAGGAGTTTGAGACCTCCCGAGGTGGGAAGAAAGGGGAGGAGGGGACAGGGGAGAGGAAGGGGAAAGGGGAAGGGAGGGGAGAGGGGATGGGAGGAGAGGGGAGGGAAGGGGAGAGGTGAGGAGAGGCAAGGGAAGGGAAGGAAAGGAAAGGGAGTGAATAATAGAGAATAAAATTTACGAAATAATGGCGCATAGGATAACATAAAAAATATATTTAGAGACAAAAGGGAGAAGTGTAAGACTTAAAATGATAAATAATGCTGAGAAAAATTAAAGGAGCTCTAAATAAATGGAAAGATGTACCATGTACATAGAATGAAAAATTCAATACTATTAAGATGACACATTTTCCCAAATGTAGCTATGAATTCAGTGCCATCCAGTCAAAATTCCAGCATGTTTTTTAAATTTGCAAGCCAATTATAAAATTTATATGAAAAGTTAGAGAACCTAGACTGATGAAAACAATTTTGAAAGAGAAGAATAAAATCGAATAACTACTGTAGTCTTATTTTGGCACTTGGAGATCCCACTAAGGGATGTGATGTTGATATTTATTGTAAGGTGTTTATTTTAAGAGTTACTATAAAGAAAATGTAATCAAAACAGGATAGATTGATGTCAAGATATAAAAAGAGAACACAGTAAAGAGTGCAAAATAGAATCTCTCTTATACAGTCAGTGATTTTTACAAAGCCCCCAAAGTTATTTAATGTAGGAAAAAAATCTGTTCAACAAAAGTTACTTGAAAAACTAGCTATCAAATTGAAAAAAAAGACCTTAACCTTACCTCACCATCATACACAAAAATCAATTTGAATGAATCGTTTGCCTAAATATGAAAGTTAAAACTATAAAACTTTTAGTAGAAAATGTATATTTGCCAATTTGGGATAAGAAGAATTTTCTTAGCAGAACCAAGAATCATAAAAATATAGACTGGACTTCACAAATATTAAAAGGTTCTGCTCATCAAAAGACACCATTAAGAAAAGCAATATGTAAGTCACAGATTAGGCGAGTATTTAGAACACCTATAACTAATAAATGACTTATAATCAAAATATATTTTAAAACTCATACGTGAAAGATAACCTACTTTAATGCTTGTTGCATTGTAAAATTATACAGACATTTTGGAAAACTGACATTTTCTTATAAAATTAAATATATATGTAGGTATTTACTGGAAAAAAACCTAAAACACATGTATGTTTAAAAAGCAGTGGAAGAGGATCAGGCATGGTGGCTCATGCCTGTATTCCCAGCACTTTGGGAGGCTGAGGTGGGCAGACCACAAGGTCAGGAGTTCAAGACCAGCCTGACCAATATAGTGAAACCCCATCTCTACTAAAATTACAAAAATTAGCCAGGCATGGTGGCAGGTGCTGTAGTCCCAGCTACTTGGGAGGCTGAGGCAGGAGGACTGCTTGCACCCAGACGGTGGAGGCTGCAGTGAGCCAAGATTGTGCCAATGCAGTCCAGCCTGGCAACAGAGTGAGACTCCATCTCCAGAAAGAAAAAAAAGTAGTGGAAGAATGTCCAAAAAAGCTTTGTTCAAATGTCCCCAAATTGGATATAACACAGATGTTCATCAACAGGAAAATAGCAAAAAACAAACAAACAAACCTGTGGTATATTTATACAACAGACTTCTGCTCAACTCTGTTGTATAAATAGAGAAAAGAATGAACTACTAAAATAACAACAGCATGGACAAACCTAAAAGATATTATGCTGAGTCAAAGAAACTTAATGTAAAAGAGGACATACTGTATGGTTCCATTCAAATGAGGTTCTAGAACTTGCAAAATTAATCTACAATGATAGAAAGCAGAACTCTGTGGTTAACTGGGGAAGGTGAGACATGGACTGCCTGGAAAGAGGCATGAGAGGGTTTTCTGGGGTGATGGAAACATTATGTATCTTAACAGGTATGTGAGTTACTTGGAAGATGTATTTATCAAATCTCATCAAATAGTATACTTTTACTTTTCACTATTTAAATCCCACCTTGCTAAAAAAAAAAAAAACAAAAAACTTCTTATAATAAAGAAAAAGTTTGAATCTGTAGAGAGGGAAAATATGCTTCTACTCTCAGAACCATGAAGAGCCAGAAGAAAATGACTCAGGGGATCTGACTAGTGGACTGCATCACCAACAGGAGAGGCAGGGCTGCCAGGAGCAGAAAGAAAGGGGAGGTGGGGAGGGGGGCGCAAAACCAAGGCTTTTGTTCCCATCTGGCTGGGCCAGGCCACACCTCCTGGTGGAAACTCCAAGTGTCAATATCACAACATCTGGTTGGAAGGGTAAGCTTCTGAGGTTGGCAAGTGGTATTTGAGAATGCATAGTCAGGCTGCAGTCAGAGAGAGGCACCGGATGAGCTTGGCAATCCCTTCTGTAACAAACTCCCTCTAACCTCTCTGCCATGAGTAAATAGTTCAGTTTCCATAAAATGCCCTGAATAGTCAGGCAAAACAAAGAAATGACCTTTTTTGCTTTCCAAATCTTGCTAAGCCCCTAGGAGTTGAGTCACTTAGTGAAAGAGATGTATTGTGCCTTGGTTTCCCTGCGTACCTACACCAATTTCCAAAAGAAAATATCACTGTGAGGTTACTAATCACTCCAGCCTGGGCCACAGAGTGAGACTCTGCCTCTAAAACAAAGAAAAAACAAAAATTATATATACTGGTTATGAAGCACCCAGTTGGCCTCTGGCTGCTTGTCTCCTGAGTTCTGAAACTAGATCTTCAAAGCAAGCCATCCTCAGGTACTGTGCACTGAGTAGATTCTGGGATAACTGCTCCTTCCCATTTATAGGCACATGCACATATGCACTACCCTTGTCCCCAGCAGACTTCTAGGTAGGCTCACTCCCTGAATGCATGTACAGAGTGGATCCTGAAACGCATAGGCCCCTTACATGGAATGAAGGCCAAAAGCTGAGCCCAGTAACTGTTCCCAGCAGCGCGGCCAGAGAAGAGTGAATCCTCCCCCACACATCTACCCACACAGACCTCCAAAGCAAAAGTGGTGCATGGGCTTCAGCTGCCACTGCGGTGGAAGGGATTTAATTTCAGCTATATGGGGGAAGGAAGGCCCTAAGATGCCTGTATCTGTCTCCTTTTCCTGTCCCCTTTCCCCTTATCCAAGTTCCTTGTGTGGCATCTTCAAGGGTCCTAAATTGACCAGTGAGATCACCTGGTCTACCCACATAATTTCACAGGTGGAGTATCTGAGTTAACCAAAGCAGAAGGAATTGCCCAAAGGCATGTGATCAACCGAGCTCACTGACCAGACCAGCATCCCAAACTTCTGGTTTGCAGTCCAGGGTGATGTCTGCTACATGGTGCTGCCAGCCCATAGTCCCACAGTCTCTTTTCCATCAGAAAAAGGGGCTTATTCCCATTGGAAAGTACTGGAAGGTGGTACACAGCCTACAGGCTGCCCCAATGGCCTGCTAGGCCCCCCACACCAGGACTGCTTTCCCGGTCCTGGTGTTGGGGCACAATTAGAGCAGCTTCAGAATCATCAGTAAAGGGTGGGTCTCCGTTTCAGCTGTACACAGGAACATAGCCACAGAGATACAGATTATGGTCCCCCAGAAGCCCAGAGGAGTCAGGTTAAGTTGGGCTGACCATACCACTGACAGCAGCATGGCATGTGCTCAGTGAAATGTAGGTTATAGGAGGATGGACAGAGGAAGTGGAAGTCATAGTTTTGAAATATTCTGTCTTTCAAAATGATGGGACAGTATAGTTCAGTGATTAAAAGCATGGCCTTTGGAATCCAATAGACCTGGATGTTGCCTCTCACTGGATATGTGGCCATGAACTCCAGTTTCTGAGCCTATAAATAGGAAGGAGCAGTTATCCCAGAATCTACTCAGTGCACAGTACCTGAGGATGGCTTGCTTTGAAGATCTAGTTTCAGAACTCAGGAGACAAGCACCCAGAGGCCAACTGGGTGCTTCATAACCAGTATATGTAATTTTTGTTTTTTCTTTGTTTTAGAGGCAGAGTCTCACTCTGTTGCCTAGGCTGGAGTGCACTGATGATCACAGTTCACTGCAGCTTCTAACTTCTGGGCTCAAGAGATTCTCATGCCTCAGCCTCTCCAGCAGCTGGGACTGCAGGCATGCACCACCATACCTGGCTGTATTAGTCAGCATTCTCTAGGGGAACAGAACTGTTAGGATAGATGCATATATGAAAGAGAGTTTATTAAGGAGTATTGAGTAACATGATCACAAGGTGAAGTCTCACACTAGGACATCTGCAAGCTGAGGAGCAAGGGAGCCAGTCCAAGTCCCAAAATCTTAAAAGTAGGGAATCCAACAATGCATCCTTCAGTCTGTGGCCAAAGGCCTAAGTGACCCTGGCAAACCACTGGTGTAAGTCCAAGGGTCCAAAAACTGAAGAACTTGGAGTCTGTTATTCAAGGGCAGAAAGCAGCCAGCACGGGAGAAAGATGAAGGCCAAAGACTCAGCCAGTCTAGTCCTTCCACGTTCCTCTGCCTGCTTTTGTCCGAGCCATGCTAGCAGCTGTTTAGATGGGGCCCACTCAGATTGAGGGCGGGTCTGCCTCTCCCAGTCCTGACTCAAATGTTAATCTCCTTTGTCAGTACCCTCACAGACACACCCAGGAACAATACTTGGCATCCTTCAATCCAATGAAGTTGACACTCAATATTAATCATCACACTAACTAATTAAATTTTTTACTTTTGTAAAGACAGAGTCTTGCTATATTACCCAGACTAGCCTCAAATTCCTGGTCCCAAGCGATCCTCTCACCTTAGCTTCCCAAACTGGGATTACAGGTGTGGGCCTATATGCCTGGCCCCAGTATGGCTTTTTTATTTCTTTTTGCAGAGACTGGGTCTTGCTATGTTGCCCAAGCTCTTCCTGGGCTTAAGCAATCTTCCTGCCTCAGCCTCCAAAAATGCTGGGATTGTTACAGTCACGAGCCACCTCTCCAGACCCAGTGTTCTTGAAAGTGATCAGAGGGCGGGAGGATGAGTGGGAGGGAAGGAGCTGTCCACTGTCCTGGTGCTGACCTGCTGAGAACTCCAGCCTAGGCAGGACCCTGAAGGCTTGCAACCACTCAGACTCACTGGTAAATTTCTAGGCTGTGATTGTGGGTGAGTGGGGACTAGAGTGGGACAGAGAACTAGGAGAAATAGCTTTCCCTGAAGGCTCCAGTCCTGGGAATACAAGACAAGCTCCACTGCCTCACTTCAGCTCAGAGACAGGAAATGAACAGGGCCAGACATCTTTAGAAGTCAGTTTAAACCCAGAGAAGCTGTTGTTCATGAACCGGTTCAATGCCTCGCAGTCTAACACTAAGGAAGATCAATCACACACTTCTCTGCTCCTGGAGTCAGTCTGCGTTGCAAATAAAGAAGCTGCTGCCACCACAGACACATTTAATGGATTTTCAAAGCAAGGTGCAAACTCACTGGCTGGCTGTGTGTGCCTGTGAGTTCAGTGGAGAGGAATGGCTTTGACTCAGGTAGACTCTAGCTGAACTGCAACTCCTTCTATTTGTCCAACTGTGGGACAACTGTGGTGTAGGTGATGAAGTCCTGGGCTGAAGGAAGACCTGTATTCTGATCTCAGATCTGCCACAGGGCATCTGTGAGACCTTAATCAAGCTGCTTGGCTGCAAGTTTCTGACACTCAGTCCCAAAGTAGGGTGATTATCTCTATCCCATGAATGATAAGGGGAGAAATGAAGTTAAAGTGCTTACCAGAAGGTCTAGTCCACAGCGAGCCCTCAGATAGACACTGAGTTTCTATACTCCTCAGCTGGCATTCAGTCCAAGCACTTAATGTGGGGAGAGAGTTACAGGAAAGAAGAATGGGAGAGATGGGCATTTGGGCATCATCCAGAGAGACTGGGGGAACCAAACCTAAGCGTTAGAACCAAGTCACCACGTTTATACACATAGGCCTGGGTTCACATCACCTCCTTCATCAGCTCCGACCACCTGGGAATGCTGCTTAGCCTCTTTGAATCTCTGCCGTGAAACTTACATGAGATAAAGCAGGGGATCCTAGCAAACCTTCAATGGATGTTCCTCAACATTCTGAGTCCCATCAGACAGTGAGTCCTCACCTTCTTCCTGGAGACCACCAGCTGACATTTCCAGGCAGCAGACTTCCTCTTCTCTCTGGCAGGGCCCTCTGCCTGGCCTGTGGGACCTGGGCCAGCCACAGACTCAGGAGTGGCAAAGGCCCTGTCTAGCAAGCCAATTCTTGTTTTATCTGATAATGAGCAAGTCAGCCAGAGCTCGATGGTCCTGTTGGAAGGAATTTGGTTTCTTGATTCTGCTTACCTCACTTGAGGGCTGGGCCAGTGGTGTGCATAAACAGCTTTCCTATGGGGAGAGACTACCTGTCTGATAGTGGTAACAGAGAAAGCATTAGACAGCAGTCAGGATCCTGGGTTCCAGGCCCTGGTCTGCCACATGTTCTTGTGCAACAAACATCCCCTCTAGAGTCTCAGAGGTCTTATATGGAAAATGAGACCATCTTTGTGTCATTCCTACAACTCTAGGGTTCTGCAAGAATCCCCTGAAGAATCAGATGTGTAAATGCTTTAAAAAATAGAGAACTGTTGGTGGGCCAAGGTGGAGAGACTAGAAGGGACATATCCCAGAATGACTGGACGCTGCAGGTCCTGGAAGCTGTCATCTGAATGGGACCAGCCTTCCTGTTCAGCCTGGAATTGGGCTGGTATCCACAGTTTGCATCTAGAGTTTGCCAGTGCCCTTTTTCCTGCTTTTCTACAGACCCATGTTATGGGGATGGCGAATAAAGGGGGAAGGGAGCCACAAGTGAGCCAATCACCCTGCACCAGAGCCTTCAGGGCTAGTTTCTCTGAGCCTGTAAGTGTCAGTGAGTGTGCACGAGTGTGTCTGTGTGTGCGACATTGAGGATTTCTGTAATAGTAACAGCCAGATTCCAGAGACAGAAAGAAGATGCTCAAGAGCCACAACCACCTGCCAGGCTTCAGGCCCCAGGCATTTACTCAGGCACCTCCTTTCCCATGGAATGCCAGGCTCTGGCCTCACTCCACTTGCAGAACTCCAGATTCACCCAAGGGATGTGCTCTCTGTGTCCATGGCACTTTTACAGAACTTTCCTTGGGGCCTTGGTGACATTCCGGTTTGTGTTCAGTTTATATCAATATTTCATCTCTTTCTAAAGATAACTGTAGAAAGGACCACTGCAGTCTGCAACCTCTAATTGGAGTGTGTATTTGGGCACATGCATGGCATAAAGACAGAAGTACAATGGAAATAACAGTAAATTTGAATCCTGACTCTTCATCAATTCATTTTGTTCTATCTATTGATGCCTACTTGGAGTGACCTTAAACAAATTTGGACCTCCTTGAGTCTCAGCTCCCTCACTTGTCAAGATGGAATCATGATATTTATGCCACAGGGTTGCTGCAGGATAGGCAATGACGTGCATACCCATCTGCCTCTACCATAGTTCTGTTCTGAGCCCTCCCTTGGGTTCCAGTAACAGCTTTTAGTGATTCATGTTGACTCTGTCATGAACATTCCCTTGCTGCTGACTTCTTTCCAGCTTGAAGGAGCATGCCATGCAGATCCAGCCACAGTGTGTTCCCCCGGTGGGCACACTCCAGGCCTTCTTGCTCCTGGTCAGGTGGGATAGATCATTGTGGCTTTTCGTGGAGGTGGAGTAAGGTCTTGTATCAAAGCCTGGATAGAGACATGCATCTCCCCTCCTTGCTGAGTATAATCTCACTGCCAACTGGTATCTGGGGCCATGCTGGAACACATGTTTGGGGAAGCTCAGCCTGGCTGAAGCCAACAGGACTGGTAGCCTGGTTATTATGGGATATCAGCCCTCCCATAGACCAACTGAGAGCAGGGAAGTTTGCTCAAAACTAGAGGAAAATGAGCTCAGTTTCTTTAGGAAACTGAGTTAATATATTCTGAGTGTCTTTCTGGCATTTTAGCTTTTCAGTCTTGTCTTTAGGAATTCAGAAAGCAAATTGATCTTTAAAATGATACGAGCTAGTACAGGGATGTGTATGTGTGAGTATGCATGTGTGTGCGTGTGCATGTATGTGTGTTTATTGGTTTATTGATGTTAGACCTAGTTACCAGGTCACCAACATCATTTTGGTGTTGCAAAAATTGAGATACTTTTAAGTTACAGTCCCAGGACACTTTCCTGAGAAGGTGGCTGAAGACCTCTATAGTATGCAGAAAGAGCCAAGCCATGGAGCTAGAGGTACTGGCTTCCTTCCTCACCAACTCTGTCACTTAACTTCTTTGAGTCTTTGTGTTCTCATCTGGAAAATGTGGGGCAGGAATAAAAGCTTTTCTTCCTCTTTGTTGCAAGAACTAAATAAAGTATGATAATGGTTGACATGTTTTATAAACTCCAATGTGCTAGGAGGATATTAATTGACATGTTATATTGTCAATATAAATGTAAATAAACATTTATATAAATATATAAAAATATAAATGACATCTTGTGTGTCTAGAGTCTATGGTGAGCCTTCAGTGAGTGCCTCCAGGCCAAAACATCAGGCCATGGTTGGAGAATGTACCCAGGTAATTGTTAGGCATCCAGTTTCTTACTCTGACCCCTAATCAGAGAGCACACTCCTGAGAGCATGACCACAGACCACCCTCACCAGAACTACCTAAGGAGCTCATGAAAACACAGACTTCCAGACCTTCTGATATGGAAAATCTGGGGGTATGACCCAGGAATCAAACTCTTTAACTGGCACCCCAGGTTTACCAGGTGACTCTGATATACATTGAAGTGTGAGAATCACAGATCCAATAGTGACCCCAAAGCATTTGTTGATTTACTCCACAGACAGTACTTGGGCACTGTCTTAGTCTGTTTTGTGCTGATAAAACAGAATACCTGAGACTTGGTAATTTATAGTGAGTAGAAATTTATTGTTCATGGTTCTGGATGCTAGGAAGTCCAAAATTGAGGGGCTGGTATCTGGTAAGGGTCTTCTTGCTACATCATCCCCTGATGGAAAGTAGAAGTGCAAAGGGAGGGGGAGAGAGAGAGAGAAGAGAAGGGGAGGCAAACTCATCTTTTTATAAGAAATCCATTCCCGCGATAATGACACTAATCTATTTATGAAGGCAGTGCCTCCATGACTCAGACACCTCCCATTGGGCCCCACCTCCCAACACTGTTGCATTGGGAATCAAGTTTCCAACACATGAACTATGGGGGACACATTCAAACTATAGCACAAATAGCTCCTGTTTCATGCCAGGATCTATTTGTTGGGGACACTTCTTTGGCAGCAGGAAAGACACACAGATGAACAGGGTCCTCTACTGTCTTATACCAAGTGTTCAATGAAGACATGTAGACAACACTGAAATCTGTAGGCCACATGAGGGGATCCAAGGGATGAAGATGTTGTTAGCATTTTGCTCTGTTTCCTTCTCTGGGAAGCAGAACTCAACATACCTTACCTTATGTGATCGTCACCACAGGTCTGAAAGGTAAATAAGGAATCCTAGCCTCAGCGATGCTGAGTGACTTGCCCAGGGTCCTACGAAGTCAGTGAGTGGTGTGTTGTTAAATGTTTAACCACAGGCTGGTGTGGGAAGAGCCCTGATTTGTGGAGTTTGCTGATTTCTATAGTGCAAAAACTCTCCCTGTGCTGGATTTTAAGCTACCAACATGCTGTCACTGAAGCAGAGATGGAGAGAGATGCCCATAATGGGCCCTTGTGAGCTGGTGTGAGCTGCTGTGAGCTGGTGTGAGTTGGTGTGAGCTGGTGTGAGTTGGTGTGAGCTGGTGTGAGTTGGTGTGAGCTGGTATGAGCTGGTGTGAGCTGGCTCTAGAATGCCACTGTCTGCAGTTGTCAGTCACTCAAATAGCTGTCAATGAGTGTCATCTGTGGACACACAGACAAGAGACGGCATCTTGTTTCTGCCCTCCTGGCACCTCATTTCATGAGCATCTAATAAAGTTTGGATGTTTGTCCCCTCCAAATCTCATGTTGAAACATAATCCCCAATGTTGGAGGTGGGCCCTGGTGGAGGTGATTGAATTGTGGGGGCAGATCCCTCATGAATGAGTTGGCACCACTCCGAATGATTTCTTAGTCCATGAGAGATCTGGTGATTTACAAGTCTGGGACCTCCCCCTTCTCCTTGCTTTCACTCTTGCTATGTGACTTGCCTGCTCCCATTTTGCCTTTTGCCATGATGAGAAGCTTCCTGAGGCCCTCATCGGAAGCTGAGCAGTTGCTGGAGCCATTATTGCACACCTTGCAGAATCATGAGCCAATTCAACCTCTTTCCTTTAGAAATTACTCAATCTCAGGTATTCCTTAAGGGCAAAGAAAATGGCATAATAACGGCGTCTTGGTATTATGATGCGCTTGGTACTATGTGAAGGGAGATGATTAAGTACAATGAGGGCTCTACCTTCGGGGGTAGTCAACCAGGTCCTTGCTTGGCGTACTTTATCTAGCGGCTTGAGGCCCAGGAATGTCCAGTCATCACTGGCCACACCAGGAAGCTTTGGGATAGGGCTGTCTGTGCCTAGGACAGGGACCTGAGGTTGCTGACATGGTGCAGTGGGTCACTGCAAGGCAGCATCTCACGGAGGTGAAGGGGGCTGCAGCGGCCCTGAGAGCTGCCCCTGTCTGTCCCCTTCCCCACAGAGTTTTTATTGAGAACAGAAGGGCCACAGTCCCTGCACACTTTCCTGAGGGGAGACAGGGGTTCCTTGTGTCCAGGGTCTCTGTGGCCTGAACCAGGCCTGGCAGCTGGCACCCTCCTCATTTTCTGAAGAGTTCTGGCATGTTATATCAGGCAGGGCCCTCATAAATTAGAACGTGCTGCCTCACCAGTCTCAGGGCAGATGAGTGTGTGGCTTTAGGGCTGCAGAAGGCAGCTGCTGGAACTCGGGACAGGACAGCCAGTATCCATCACACCAGGGCTGATTGTGGACAGCCTGGCCTGCCCAGCTGGGAGCAGTCGGGGTCAGATAAAGGCCTCTCCCAGCTGGAGATATACCCAAGGGATGTAACAGAGAGCCTTGGGGTCCCTACAGCAGGCTTAGGATGCCACTGAAGCTCCGGCTGTTGGGTGAGGGAAAGAAGGCACTGTGCATGGGGCAACCCCAGGCACGTAGCAGCTGTTCTTGGGACAGGCAGGCTGGGACTCTCACGCCAAGGTCTGGCAGAATGACATGCAGGCGGGGACAGGTGGCACTGGGGCGTGAAGGTGTCCAGGCATCCTTTCCTTTTCTCAGAGAGATTTCCTTGACTCAGCCTGTCTTTGACACACACTGGGGGATGGGGCTGAGGGGGGAAGGGAGCCACAGAGAGCCAATCACCCTGCACCGGAGCCTTTAGGGCTGGTTCCCTCTGAGCCCGTAAGTGTGAGTGTGTCTGCGTGTGCACCAGTGGGAATTTCTTTGATAGAAGCAGCCAGATTCCAGAGACAGAGAGAAAAGGAGGGGGAAGAACAAGAGGGGAGGAGAAAATTGGGGGTGGGAGAGACAGACGGAGAGAACAGCGCGGGGGGTGGGGCGCGGGGAGAGGTAGAGAGGTGGAGGGGAGAACAGAGAGAGCGCGAGCGAGAGAAAGCAAGAGAGCGGGAGGGTGCGCGGAGCGGAGCGGAGACACAGCTCGCGGGGATGGGGTGAGAGCAGGAGGAAGCAGAGGCAGAGGCGGAGCGGGGACGCAGGTGCCTGCAACCCAGGATCCCGGGCGCTAAAGGCTTCAGGTTCGGTGGCGCACTCCTGCGCTGGCCCCAGAGGTGCTGCGGGGGGCCGGGGCTCACTGCCTCGCGCCAGGTCTCTGTCCGGGAGGCGGCGCGGGGCTCCGGGGTGGCCGCGCGCCCAGACGTCTGCTCGGGAGGCGGCCCGAGGCTCCGGAGTGGCCGCGCGCCCTCCGGGGAGCCATGGCGGCGAGGGCCGGGGGTCGCCGGGCGGCGGCGGCGCCTAGGGGCTGAGACGACCGCGGGCCGCGCCATGGCGGCGCCGGGTTGCGGGCCCTGAGCGCCGGCTGGGGCGCGCACCATGAACTCGTGGGACGCGGGCCTGGCGGGGCTGCTGGTGGGCACGATGGGCGTCTCGCTGCTGTCCAACGCGCTGGTGCTGCTCTGCCTGCTGCACAGCGCGGACATCCGCCGCCAGGCGCCGGCGCTCTTCACCCTGAACCTCACGTGCGGGAACCTGCTGTGCACCGTGGTCAACATGCCGCTCACGCTGGCCGGCGTCGTGGCGCAGCGGCAGCCTGCGGGCGACCGCCTGTGCCGCCTGGCCGCGTTCCTCGACACCTTCCTGGCGGCCAACTCCATGCTCAGCATGGCCGCGCTCAGCATCGACCGCTGGGTGGCCGTGGTCTTTCCGCTGAGCTACCGAGCCAAGATGCGCCTCCGCGACGCGGCGCTCATGGTGGCCTACACGTGGCTGCACGCGCTCACCTTCCCCGCCGCCGCGCTCGCCCTGTCGTGGCTCGGCTTCCATCAGCTGTATGCCTCGTGCACGCTGTGCAGCCGGCGGCCTGACGAGCGCCTGCGCTTCGCCGTCTTCACGGGCGCCTTCCACGCTCTCAGCTTCCTGCTCTCCTTCGTTGTGCTCTGCTGCACGTACCTCAAGGTGCTCAAGGTGGCCCGCTTCCACTGCAAGCGCATCGACGTGATCACCATGCAGACGCTCGTGCTGCTTGTGGACCTGCACCCCAGGTGAGCCGAGCCCCTCGAGGGCTCTGGGAACAGCCGCGTGGGATCTCGGCGGGAGTGGGAGGTCCCCAGCTCCACGGGCTCTTTTCCACCAAGCCTCTATGTCTTCTGGGAACATGAGGGTGGGGAGCGGCCCAGGCTGTGGAGCTTAAGTAGGTACTTAGGGTAACAGCAAACCAGGGCCACAAAATATGTGGCTGAGCCCATCTATACATAGTTTTGTGAAGCATCAGGGTAGAAATCACAGTCAGAACTCTGTAGAGCTTCTTCATGCTCATTTTCTGTGTTTGTAGCTTTCACTTTAAATGGCACATGGGAAGTCTGTGGTCTTTGTTCCCTGTTAAAGACCTCCCAAGTGTTTGAATCTGGCCCTGAGAAGGCAGCCTTGATGCTCAGGGAGCTCCTTAAGAGCTCTCCAAACCCAGGTGTGTCGCTTCTCTTAGTCTTTTCTCGGGTGTGTGGCGCTGCCTCTGTCTCTGACCATGTGTGTGTGAATTCCGAAGTACTCGGGCTGCATCCTCCCTGAGGTGGGCTCTGAGGGGTGGGGCGGGGGGCTCTTCCTGCCCTCCCCGGAGAGCACCATCCAGTGTCTCCCGGACTTGGTGCCTAGAGGCTCCTGCAGAAGGAGTGTCGCCCCAAGGCTGCTGGGGCTGAACCTGCCCCCATCTGCGTCCTCATGCTGGCTTCTGTTCTCAGGAGGGCAGATGGAGCCCGGCAAGCATGGGTACCCTCTGCAAACCCCTGCCATCCGCAGGAGCCTGTCAGGGAGAAAAGGAGGGAACTCTTAGCTGCGCTGTCCTGAGCTCACCTCAGCTTTCCCCGGGAGAATAGGAAATCGAGGAGGGAAACATCTGGCAGTGTCTGGACTCTGCTGTTTTACATCCTGTTGTCCCAGGGAAAGGCAGGCTCCCCCTGTCTCTGGGACCCCAGATAAGGGGGTGCTGGGGTCCAGATGGCAGGTGAGGCAGGCAGAGGGCTCTGACAGGGCCAGTGAGGGCCTTCTGTGTGAGAGAACCCAGGGGAGCCTTGGGGCAGAGGAGGCTCCATCCTCTGGTGTATATGTTCCACAGCAGGGTTGAGGGAAAGACGGGAGGTTTCAGGCTGAGCATTCTGCATATTTCCTACTCGAAAGCAGTGAGAAGCAGTCCTTGACCTTCACTGGGCCAGCACATTGAAGGGCAAGTGTGCACGTGTTCATTTTCCCCGGAGCACAGCCATTCCTGACTGCACACTGGATGAATCTTCCAACCACAGAATCCCCACAGATTCAGGAACAAAATGTACATGTCAGTGACTGAGAGCACATAGATACCAGGACATGTACATGTGGGAGCTCCACACACAGTCTCATGTGTTCACACATAAACTGCATACATACCACACAGCTGGCCATGCACACACAGGTGACAGGCATGGCATGCGTGCATTCTGCCACAAAGATATACGCTAGCTCTCACAGCACGTGTCTCTGCATGGTTCAGTGTCCTTCAAGGAAATATCTGCAGCCACAATTGCAGAGCTATTCCCCTTTCCGTGACTCAGGGCTGAGACGCTCTTCCTTAGAGGGTGTATCCTTAGTGCTTGCACTGGGACTGCTCTTAGAAGATGTAGGGCAATGTCATTTGACTCCCAGAACTAAAGATTCCTAGAGGGGTCCCTCTCACCATGAGTCTAACATCGGAGGAGGGTTGAGCTGGGAGTGGAACCAGTTCTTATTTAGAGCAGTACAAACTGCATTCCCACTCTTCCTCCAACTTCCAGAAGAGGAGGGGCTGTGGTTCCTGCTCAGCCTATTCGTGGTGTAAGGCCAGCTCCACTCCGGCAAATCCTTCTGGCTGATACCAGTCCAGACACTGCAGAGAGAGTCCTGGGGTCTCAGGAGTGGAGGCAGTTACTCTGCTCGCTTTCGGTCTCCCCTCCACTTCCCTGGGAGGACCTTGATCTCTTCTTAGCCCCAGGCTGCTTTGAGGAGCCCCTGCTTCCAGCACCCCAGGATCCTCCAGGCCCAGTCTTGTTGCAGAGAGGAAAGGCTTCTGGGGCCCGGCCCAGTGCCAACAGGCCCCCTTGACTAATGCTCCCTGAGGTCATGGAATTGTGGCAGACATGATAGCGCTGCCCCTTCAGTGAACACAAATTTGTCCTTCTCTGGGGCATTGGTCCCCACCAGGTGTGTGGGAGGGACAGGAGGGGACAGCCAGTCCACAAGAGACCCTGACAGCCAGTCCACCAGCTTCTATCTTGGCAGCACCAAACTCTTCCTCCCTACAAATGAGCAGGTGCAGAGCTAGCTCAGGGGCTGCCCCAGGTGCCACCAGTCTCGGCCACTAAGTCTCCCAGGGCCATTCTGTGCTGGGAACCTGTAGGACCTGGGAGTGCTGGTCTTGGGCAGCAGGAGACAGCTTCTCCCCCTGGACAGCCAGGGTAGCAGCTGGAGCCTTTGCTCACTGGAAGTTTTGTCAGCCTCCACACTGATGGCTTCCTGGGACTTAATTACAAGGTACCCGTTTGAGGACCCAGGGTGGCATTTGTCTTTGTCAGGAAGCTCCCTGGTGGTGTCTGCTCTGCCTACAGGATGTTTAGCATGATAAGTAGCAGTCCTCACCCCTTTGCTTCAACCACCTCCAAAACACCTGGGACCCTCTCTTCTAAATTCAATCTGGGACCCTTGGTGGCATCCCCCACTCCTGCCTTTCTGTGGCGATTTCTTGAGTTACATTTCTGAAGCAGTTAGGAGTTTCTAATATTTGTTAGACACCTGGTCCTCCACCTGCAAGAGCAGCATTCAGTTCTCCCAAACCACAGCTGGGGACTAGTTATAGGGAGCCCCTCTCCTGGTGCTGCCAGGCACGGCAGAGCAGGTGGGCCCAGGGCATGGTTGCAGGGACTTTGCTTTTCCCCAGCAGAGTTATAGGGAGCCCCTCTTCTGGTGCTGCCAGGCATGGCAGAGCAGGTGGGCCCCAGGCTGTGGTTGCAGGGACCTTGCTCTTTCCCCACTCACCGGCTTGGCTTAGTGATTAACAGAAGCAGAACATTGATGACGAGATCTCAAAAGGGAAGCAGTGCCGAGACTAGCTGGAGCTTCCTCTGAGGCTCCCTGAGGCTCTGCTGGGTCCCCCAGCATGTCCTCCTTGTCCTGTGAGCAATGTCTGCACATGTTGGCTGAGTGACTGACTCTGGAGATTGTCAGAATTGTGGCTCAGTAGACAGGAACTGCACTGTGCCCTTGACTTTACAGATGAGAAAATGGGAGACCCAATTTTTGAAGAAAAGAGAAGCATTCAGCTAATTCAACAGATCTAGAAAGTGTCTCAAGCTGGCGGAGCTTGCAGTGAGCCGAAATCACGCCACTGCACTCCAGCTTGGGCGACAGAGCAAGACTCCATCTCAGGAAAAAAAAAAAAAGTGTCTCAAGCTAAGACTCACACCCAGGTCTGCCCCTAAGATTTATAGAGGGAGCAATAGTGCAAATGGGGCTCACCAACTGTATATATAGAAAGAGATTTAGAAGTTCTACATTAATCTTACAAACTGTTAAATGAAATGTGTTCTGCCCTCCTACCTTGGTGAATATACCTTTATAATGACCTGCAAGTCTGGGTTCATATTTAGAATTCTCAGGCTCCTTGGGGGTCAGCCTCATACACAATGGGAGAGCCGAGCTGGCCCACCTGCCTTGCCCTTCATCCTGGCTCTACCCAGCACCATGAGGGGCCTCCCTTGCACAAGGAGCACATTGCAGGTTGCACACCCATGCTCCATGCACATGTGTTGCTCACAAACACCACCCCTCAGGCATCTAGCTGAGCACACAGGTGGTACGGTCTACCCTCAGGAGGGTGGGACCAGGGGAGGTGCCCACACACATCTTGCAGGCAGGATGAGGGCGTTTGGGCAAAGAATTCCGTGTTTTAGGCATTTAGAGCTTGGTTTGGAATGGAAGGTGGTGGCTGTGGGTAGGCACATCCCCTTAGCCCCATGAACTCTTTATTGTATTGTGGGGCTAAGGGACTGTATTGTATTGAGGGCCAGACTGCTTATGCCAGTGTCCTGACTCGGAACACAGGGCTCTTGCCCTCCATCGGTCAGCTTGTTCCCTTGCCTTAAAACCCAGAAAAACCAATCTGAGTCACTCCCTAAGTACTCAGAGCATGGGATCTGGCTGGACTCCAGTTGTCGAGGGATGCTTCAGGACCTAGGCCTATTGCAGAGAGCAGGGCTGGAAGGTGTTAGCTGAGATCACCTCATTGATTGACTTCTCAGATATTCTTGAATGTACCATCCCCTCTGCCCTGTGACTGGAGCCACTGGGGAATATCTCTTCAACCCCACTTGTCACAATGCTAGAGAGTCTGTCTCCTTTTGTCTTGAGGAAGCCCTTTGTCATGTCACAGCCTCAGGACCTTCCCCCCACCTTCCCTGCCACACATGCTCTCACTCTGGCCGAACATACCTAGCCAGGTTGCATCATGAGAACTTTGAGTCTCACACCCTCTGCACCACAGATTCTGCCTGCAGGTCTAAGGACTCTGGGTATCATCACCAGGCCAGGGGATGTTTGAGTATGCCCGCCACTCAGTGAATGGCAGGCAGAATCATGGAGCCACCCCCAGAACTCACTCAGGAGACCTGGGAAGAGGGCTGGCTCTGTCCTGAACGCACAGTGTAACCTTGGGCATGTTGGAAACTTCCCAGTCCTGTGTTCTCATCTGAAAATAAGCAAAATTACAGCGCACAAGCCTGCAAGATTTCTAAGAGCTCAGTTTTGCAAAGCTATGGTGGGGGGAAAAAGGCAGCAAGCGCAAAGTGGTGTTCTGGGAGCGGTTAAACTGTTCTCATACAGTGCTTAAATAATAATCGTAATAATAAGCAAGAGGGCTGTGCTGCTTCCCTCGGAGCTTGGGGACTGCCCTGTCTTGCTCACTTCTTGCCACCTCCCTGTTCTCACCTGGAAAGCAGGAGAGCCTCAGGCAGGGGAAATGGATTCATCCTTTTCTTTGGAAAGAGTTCAGGAAAGGAGTGACGTGGCTCCCAACTAGGAACACCAGACTAGGAGTCAAGGAGTGGGTGCTAGCCCCACCTGCACTGCACTCTCTGGGTGGACAAATCCCTCTCTCTTTTGAGCCTCAGTTTCCCCATCTGCGATCTGGGGTGTGTGGTGTGGTGTCTTGCTGGTCTGTCCCAAAGCAGAGGCATGACCAGGCCCATGTGGATGTGAACCCCAGCACAGCATCCACTGTACAGGCACCCTTAGTGCTCCATGGCAGGTCCGGTGCCATTAAGGTTAGGAAACCATGTCCACCAGGTCCCTGGGGGCCCAGAGACAGTCACAGAGCCAGCACAAGCGTCAGGTCTCCACCTCAGGTCTCCTGACTCCTGGCTCACTCTTGTTGCACCTTCGGCACAGCCTCTGGTTACAGCTGTCTCTGTCAAATGCACAGTGCAGGAAGACAGCTTCTCAGTGGGAGGAGCTGTGTGGTTTTGGAGGTGGTGCACATGCCCCCAGAGTCCGAAAGTCTGGGTTCAGGTCCTGCTGTCACCTAGAGTGACCAACCATCCTGGTGTGCCCAAGATAGAGGAGGGATTCTCAGATCTGAGCCATTCCCTTTTAAAACTTGGATAGTCTCCTGCAAACTGTTCAGGAACAGTCCCAGATAAAATGGGACAAATTGGTCTTGCTACCACCACCGTTTTCCAGCTGTGTGACCTTGGGCCCTCCACTTCTCTGTGAGTTATATCTTCTCATCTGAAAAATGGGGACCACAATGATATCAGTCCCTCACTCACATAGATGTTGTGAGTTTTAAATAAATGAATAATCCCCATCACAGTATCTAGCATGGCACATATTATAGACTCAAGAAATGTGGATTGTTATTAATATTACTTTCTAGAAATTAATTAGTAATATTAATCATGAGTAATACATCTTCAGCCAGGATGAAATCTCTTTGTACCAAGCCCAACTCCAGTTCTCAACTCTTTAACTTCCTGGAAATGCAGAAGTCAGGGGGAAAAATCTTGGAAGAATTTTAGGAGGCTTCAGTCTAAACTAATATGGACTTGTCCATCTGTGATAGGAAATCTAGTTAAGAGGAGCTTTGATTAAGTATCAAAATCATGAGTCTCCTGGCAGGCAGGGAAGGCTGCCCTGGCCTCAGCGATGTACATGAACCTGGCTCATGAGTCTCCTGGCAGGCAGGGAAGTCTTCCCTGGCATCAGTGATGTACATGAACCTAGCTCATGAATATTCTCACCACTGCTTGCATTCTTTCAATAGACTGGCCTGTTTTTGGAGCCAGGCCACTGTAGCCCATGCCTGGTGCTGCATCTTCACTTCCTGGGCAACTGTGTCCACAGTCTTCTTGATCATTTTTGATCCTCTGGAAAGGTCCCACAGCAGAGTGGAGCAGAAACACAGTCACAGAGTCTCCTGTTCATTTTTGATCCTCTGGAAAGGTCCCACAGCAGAGTAGAGCAGAAACACAGTCACAGTTAGAGGCGTGGGTGGCTCTTGATTCCATCCTCAAAGCTGTGTCCCTGATTCCATGGGAACTTGGGAGTCTCTTAGTCTCTTCAAGCTTGGTCCCAGGAGAAACCAAGTGACTCTTCCTTCAATGACCCCATCATGTGGTGTCTGTGGCTCCAGGCAGGGATGAGGCTTTGGATGGAAGAAGCAGGGTTGAAGACATAGAGGAAAGGAAGCCTCGTGCCACACTGTGCATGGAGTCTAGGCTGTCCCAGATGAAAAAGACCAGCTTTGAGTCATCCATGCAGGTTCAAGTCCTGCCTCCACTTACCAGTTAAGCAAATCATTTGGCCTCACAGAGCCTATAGTTTTCTTTTCTTTGCTTTTTTTTTTTCTTTTGGTTTGTTTGTTGTGAGACAGAGTTTCACTCTTCTTGCTCAGGCTGGAGTGCAATGATGCAGTCTTGACTCACTGCAACCTACGCCTCCAGGGTTCAAGTGATTCTCCTGTCTCGGCCTCCCAAGTAGATGGAATTACGGGAGCCCACTACCATGCCCGGCTAATTTTTGTATTTTTAGTAATGATGAGGTTTCACCATGTTGGCCAGGCTGGTTTTGAACTCCTCACCTCAGATGATCTACCAGCCTCGGCCTCCCAAAGTGCTAGGATTATAGATGTGAGCCACTGTGCCCGGCTGAGCTCATGGTTTTTATTGTAAAGCAGGGCAGGTAAAAACTTGCCTTGCAGGTAAAACACACCTGCCAGGATTGATTGTGGTAAAGACAGGAATTTGAGATACTACTTAGAGAGTGGGGCACTCTGGAGCCAGCACACAGCAGATGATCAGTGAATGATATGAGCAATAAGAGGTCACGTTTAACGTTTAACGTTTATTTGTACTGACTTGGGCACCGCCGGTAGCTTTGTGTACTTCACACATGGAATGCATTTCATGCATCTCTGCTTTATGCATTTAATTCTCAAAATAGCCTCTTGTAGTATTTTATTACATTACGTATAATACACTAAAACATATGACATATATTATTATTTTACACATGAGGACCTTGAGGCTTAGCAATGTCATACTGCGGGTCAATAGCTACAGCCAAGACTTGACCCTGGCTCTTTCTGACTCCATAGTCAAGTTCTCACACTAGAGACCACTGCCTGTGTTTCTAAATAGTGCCTCAAGGGCATAGCAAGGGCGTCCCATAGGTCACCTTTTCTCGTCTCTCACGTGCAGTGTGCGGGAACGCTGTCTGGAGGAGCAGAAGCGGAGGCGGCAGCGAGCCACTAAGAAGATCAGCACCTTCATAGGGACCTTCCTTGTGTGCTTCGCGCCCTACGTGATCACCAGGTGAGCCTGACCGGCAGGTGTGTGGTGGGACTTTGAAGAGCAAGGTAGGGCCCAGTGGCCTTTAGCAGTGGCAGCCTCTCTTGGCCACATGTTCTTCTGCAGGGTGAGTTGTAGGGGGGCAAGAATGAACTTGCTGGATTTAGTGAACAGGAGGCTGCATGCTTTTCCTCTCCATCCTCGAATTCTTTTGGATTAGACTCAGAACCCAAAGGGTGTGAAAGACTCTCTCCCACTCGATTTCTAAATCATGTAATTATAACCCTTTATCCCAGGCTCCCAACCCCCAGGAAGCCCTAAAGAGAAGGAGAAGGTGAGAGAAGACAGAGGAAAGCATCCTCTTCCCCAAACCCCAGCTCCCCACATCCTGCTTCACTGCCCACTGAATGCAAGACAGCCCAACCCCCAGGCTTCCCCAGCCTGAACATTCAGGTCAACAGCAAGGTCTCCTACCACCTACACAGAGAGTAGGTAGCATGCTCTGTGTCAAGCCAGGTGGGCATACCTGTTTGTAGCTCAGGGGCTCTTCCACTGTTAGGCCAGGCACTGTGAGGCTTGTTGTGTTCTCTCCCAGATCTCCAGATTCTTGAGCCAGCCAAGGTTGCAATACACCAACCTGGGGCTGTGCATCCCTCAAGCCAGCTTGCTCTAGCTGGAACACTCCCCACATGTGTTAGCCAGAAAGAAGAAAAATACATATTACCCAATCAGTTTTGTGCATTGGAGGGAAAAGAAAAACTCCACAACTTTGCATCTAAAGGGGCTTAACTAGTTGAGAAGTTGACAATAAGATGGGAACTTTGATGGTTATTAGAAGGTGGTTGTGGAAGCTTTCATTGAATCTGGGAAGGATAATCTGTGCAGGGTTTTCTCTCTCTCTCTCTCTCTCTCTCTCTCTCTCTCTCTCTCTCTCTGTGTGTGTGTGTGTGTGTGTGTGTGTGTGTGTGAGAGAGAGAGAGAGAGAGAGAGAGAGAGAGAGAGAGAGGGAGAGACCCAGAAAAAGAACAGATCCCAGTGGCCAGTTTCCTCATCTGCAGGAACCAGGAGGGGCACCCCTGCCTAACCATCGCTCAGCAGTATCTTGCATGCGCCAGTGAGGGGGCCCTGTGGACAGTTCACCCTGTTTCCTCCCATTTGCCATTTGTCCTTACACTGAGCTGAAGCGTGATTTGCTCTGGTCACTGCCTCTGCTCCTGGCTCTTCTTTCTGTCATCCAGAATGCCATCCTCCACTCCCAAGAGCCCCTGTGGATTGCAGTCACTGAGCCTGACTTCCTGGAGACCAGCTCCCCTCTTCTTTTCCCCAGATAGACACCTCTGGGGTGCCTTCCCCTGACTTCTGTGGCATGCTGCTTTCTCTAGGGAAGATCTAGTTAGCTGTGTCTTGCTTTGAATGTGGGACCAACACCTGGCTGCAGGTCTCTGGATGGGTCTGACCAGAGCAGAACTATTGGCTCTTCTTTCTAAAATTGTCCACTAGACCTCAGCATCACTGACATTGTGCCAGATAATTCTTTGATGCCAGGGGCTGTCCTGGGCATGAGGTGTTCAGTAGCATCCCTGGCATCTGCCCGCTGGATGCCAGTAGAACTCCCTGTGAGGAAGGGTTACCCTTCCAGGTCCCTCCAAGTTTTGATAACCAAAAATGTCTTCAGACATCGCCAAATGCTCCCTGGGGATCAGAATCACCTCTGGTTGAGAACCACTAGTCTCGACCCACCACATCCGGCCAGGAAGCCAGAGCTTACGTCATTCAGGGTTTTCCACAAGACACAAAGCCTGGGCATGGTGATAGAGGAGAATAGATTGCTCCCAAGGGAGGTGTGGCAGAAGACTTAGCATCATGACTCTGGAGTGCACTTCCCTGGAGCCCAAGCCCCAGCTCCCCCCCATCCTGCTGTGTGACTTTGGGCCAGTGATGTGGCCTCTCTGGATCTCCAGAAGGGAGTACATCGTTGTGAGGCTGTAAGAACAGGGACCCTGGGAACATGTGGCACAGCCCTGGCAGATGGCACCTGTGGTCTTCACTGTCCTTCCCTCTGGCACTTACAGCACCACCCACAGTGTCCCTGCCCAGGACTGGCTGCTGCAACAAGAAAGGCTTTGATGCAGTGAGGGGTGGCGCATCAGACAGGGAGGCCACACAGAGCCCCTCCTCTTAGGTACCGGAAGACAGGCAGCAGTGGGCTAATGAGGTGAACTTGAGCCTTCAGAGGATAGGTGACATGACTCCAATTTCAAGCTATTGGACTTTTCTCTGGCTTAATTTCATTTCCCAACAAAATTTTCCTTTTTTTAAAAAAAAATTACAGCTAGGTTCTCTCTAGCGGTGCTCAGGAAGTCATGTTTCAGTAAAATGGTTGATAGATTACAACTTAATATGCTCCCTCCAAATGGATTTGATGCATCTTGGGTTTTAAAAAATATTCACAGAACAGTTCATCCTCCACGGAGATGAGCAGCAACCTACCCAGGAGAGAAACTATGCCCAGGAAACCTCATGAGTACAAAACATGTCTCTGGCAAAGTGCCCCCCTCCCCGGATCCCACTGCCCTCACCCCGTCTGCTCCTCCCTTGGCCTTCTCATGTGTGTGAAGGAGCCATCCTAAGAAAAATTCCTAAAATCAGCACACATACCCACATTCCAGTTCAGCATGTCTCTAGAGCAACTTTTCTTTGGAGCATAAAAGAATCCCTGATGCAGAAGCAAGGGTTGGTGCGACCCCAGGAGCTCCCCTCTGATGGGGACGTTGACCTTGCAGTCCTCTCACTCAGATGGAGCACTATGCTGTGGGAAAGGCACAGGCTCCATGGGTTCTGAGGCAGGAGTGAGCTCTCATGGCTGAGGCTCCACAGACAAGACCTGTCAAGTGGACCTGGCTAGTCAGGGCGACTGTCCCGGGAGAAGGGACAGCATGAGCCAGATCTAGAGCTGTGCTGTCCAGCAAGGAGGCCACCAGCAACAGGTGGCTACGAGGCACTTGAAACGTGACCTGTCCAAACAGATATGCTATAGGTTTAAAAACGCACAAGTCCTGAGACTTCGCATTACATACTCTATGTAGGAAATTAATACCTTTCTGGGCAGGCTCAGCTGCTGATACCTGTCATCCCAGGGCTTTGGGAGGCCAAGTGGGGAGAATTACTTGAGGCCAGGAGTCCAAGACCAGTTGGGGCAACATAGTGAGACCTCTTTTTCCACAGAAACATTGACAATAAGAACTGGTAATTTTATATAGAATTCATAGTGAAATGATGAAGTTAAATGTAATATGTAATTAAAATTAATTGCACCTGTTTCTATTTACTGGCAGAGCATTTCAGGTGACACCTGCACCTGCCTTCTCTCTCTGTTGGACCTTGCTGGCCTGCAGTCAGGGAAGTCTGGGGCGTGAGGTGTGCCGAAGCCCTGCTCCCCACCCCACTCCTCCTAGACCTCGAGCTGCTCATATCATTCTTCAGTGGCCAGGACCTCCATGCCAGCCACTGTGAGAGGATGCTCGGGACTTCCTCCTCCACCTTTCTCCCCTATCTGGACCCTGCTCAAAGTCAGGGTTTATCTGGGAATGTTTCCTGAGAGGCCAAATCAGTGTCTTCCTCCTTAGGGTCAGGAGGCCTGAAGGGAGGGGACACCCGGCCCTGAAACAAGGCAGCAGGGAAGGGAGTGCATGGCAAATAGAGCCTCTTGGTGGGTCCTCCTGAATCACACCCCTCTTGGAGCACCTGACCTTGCCAATCCCTCTATCCCCACATGGCTCACATAATGTCCAACAAGATGCTTAGTCTTTAGGGTGGCTAGGAGCTTCCCCCTGACCCGGCACCCTCTGATGGGCTTCTGTGAATTTATATTCACTGCACCAGGGGCCATATGAGCCCCAGCTGTGCATGGGCACGGCCAGGACCCCATCAGGGTTCTACTTCCCCTGCCAGGACATGGACTGCTGGGCTGGTCAGGGTGCAGAGGGGATAGGATTAGTCTCACACCCACCTCCAGGGAGCCTGATGCAAACTCTTCCATCTTCTCTGAGTCAGGGTTGAGAAACACACATTGCTTGTGAGGAGAAGCCAACCAATGGTAAGGAATAAACAAGATGATCCCAGCAAAGCATTCAGCACAGTGTGGACTTATCATCCACGCTGGAATCGGGATCACTGACACTTCCTGGTGCAATTTTTGATTCTTCTGCTGTTCTTTTCGAGATGATTTCCAAGTGTAGACACGACCAGTCTCAGAAGAAGCTGAAGACAGACCTGCTGAAATGTAGTTGAGAATTTAACTTCTTGTAGAAAATGAGTCTTTGTGGAGAACCAAGAGCCATGGGTTTTGGAGGCAAAGGACCCCCTGAGCTATCATCTCATGCCGGAAGGGTGAGCTGTTTGCACCATGCACACCAACTTGAGCCCACTGCTGGTGACTAGCAGAGTGCTGTTTTGAAAGCAATTCTGAAGCCAGGCTGGGATTAGTGGGAAAGTCGGGAGAGACGTGCATACTTGAAGGTTTTCTTTGGCTTGCCATCTTGGCTTCATTAGAATCACCTGGAGAGCTTTACATCCAAACCCATGTCTGGACCTCACACTGAACCAGTTCAGTTAGACTCCCTTGGTGTGGGCTGGGGGCATGGGTAGCTTTAAACCACCTCGGATGATTCTAATGACCAGTGTGCTGATAGCCATGTCTCTAGTGCATCCCAACCCATTTTACTGCTGGAGTGTAACTGAGGACTGGGGTCAGGGAGCGTTTGAATAATGGCCCAGAGCTACTCATCTAGTTGGCAGTGGAACTGGACTTCCAACTTCATTAGGCTCTCTGCCCACTCCTCAGGCTTTCAGAGGCCTCCGGGGAGTCTTTGCAGACCCAGCCCTCCCCTGCTGTCTTGTGTGGGTCTGTGGCTGTGCCATTAAAGTGCATGGCATACAGAGAGTGCTCCCAAACCACTTCCCCAGGATCCTCTACCCACTCCCAAGGCAGATCTCCTGAGGCTTGCTGAGTGAGTTATGCTCCTGGACCCCGTCAGCCCACTGTACTGCAGCTGTAATGGTGGAGTGAGGCCCTGGGGCAGGCAGAAGCCTGGGGAATGGCCAGGGGCAGGCCCTGGGCAGTTCTGGAGCTCCAAATGGAGGAGGTTACTTCCTTGGCTGCACATACAGGCTCTCTTGAGAACAGCAGCCCTGCAGCTCTGTCCCTCTAACCTGCCAGGTGCTCAGTGGTGGTGGCTCAGGGGCATTGAGCTCAGCTGCAGCCCCAGTACCAAAGAGTCAACACAGAAGATGTGGCAGGTGTGAACCCTGTTCTGGGTCAGATCCCTAAGATGTGGGGCTCCTGGCCTAGATGGTGTTGTTGGGGACCAGGAGGCAGCCCTTGGGTGGAGCTTATTTGAGCTAACAAATGTATTACTGCAACAGGTTCAGCTGGATCTGACGGCGCTGTGCCTTCCACAGCACTCCGCAGTTTGCTCAGATGTTATTCCCTGGGCCCTATACCACCCCCAAGAGATGGACTGGGTGAGCTATATGAGCTCCACTCTGCAGATGGGGGCACCAAGGCTTAGAGAGGGAAGAGATTGCATGGGTCGTTTAGCTAGAAAGACTTGGGGAACCAGACAGCCTGAGCCCATCTGTGGATGCCACTGGGCAGCTCCAGGGCCCCTGGGCGGAAAGCTGTCTCCCTTGCATGCAGCGCCTCCTCATTGTTCTCTGCCTCCTCACTGTCCATAGATATAAAAATCAAAACCCATTGAGTCAGTGACAGGCTGATCCTGGGGAATTCAGAAAGGACAAGTAAGGAAAAGCTCTATCTCATTAACTAATTCAGGAAGGTCTCTTTATTTTTAATCCTGTAAGTCCTCACTCTGTGCCTGAAGCTGTACCAGAGCTGTCCAGGGACCCTCTGCACCTAGCTAACAGTCTCTTGGGGATTTTTGTTTTTGTTTTTTGAGACAGAATCTCACTTTATTACCAAGGCTGGAGTGCAATGGTGCGATCTCAGCTCACTGCAACCTCTGCCTCCCAGGTTCAAGCAATTCTCCTTCCTCAGCCCCCTGATTAGCTGGGACTGCAGGCATGCACCACCACACCCGGCTAATTTGGGTATCTTTAGTAGAGATAGGGTTTCACCATGTTGGCCAGGGTGGTCTCAAATTCCTGACCTCAGGTCCTCTGCCCGCCTCGGCATCCCAAAGTGCTGGGATTGAAGGCATGAGCCACCATGCCCGGCACTAACATTCCCATTTTAAAGACAAGGAAGCTGAGGCTCAGTCAGGGTTCAGCCTTGCCCAGTTCCAACAAGTGACTTGGCCTCAGTTCTAGTGTGAGTCTGCCTGAAACCAGCACCCATGCCCAGCCCCTCACGATGTATCATTCTGCTTCTCTTCTCAGTAAGACAGGACATCCAGCTCCACCAGCAGAGGTTCCTACTTTTCTCCCAGTGGGATGTGGGGAGACACACTGAGGCATGACCCACTCAGAAACGAAATGCTGCAGTTTCTGAGATGATTGAGACCAAGTTGTTCATGTGTCACTTATACCCTTTATTGGGCTGTCAGCACAGAAACTAATATTCCCCACAACTCTGCAGTGGCTGTATCTAGACAGCTGGCTTTGCCACTTCCACCCGCCTTGTACCTTATAAATGCAGACGTTTCAAGAGTGTGGGTTGACGTCAGATGGCGGCTGAGAATGCTGGCAGCCGGGAGGCCAGGATACTGAGGAAGAGAGAAGGGTACTGCTGTAACACCTGCCACCCCTTTGAGTTGATAGAGTAGATCCCACTGGCTGGGCATGGGTTTCCTTTCTGTTTGTCCCCCATCTATGCACATTTGCCTGATAACTTTCTCAGATAGGGAAGCATCATTCTTGAATCAAGTAAAAGAATCATTCAAGTGTTCCTATAGGTTCTCAAGCTTTCTATTGGAGAGCATGAAGTCTTTATAACCATACCTGCCACTTAGTGAGCACCTGCCAACCACCTGGGGCTATCAGTGCATACCTTATTGCACCTGAGACAGCTCTAACAAGGTAAATACTAGAATCCTAGTCTCACAGAAGTTCAGAGAGGTGAGATGAGTTGCTCAAGGACATATGGGTAGTGAGTGACCAAGCCAAGAGTTAAAGGTCAATGTCAGGCCAATTGGCTATAATTCGGCCTTTAGGCCATGCCACAACTCCAAAGACTGGGGCGGGCCCTGGAAACACAGAGATGCACACATCTGTACGCTTTCTGCCCAACTTCCAATAGGCCCACATGTAAGTACCATGAGCTGAGTGCAGATGGCCTTCAAGCTCCTGTGAGTGAAGCAGGCATTTGAGTTTCTTTAGCAAAAATGATGAGTTCTCATGGAGTCATCCCCAATCTCACTGACAGCAGCAGTTTGTGTAGCTGGAGTTCCCAAGAGACCATCAGCACTGGTAGGCAGAGCCACTGGGGGATGCAGCTGGCATTTCAGAAAGACAGGACATCCAACTCTACCAGCCAAAGGCCGCCTGCACATGTGTATGGGGGCACGTAAGGCCACAGTGGGAAACATATTTACAAAGCTGCACCTTCACTTTTAATAGAAGTCTGACACCTCCAATTCACAGTCACAGTGGCTCTGTGTCCTCAAAGCCCTAGGTCACATAGGACTCTTCCCAGAGTCTTTGAGCAGGGTCTGCAGATCCACAACAGATTCTCATCCAAAAGCTCAAATTACATATTTTCTGAATTAAAATCCACATGTCTAGAAGCATTTGCAAGGCTATGCTCTCTGCAGCAATCTATGCTTACAAATAATTATGGTTGTCATAAATCATTGGAATCAGGCTTTGTGGCACTTACAAATCTGACAGCACCATTATTGTGGTTTTTCAAAGTAAGGAAAATGTGTAGATGGAAGAGAGGTTTCATAGGCAGGGGATTCCCAAAGATAGATATTCTATTAATAAGATGACTTCTCCATTCTGTCTCATGAAAATTTAAAGCATCAGCTTATTACTTCAAATATGTAGGTCTTCAAATACTTAAGCCAAGTTCTTTAGAAGTCTTGAGAAAACACTGGACTGGTTTTCCAAGGAATGTTCTGTGGCCCATGTTACATTTGGTATATAATGTATGTGTGTGTGTATACATGTGTATGTATGTATGTGTGTACATGCGTTTATGTGGGTGTGTGCGCGCATGTGCATTTGTGTGTGTGTGTGAGAGTGAGTGAGAGAGGGAAAGAAGAAGAGAGAAGAGATGATGGTGGCATAGAAAGTGTAAAGAGAGGGTGCTAATTTGTCGCTTTAAATTCAGGATTTGAAAGTACCAGTGCTTGATCTCGCTGAGGAATAGGAACCCGAGTCAAGGAGGCTGGTGGGACAGCCTGGCACAAGGAAGGCACGTGGTTGCCAGCACCCATCTTCTAGGCTCTAATCCTGGTTCCTGCATGTTCAGGCTGTGTCACTTTGACACTTCTCTGCCTTGGTTCCATCTTCTGTACCACAGGAAGAGTGATATTGGGGTCCTGAGATGATATCTGTGAAGCAGTTAAGGTGACACAGAGCCCCTGGCAGTCCACAAGAGGTGCTGGGGTCAGGAGCCACAGGGGTTACCTGTACCGTTCTCACCTCGGAACTTGCTTCCTTTCGGGATTCCCATTGTGGAGCAAGGTCAGGACGCTGGTTTCTCCAGAGGCTCAGAGAATGCCTTGGAGTCCTGGCAGACATGCTTCCCTTCTCCCTCCCGGGACCAGGACTTCCCAGGCTGCTGGGTGGAAGTATGAAGTCCCCATGGGTGAGAAGGGCAAGGGTGGGCAGCTTCCTATCTCCATCAGCCCTGGACTGTGGCAGCCAGTTCAGATGTTCCAGTGACCCACATCAGAGGGGCTTGTTACTGAGAGAGGAGCCATGGCTCCATGGAAGAGTTCCCTGGACAGCTATCGGAACATAGGGCTGCAGGCACACAGGGTCTGGAGGTCTGGCAAGATCTGTGGGTATCTGCTCTGTGTCTCACCCTAAGTCAGAAGAATTCACATCTCTGTGTTCTGCTTCCTTTTCATCAACAGGCTGTGCACCCTGCAGCACTTTCTATCCTCCCCAAACCCACACACCCCAGGCTCCCATAGGGGCTGGACTCCTGCATCAGAATTTTCTGAAATGCTTGGAAAAGGGGGTCTGGGCCCCCTCCCTAGTTCTGTCCCCTCCCCCAACCTGATCTGATGACTGAGGGTATGGATCTCACCCCAGGGGATTTTCCTGGGGGAGCTGTGTCAGGGCAGGCACGTGTGCCTTTTGAGCACAGAAGCAGGAACATTTCCCCCTAAAGGGGGCTATTGGCAGACAGACGTTTTTCTGGCTCGTACCCCAGAGAGCACATGGAAAGTCATCTTGTGCTCAGTGGAAGGTCGGCACAGGTGGCAGGGAGCGATGTTTGTGGGGACAGGCTCTGCTTTCCAGAGGGTGGCGAGGGGCGGCACCCTGCTCCCGGGGCTGCTCATCTTTGTCATATTTCCAGGGTTCACGGGCTCTAGGAGTGTGGTGGGCTGGTTGATGCTGTTATGGCCAGGGGTCCCCAGAACAACAACACAATCACACAGCCACCTCTGCTCCCCATGCAGTTCTTCAGGGGGAGTCTTGGTTTGCTAGGGCTGCCGTAACAGAGTACCACAAACCGAGTGACTCTAACACAGAAAGACCGCCCACAGTTTCCGAAGCCAGAAGTCCAAGATCAAGGTCTTGGTTCCTTCCAAGGGCTGCGAAGAACTCACTCCATGCATTCCCCAAGCTCTTGGTGGTTTGCTGGGTTCCTTGGGTTTCTTGGTTTGCAGGTGTCTCACCCTGATCTCTGCCTTCTTGTTCACACAGCACTCACCCTGTGTGCTTCTCTGTCCAAGTTTCTGCCTTTTTGAGAACACCAACAGTACTGAATTAGGGGGCCCGCCCTATTCCATTAGAACCTGATTTGTACAGGAAACAATCTTATTTCTAAATAAGATCACATTCTGACACTAGGGGTTAGGACTTCAACACATGCATTTTGGGGGGAGACGCAATTCAACCCATAACAGGGGCAATGACAAAAGGAAGCCAAACCCTCCTCTGTCAACACCTGAGCCCCATAACCATCACTACAGGGCAGTTGGCCAGAACTAAGCAGGAGACAGGGCCTTACACTAGAGGCTTTTGCTCTATGAGCTGCCTCCCTCCAACGTCCTGTCCTGAGACCATCCACTAACTCTGACTGCCGAGGGGAGGGAGGGGAAAAGGCATAATAAACTGACCACATGGAGGAGGAGAGGCTCCCCTTACACACTGTGACCCTGCCCACTAGTGACATGGGACTGGTCAAAATTCTAACGCCTCTTTCCTGGAGGGAAGGTCATCAGGAAGGAGTGAGCAGAGCTAGATCTGGTAGGAAAACATGGGCTGAATTGTCCCTCTCTAAAAGGTCACCTGGAAGGGATCTGGTGCTTATCCAGATGCCTGCCCAGATCTGGAATTACAAAGAAGTTGTTGTGGCAATACGGAAACCCTTGGCTCTTCTCATCAACAAAAGGAGCTGGGAGTTGTTGGAGCTAGTGTGGAGCATAGCCAGCAGCCAGCCACCGCAGGCACAGGGAGCCACCTGCACAGGGCCACTGGACAGCGGCCCAGCCAGCCGCAGCCAAGCCTGGAGGGGGCATCCCAGCTACCCCATGCCAGTGACCACGTGGCAGCAGTGTCCAGGCCTGTATTCCTCCAAAGTGCCTCTTTTCTTGGAGGTCCTGACAAAGGCCAGACATTAGCTTTTCAACACAAAAATTGTCATTGTGCACTGTGAGGAGGGGCAAGTGACAAAAGTTCCAGGCAGCTTACAGTGACCTCATGGAAAAGGGGTTCTTGGAGCTGGAAGGGACCCCAGAGCTTCCTTTGTCATGTCTGCAGTGCTGAGATTCACATCTTGGTGTGGCCGCTAGCCAGGACTTGGACTGCAGTTAGATAGAGCTGGTCTTCCCAGGCAGGAGACCCTAACTTGCTGCTTACCTCTCTGAGCCTCAATTTCCTCACCTGTAAAATGGGAATAGTGATTCTCATGCTGCTGGATAACTGTACAGTTAGAGATTGTACACACAAGTGCTTAGCCCAAAGGAGACACTCAATTGGGAATCATGATGTCTGTGCCAGGTGGGGAGCTCAAACTTGCCGTGAAATCTCTGAGAAGCAAATGCAATAGATTTTAACCTCTTAATTCTCTAAATGGTGAAATTTTAGATTGTTGTGAATAATTTTATTCTGTGAAATCTACAGAAGCTGCAAATAACAATTTCGATTGTGCTGGATGGTTTGATGATATCTGGTTCTTTTCATAAATCCTTTTGGGAGCGCTAAAATGCTAAGCCTGAATTTAGCAATGTATGAAAAACTATAGACATTTTGGAAAAGCAATTTGGCATTGCATAGCAACAATGTATTGGCATTCAGCTGTTTCATTATTATTATTAGGTGTGAATTCTAAATTCAGATTTTTTTCTCCCTTTGAATTCATCACTTCTCAAAATAGATTTCTTAAAAGTACAGATTTTCTAAATGTTCACAGCTCCATTTCCCCATTCAGGCTCTCAAGGATATGAGAGGAAACGTAGCCACAGTCCCCCACAGGGTCAGAGGGCAAAGGTAGACAGTGGTGAGGAAGATGGGATGCCAACTAGAGGGGCCTCAGAGTGGACTCCTTAAGGGTCTGCTCCAGAAAGAGGCATTTCAGTGGAGGATCGCAGCCCACCAGCTTCCTCCTCCTCCTCTTCGCCAGCTCTACAGCCCAAAGAAGGCCTAAGAATAACCATCTAAAGATAGCAGCACTGAGTTCCGGCTCAAGCTCAGTTCTTTCTGTACCTGGGTCCTCACCTGGGCAGACCCCCAAGCTGAGAGCCACCACTGCCTTCTATCTGCAGGGGCTCCAGGTAGAATCAGGTTCTAGACCTCCAGTCAGAGGCGGATGCAGGTGCTGCACCTTCCGTGGCCACTGACTTGCTGTGTAATGTCTGAACCCCTTTCCCTCTCTGGGCCTCAATTTTTTCATATGATAAAGAGTGGAAGAGAGGGCAGTATATATGATCTCTAGACTCTCTCCCAGCTCTGTGGGTCTTTTCTATTTCATGTTAATGCTGGGTGATGTCCAAATGTGGCCAAGGGTGCTGGACACACTTGAGAGAATAAATGGCTTGATTTGGGTGGAGGGTAGAATTCTCTTGGGTGGTCAGGTAGAAAGAAGGCTTTCCCTGACCTCACAACATGGTGTTAGCACCACGGAATGGAGCTGTCTGATGGCACCAAGCAGACTCTAAGATACGCAGGCTGGGTCTTCCCTTGCCCCTCCCCCAAAGAATGAGGGTCCATCTAGGATCCCCTGATCACGGCCATTGTCAAAGACCACCAGGATCCCAACCCAGGGAAGAGGACTTCCTTGCTAGCATTCTTTCCTGTTCACAACATACTTTGAGCTTTGCAAAACGTTTTCAAAATTGTTCTCAGCTCTTCCTCCCATGCAACCTCCTGAGGAACGCAGAGCCAGGACTGGAAGCAGACAGTGGGATCAGACCCTTCTAGTTAAAAGAGCATTGAGATGATATTGTCCCATCTTTTTGTTTTTCACATAAGACATACAGGTCAAAGGAATGAACAGAGGTGCCCAGGGCCACATGACAAGTCAGTAGCAGAGTTGGCACCAAAGCCAGGACAGCCAGCTATTAGCTGGGTTCTCAGTGCGGCTTGGATTTCAGAGTCAGACAGACCTGGGTTCAAATCCTGCCTTTATAATTACTGGCCATGTGACCTTGGGCAAAGTATTTAACTTCCTGGGACATCTGCTTCCTTGCATGTAAAACACAGTTGGCTGTATCTCCCAGGTCTCAGCAAAATCACATATGGAAAGTGCTTAGCACAGTGTGTAGAATAAAATACAGCCTGATAAGTGTTCACTGCCATCATCGTTATTGGTGTGAACTGCTATGATTGTTATTTAAGAAGCCAGTCTCCTGTAATCCCAGCACTTTGGGAGGCCGAGGTGGGAGGATCACGAGGTCAAGAGATCAAGACCATCCCGGTCAACATGGTGAAACCCCATCTCTAGTAAAAATACAAAAAAAATTAGCTGGGCGTGGTGGTGCACGCCTGTAGTCCCAGCTACTTGGGAGGCTGAGGCAGGAGAATTGCTTGAACCCAGGAGGCGGAGGCTGCAGTGAGCCGAGGTCGCGCCACCGCACTCCAGCCTGGCGCCTGGTGATGGAGTGAGACTCTGTCTCAAAAAAAAAAAAAAAAAAAAAGAGGCCAGTCTCAGATGAACTGAGGGTTGGGCTGGGAAATGATGGTCCACAGGGGCACAGACTGGAGCCCTGGTCCATGGCCATCCCAGGCCGTGCCTCGCTGTGTCCTCAGTAACGGCTTCCCTGTTTCTCCGCAGGCTGGTGGAGCTCTTCTCCACGGTGCCCATCGGCTCCCACTGGGGGGTACTGTCCAAGTGCTTGGCCTACAGCAAGGCCGCGTCCGACCCCTTTGTGTACTCCTTACTGCGACACCAATACCGCAAAAGCTGCAAGGAGATTCTGAACAGGCTCCTGCACCGACGCTCCATCCATTCCTCCGGCCTCACCGGCGACTCTCACAGCCAGAACATTCTGCCGGTGTCTGAGTGAAGGACCACGCTCCTGCTGAAGAGTTTAGAATGAGGCAGCGGTGAGAAGAAGGGAGGGAGGGCTTGGGGGCCCCTGGGTGAACACCACCGGCCGCCAGCCCCTGGCGTACCCAGTGATCCTGGTTCCCTGGCTTGTAGGGGCTCCAGAGCCTGCTTCCTGGTTCCTCAAGGGCAGACATTGGACAGTCCCTATTTGTCACCAAAGGATGACTATGGGCCATGTGCTAGCCTTTCTAAGAAGCTCCTGGACTCACCTGAGGCTCCCTGGGGGATGACACTCAGTTCTGTCACTGTCAAGGATGCAAAGAGCTGGTGGCAGGTGGGAAGCATGGTGTCCACCTGCCTGCTGACCACTGGATGCTGCTCCATGCTGAAGAAAAGTGATAGTCTCCAGGGGACATTTCAGCCATGCCAAAGGGAGGCTGGCAGTGGTCATTTGGCCCGGATCTAACATGGCACCTCTTCTCCACAGGGTAGTGGTGACTGCTTCAATCCAAATATTATTCAGCTGGTACTAACGACATTGTGCCCAGCTGGGACTCTTGGGCTCTGTGCCTGAGGGAAAATGTTTCACAACTAGTGGCTGCCCAATTGCTGCTGGCCAGTTGTCTTAGAAATGGTCAATTGGATTCAACTTTGTCCTCTCCTTCCCCCTAAAAGCGAATGTTTATGTGTGCAGACAATCCTAGCATGAAAATGGTTTAAACAGGCTGGTCCTACACGTATTAGGTTCTTTCAAGTTTGACTGGGAGGTCACCTTCTGATTTACAAGTCCTCATTGTTGGAGCTCAGTAAAGGCAGGAGGAAGGTGGCTAGTTGGTCCCCCCTTCCCCTGTTTGTGACCTGGTTTTTCATGAAGTGTTTCACCTTGTCTTATGCATCTTGTCTGGCATGTCCTGGGAGATGGATGAGCAAGAGCTGGCCTGAGCAGGGATTTTTGCCTTGATTTTAAGTCACTGGGTTCCATTGTCCTGGCGCCTCCATCTCCCTAGTTTCTGTAAGCCTATTAACAGAAAGTAGAGGCTGTTCAAGAGAGTGCCCTGTGCTAATGATGAGACCATGAAATTTTTATAGAGTACTGCACCTGTAATACACATGCCAATCTGTTAGCAGCCCTGACTTGATTTAATAAAAACCAAGGAGAGCAGCCCCTGCTTTCTGGCCCTCTCTTCTTTGTCTACCACTTCAAATTGACTTGCGAATACTCAGAGCAGTTACCTTTCAATCCTCGATTCTTAAGTGATTCCTCCAGGGTGGGAAGCATGGAAAGCAATGGAATCAGACGGCTCCTTCTCTCCTTCCAGCTCTTTACGTCCTAACTCTGTAGGTATAGAGGGAAGGGTGTGGTCCAACAGGAAGGAAGTTAAAAGGGTCTATTGTTTTTTCTTCTAGGCAGCCCCAATTTTTAAAGAGAAGTGTGTGCGTGTTTATTTGAAAAGATGTCTTATTAACCCTTAGTGCCTCCGTTAGAAAGCAATTCACCTGGCTTAGTCTTGTCTAGTTTCAAAGTTTCAAAGAGACTAGAATGGAGACAGGTGTAGTTTTCAAGGATGCTTTGGCATCTTGTTGCTGTCAGAGATGTGCTCATACCTGCTTGGGGAAGCCAGTGGGGCACGACCCTTCCCAGCTTTCTGATCTGGGGTGCCATGTTGCAGCTGAAAATCAGCCACGGTGGGAGTGCTTACACCATGAAAATTAGCAAATGCTGTAAATCATGCCATCTGCCCCACAGAGAGCTGCTTGTGAAACATCTACTATCACTTCACTGCTAGACATGACTCTGTGTATCACTGAAACAAAATTGCTCTGGTTCAGAGTTCCTTTGGCCACTCATGTTCCAATAGCAACAGACATTTGCTTCCTGCACCTTCCATCGCCCCAACCCCAGAAGTACCACTGGGATGGAAACCAGCAGAAGCCAAGACGGGATGCTTAGCTGAATCGGAGGACAGTAGCTCACTTCTCACACAAAGGCTTTCAAAGCTGGGCAAAAGAGGAGTAGTGGCCCAGTGCCTGAGGTCAGCCGACAGCAAAATACATGTGCATCAATATCACTTTGGGAGAATAACTGTGGCACATCCTCTGTTTGCTTTCTCTGTGCTGTAAAGGCACATGTTGTACTCCCAGTAGCAACTAGATGTCTTTTACCTCTTCTTCTTCTTCTTTTAACTTTTTGAGACAGAGTCTCACTCTGTCACCCAGGCTGGAGTGCAGTGGCGCCATCTCGGCTCATTGCAACCTCCACTTCCTGGGTTCAAGGGATTCTCCTGCCTCAGCCTCCCAAGTAGCTGGGACTACAGGCGCGCACCACCATGCCCGTCTAATTTTTGTATTTTTAGTAGAGATATTGGCCAGGCTGGTCTCGAACTCCTGACCTCGTGATCCACCCTCCTTGGCCTCCCAAAGTGCTGGGATTCCAGGCATGAGCCACTGCACCTGGCCTCTTTTACCTCTTCTTTAGCCAAGAAGCAAAATCTGTCACCCACAACACCACATATCTGGAAAAGATGCTTTTGATAATTTTCACTATACTTCTAAAACCAATTAAATGTACTGGCATCACGTAGACAAAAACTCCAGATAAGTCCGTTGATTGGGCATTTTCATTATTATTTGGACACAGGAATTAAATACCAAGGGAAAGTGATAAGAAAATTACTGTATTGGCAGCCAGCGTTAGCCAACTCTGCTGTAATTACAGTTAGAGAAATGTTTGTTTTCATCACTATACAGTCTATCAAATTTGCCCCCGGCTTTCTTACTCCCAATTGAATTAACTACCTCATTTTGTTAATTTAATTTATCAAAGGTAACATTGTTTTCCGAGATATCAAACACCTGAGATACATAGAAACACCAAGATTTTCAGCATCTGAATCAAACTAAATCTACTTGCTTGACTTCACTCCAGGGTGAGACTTGACATTTAAGGCCCAAATTCTGAACAGTTGGACTGGGTGAAAACCTTTCAAGAAGCTTGAAAACAAAGCCCATAAAAGAGAGGCTTTCAAATTCCTAAATCCACATATAGGGCTGAGTTCCTAGTCCTATACAATCAGAATTTGCCTTTTTAAGTCACCCTGCAACTATTCCAGCTTTTTCTATGGCACCTTTCTGAGGGAGGGGATTTGACAGCCATGGGACCTCCAAAGGAAAGTCCGTTTGCATTGGTGCTGTGGTTTTTAGGGTTTGTCTCGTGGTCAGCTCTCCTCTCAAAGATGGCTCTCCAATCGACTGCCTGTTTTTACTTAGAAACTGGGATTGGGCAGGAGGGGAAATGGATTGGAGTCATCTCAGACCAACTGTATACATTTCTAGGACTCAGCTCAGCCTTCTGTTCCCATGAGCAATAAAACTCTCTATTCGTGTTTGTGAAATTCATCTTACTTTTCATGGTGCCTTTCTTTCTAAGAAAATATGGAAAGAGTGGGGCCAGGTTCAGGTCCTGGTTGTCAGCCTTTTACTTGCCTGGGTACAGGCAGATGAGGCCTTCCCATGGCTGTGATGTGACCCTTGGAGGAACCAAAGACTGTGCATTGTTAGAATTTAACCTAGATGCAGGTTAAACTAACTTGCCTGAGTTTAATGAGGACATTTTATCAGGTGCCAGGAATCCCTTGGGTCAGCTCCTATCCTCTGGACTGGGAACACCATATATTTAGGGTCTCACGTGTCTGAAAGGGAGCCATTGGCTCTTAAATTACTATTCTCAAGAGTCACCAAGGAAGGTTGTTTAAAATGCAGATTCCAGCATCGCCTCTTCAGAGATCAATTTCAGCAGGGCCAGGCAGGACCTGGGTTTTGGCACTTTTAATCATTGATGCCCAGGTGACTGATAGGAGCTGTCTTCAAACCATCCCTTATGGAAAAATGATCTTAGACACTTGGATAAACTCTATAGAAAACTGAGTGTTTCTATTAATGAGTATCTAAGTTTCAGTTGTCTTATATCTTTCCCTAATTCTCCAAACAGTTCAATCTACAGCTTTATTCAAGGGCTGGGGCATTTTGTTCTCAGAGGGACGATCTTGATCTCTCCATGAAATCGCAAAAACCCGTCTTCATTCCTTTCTATGGAGCTCCCAGGTCATGGGATGAGACGTATTTGGGGTACTGGCAGAAGGTGGCAGTGCTGACTGGTTCTGAGCCAGGAAGCCTTGTTAGAGGAAGGGATCATGGCATTCAGAGGGGTCCCCTCGGAGCACTTGCTTTGGTCTTAGATCAAACTCTGCTTGGGGCAGCCTGGCTGTGGGAGGTTATGACATCTGACACCTCTGCCACTACCCAGAGCTTGCCCTGCTCTCTTCCCAGCCAGCCTCATACACAGGAGCTGACTCAGGCTGAGGCAGGGTCAGTGAGAGACAGTTCTGCATGCCAGTCCCTGGGTGTGAGTCTCTCATTGGCTCCCAGTACATCCCGTGGGGCTGCCAGTAATGACAGTGTCCTAACATCTGGTGAGTATGGAGGAAATACTAGATACCAGGATATGGACTCACATGGAGGGCCCTGGGATTGGCTCTGGGACCTGGGCTAGGCCGGACCTGGGGAGAGGCTGGGTGGAGCTTGGCCTCCGTAGTTTTCTCTTGCAGATTCAAGGGAGAAAGTTGTCTGAGATCAGTGTTTACAGGTAATGTTTTCCACTAATCTTCATCAGAATCTTTTGATGTAGGTGCTGTCATTATCTCCATTTTACAGATCTGGGAGGATTTGAATGTCCTGGAGGCAGGGAGGTTTGAGGGAGATTGCAAAACAGGGCAATGCTCTCAAGGAGGGCAGACCAGACCAGTGACCATGGGGAAACCCTCACCTGCACCCCGCTCTGGGCAACTCTAGGATCAGCAGATGTTTTTCTGTCATCAGGAAACAGCCCCTCACTCTCAGCTCCTGGGCTAACACCCATACCCACCAGCTGGGCCTTGGGACCTCTCCCGTCAGATGGCTCCCACTTGCTTGGAAAGGACTTCTCTAAACTTCTCTTACTCTGTATGTGTTTCTAGGGGAATTCTGAGGAACAATGCTTTGCAGCAACCTCTGTGCCCAGAACATACGGCTCACAAGCCCTTTGTGCTGACAGGGAATCTATCCAATTGTTTTGGTGTATGAGGCTCATTGTCAATCTGGATTTCCCTGAAACTCTGGGCCAGCAGCCCCTAGGAGCATCTTTCCCTGGCACCAAAGTGGATCTCTTTGTGCCTTACAGCCAGGAGGACTGACTTACAGGGCTTTGGTATTGGCTCTGGGACCTGAGCCGAGATGGATTTGGGGAGAGGCTAGGTGGAGCTTGGCCTCTACAGTTTGCTCTTACAGATTCAGGGGAGAAAGTGGTCTGAGAGCATTATAGTTTGCAAGTTCCCCACCTTCCCAGGTGGTTCACACTGTCTCCCAGACCAACGGCTTATTAGCCCCCAGAAAGTTAGTCCAACCCCAGGCCAGCTGCCTTTGCTGTGCTGTGGCCTAAGACCGTCCTGATCAAAGGAAGGTGGCAGGAACCTCAGGCTTGCGCCTGCCTCCTCGCATCTCCTTCCACAAACATGGAGTGAAACGGCAGGAGCCAGACACTTTTGGAAGTTGATTATCTAGAAAGGAGGAATCAGAGGTCTCAAGGAATACAACTGTGCAACTTCCTAGGGAATCTGCATCAGGAGAAAGAAGCGGCTAGAACACATGGTGGTTTCGCTCAGCCTGGCCGAGGCATCACTGTGCAGAAGCAGCGATCTGTCAGGGGTCCGGAGGAGTGGAGTCCTGGAGCCGCTGAGACGGCGGCATGTGGCAGCTGGGGGCTTCCAGTCCCTGAAGTCTGTTCCAGGCAAGCTGTGAACAGACTTGCCTGTTGCTTTCCAAACATTTACTGAACACCTACTATGTGCCAGGCCCTCTGCTGTGTCACGCTCTGGGGGAGAGAAGTCATTCCTCTGCAGTGTAGGAAGCAGGGCTGCCCTGGAAGTGGGTACTCAGTGCTGTGGGGTCCAGGGGAAGGGCTGGAGAATGTGGCTGGTGGGAAAGGAGGGTTCTAGAAGGCTTCTCAGAGGCAGTGGCATTGGGTCAGAACTTATAGTAGGGAAGAACATGTGGCTAGACACAGAAGAGATGGGGGCCTGCCTGGAGAGGGGACAGGGTTCAATGTGGGTCTGAGGACAGTGTCAGGTGAGGGCTGAGAGGGAGGGCAAGTGCCTCCTGAGATGGGCTGAAGATGATGATGATCTGTGGCCAGTGGGAGGTAATAGAAGTCTTGAAGTTGGGAGTATCAGAATTAGGTCTTTTTTAGAAAAGAGGATATGGAGAAAATCCTCTATTCTTAGCTACTAAAAAAAGGGAGGCAAGAAAGAAAAGAAAGCAGAAGAAAAGCAAGATAGAAAAGAAGGAAAGAGAGAAGGAAGAATGGGAAAAAAGGAAGGAAGGAGAAAAAGGGAAGGAAAGAAGGAAGCAAGGAGGGGGGAAGAAGGGAGGAAGGAGGGCGGGAGGAAGGAAGAAAAGAAAAAGGAAGGAAGGAAGGAAGGAAGGAAGGAAGGAAGGAAGGAAGGAAGGAAGACAAATCTCATTCATTTTGAGGAGCATCTTCATTACACAGCTTGGGGAGGGAAGCATAATTCACTCTCAAGAAACCAACCACATCAGCCAGGGCACATCATCTGACAATATCCTGAGGTGAGCGAATGTTTATGTTTGCCACACGTTTAATATCAATGCAGGGCCCCAATGGGCACTACCACATACCCCCGGGACAAATGGAAAGATCCACGCAGCAGAATCAAGCAGTTGGCAAAAGCTGTCCTCATGCTACTTGGCAATTCAGTCACCCTTCCTTCACTCCCACGCCTATCTCCGAGTGTTGCACAGTTTGCCCATACAGTGTGTCATGTAAATAGCATCTAGCATTTAAAGGTCAAATTTTATGAGTCTAATCAGTCTTAGCAGTGTTCTGGTTCATCACGTATACTTATATTTAAGGACTTTTAAAGTAATTTGGATTTTTGACTCAAAAGAGGATGTGTACCCCTTGGGGCATGCGTGAGCTCTTAGGAACACCAGTGTGTGGCATTTCCTGTGTCCTCTCACGCATGCTCAGCATGTCAGTGTTGTACTCATTCCCTGGCATGGAAGAATTGTTGCACAGCTTTAATAGAAGCCAAAGTCCATGATTTGTTGGTTTCAAGAGACTAAAATCTGTATGTGGAGACAGGAAGTCTACTTTCAACTGTGAGACTTAGAATATCACCATCAAGGCCCAAGGCTTCAGTCATACCCAGGACAATCCTCAGGGATTGGGTTTGGTGTTGGGGGAGCATTGGATGTCATCATATTGACACTCAGTTGATTGGATGACCCAACATGGTCAGTTTCCTAAGAACTAGACCATAGTGATGGCTCATGCATCCGCTAAAATACTAAACACCCTGCACCCAAAGACTCAGCCTGACATTGCATTACTCTCAACTCATGTATTACTAAATCTTTGCTTGAGTTATTAATAGTAACCAAACCCCCTGCTCTAACAACCTTCGAATGTCAAGTTCGCTTGCAAGCTGAAATTGTTCCAAACCTCAACACTCCTGTTTTACAACAAACATGTAAATACAACTTTTTTTTTTTTTGGCATGCAGAGACATTTGTGGAGTCTGGTGTGCCGCCAGCCTCATCAGGATTTCCCCACAGCAAAGTGGCTAACTCTGGATCACAAACAGCCTTGGAAGTCCAGCAACAAATTGAAAAGGTGCCTTGCCTGACCCCCACTACCACCCAGGGTGGTTTTTTTAGACACTGGAGTAGGCCAGACTTAATTTTCTCAGGCTTATCTGGGAGAAGAATCAAATCCTGCCATCTGGATGTGCATTATTCATGCTGGTGTTTGCTGAGGAAACTCCTAAGAATGCATAGATCTCTCCTTCTGCCTTGGTATGTTGTGTGTAGTGGATGCCAGTAGACAACTCCCATCCTTCTTCATGGAACATGCCCATTTCCCCACACAGAGGCTTCACTCTGCCCAGTGTCCAATGGGAGAACCATCTTTTCCCTTTAGTGAGAGGCTAAATGGTATCCTCCGTGCTCCTGGAGGCTCCTAGTAATGAGAGCACTGAACTCCAATTGTATACTTTTTTTGAATGTTCATAGATTCCATTTTTTCACGTCTGTGCAAAGTGGGGTGGGGGACCTCACACCAACCATAGCTTGGAGGATCCAGAGAGTGGCTGACAGATGATAGAAGGGAATCCACATCAAGGAAACCTAAGGTATGTACCAGCTGGTTTAGCATTCCATATGGAAATGCACTTTATATTTGCACACTTGAAGAATACTTTTGGAAACCAGGATTTAGAAAAATAAAAGATATTTCATTCCTGGGAACAAAGTGACCTGCAAATGATTGGCTTCTGTACAACGTTGCAATCCCTTAATGTCAGATTCTTAGGAAAATGGGTGGGACATCTGTGTGTTGTGTTGCAATGAATGTTCCCATAACCCTGCGCTTTCATGAGACTGTGTGCCTGTGATTATATGCATATGGGTGAACGTCCGTGAACACAAATAGCTGCACACGGAGCAGAAAACAAATGATTCAAGAGTTTAGCATCCTCTCGTGTGTGTTAACATTGTGGTTTTACGTTTGCCTTCTTCTAATCTATGAAACGTAAGTATGGCTCCATTTATTTTTTTAAATATTACCAGAAGCCCTCCCACAATGGCAGTATTACCTTCTGTGTAATCCACTTGCCAACAGCTGTTTCCTGTTGTAATGGGACTCAAGAGTTTTGAATCCAAGGCCAATGCTGCCTGCTCTGTTTACAATGGTTTGTGTTTCGTGAATACATATCAAATGTTGTAATATATTTTTATGATAGAATTGATGGTTAATACAGGGAAAAAGCATATATTGTGATTCTGTCCAATAAAACCTCCTGTTATAAAATCTCATGCACACTTTTGATGACCTGATGTAAATACATTTTTAGGTACAGGTTAATTGCCAGAAATGTTAGTTTCCCGTAATTTCATGGTGACACCAAAGTTTCTATTTCTTCTCTTTCCTGTCCTCCAATATTGTACCCTTTTCTCCCCCATGTCCACTGCCCCAGGTGCTCCTGGCTCCCTGCAGCCTTCTGAGTAATAGGTATTCATCCTTTGAGGGGGCATCTCTTAACTTGCCCAAAACCACAGCAGCCCTCCCCTTTCCAAACACCTTGGCCAGGGGGATGCGTGTGCCCCACCATCTCAAATACCATGTAATTTTTGCCACTTTGGCCCAGTTCCTCAGGCTTTGTTAGATGACTAATTAACTCCTTGGATCTCAGAAACAGAGTAGGAGGGGCCTAGGAGGAGGAGGACCAGACTTCTTGGTTTCCTGCTGTGTGCTTGGCATGTTGCTAGGGGTCTTGGCTACAGTTTCTCATTGAAGAGCTCCAGAGGTGGGGCTTCTCAATGAGTAAATGCAGGGACTGAGTTCAGAGAGGTTAAATGACTTGCCCAGGATCACACAGTAAGGGGGCGCAGAGATTTGAACCCAGGTGTGACTGATACTAAACTCCTATTTTTACCAAATCCATGAAGACGCTTCCTGAAGATTCAGCAAAGGCGTCTCTTACAGTTGGGGAGATGGATGCATAGAGAAGGAACTGACTACCTGACACCAGATACTACAACTCACATGCCCTAGGATCTTAAGCAAGTCACTCCATTCTTTCTAAACTCTCTACTATGTTCTGGTTCCAATATCAGATTTGCCTCTTTCTGCCCCTTTCTGTGGTATCATTTCCTCCTCCTCAAATGGGGAGGTCTCTGTATTTCTCAAGGTCTTGTGAGGATTAAATCAGCACATAAAGCACATGGCAGGTGCCTCACATCTGCAGACACCAGATGCCCAGTCCACATCACAGTGGCTCTCACGGGACGGGGATCCCCCAGGCCTCAGCTGCTGCTTCCTTAGGACACTACTTCCTGCTCAACCAAAGAACTAACATAAAATTAACATCCTAATTTGAGCAGCAACTAAAAGCCAGAGCACACGTGACCCAATTACCAGCATTGCCGCTTGCTGACCGTACCACCTAGAATGACTGATTTAACCTCTCTATGCCCCAGTTTCCTCGTGGATAACACTGGCTAGCAGCACTACTGAGTCATCATGTTTCAGGCACTCAAAACAGCACTTGACACAAAGCCTCACAGTCAACACTGCCACTTAGCCTTAGCGCTGCCTTTTTAGATAGCACTCTGCTTCCATAGAGGGGGCATAAAGGCAGGCATGGGAGAGATTGTGGATGAGGGAACTGGGCTGGGGCTCCTTAATCTTGTTGTTGGAAACAGATGCTCGGTGCCACAAAGAAAAATTAGCACTGAAACAAAAGATCTTTCAGCAATGCAATTTTTACTTCTTGGACTGCAGGACCCGAGCTAGACATCTTGCCACTAGAGTACACTGAACAAAGGAAAACAGACATACTTATCTCTTACGCATTTGGGGTCGTCCTTACTGCTGTGTCTGATCTCCGTTGCTGGAACCAGACTTCACAATCTAAACTAAAACCCGATTGGCTAACAACTTAAAACTTTTCTAAACAGGTAAAAGCACTGGAAAGCTGGGACATGCCTGTGAGCACGTCCAGCACAGATATCTTGGTTAAAGTACAAGGACATAGAAGGTACTATGTGCCTGTAAGCATGGTATGTCTAATAGCTACATAGGATAGGGCTTAACAAAAGAGTTATAAGCACATTGTGATTTATCCCTCAACAAGAAAGGAAGCTTTAAAGAGGAACTTTTTTACTTCCCACACTTGCTCACACCCATAGTGCTTGCAACACTGCAGCTTGATCCATTTTTGAGTGAATTTGCACAGCAATTTCAAGCCTGACACTGGGGCCAGGTCTTTGAGCAAGAAGATCCAGATGTGATGCAGCCAGGCATCCTGTGGTGTTCGATAACCCAGCACCCACCCGGGACTGACACACCTGGTTCTAACTTCACTAGGCCCATAGAGAATGGATATTGTATATGGGGCTTCACTCCTGGGAAGTGAAGGAGTTGGCAGGGGCACCACAAACATTCTCTTAGGGTGGGGTCCAGGCCACTGTTCAGAGCAGGCGGACCTTGTCTTGCTCTCCAGTGCTGAATCTGGCTGTCTTCAGGGGAGTTGTGACATTCCTTGTAGGTCAGTCCAGCCCCCAGCAGAAAAAAGGAAGCAGGAAAGCTGCTGTGCCTGGGAATGGGAATGGGATGCTTCAGTCTGTGGGGGGCCACTCTCCCCACCATGGGAGCATCTCTACTGTCAGCTCCGGGGGAAGACCCTTATGCTGACTAAGGCTGTGCATGGCTGCCTACCCTGAACTCCTACGTGGTCCCAGATATTTAGCTGCACTAAATACTCCAAAAGCACCCTCTCATGTAATCTCTCAATACTCCTATGAGATGAGTGTCATTCTAATCCCATTTTACAGTTGAGGAACCTCCAGGGATGAAGCAACCTGTGCAAGGTCACACAACTGCTCCCGGAAAGGCCAGCTCCATCTCTCTTGCTCCTACTGGCCTCTTCCTTCTGCAGGGACTCCCCAGCCAAGCTGGAGGGCACCCAGGGAACCACTGTCCCAGCATCAATATCCACGCTGCGACTTACTACTCTCTCTTTGCTGACTTTCAACAAGAGTTTAAGACGGTATTTACAGAGTTGCATTCCATCTTGGCTTCTAACTTATTTCATTTGGCCTGATACAAGGCTCTTCACTCTCTTAGCTGCAATTTTCTCAACTTTAAAAATAAAGCTGGGTGTAAGATTCAACATAGTAACCAATAGAGTACAGAAATAGACTGATCCATAGATAACCAATTGACTCCAACAAAGATGCTAGGACAAGTCAGTGGGGGAAAAGGATAGTTTTTCATCATGTAGTCCTGGAATAGCCACATACAAATATAAATAAACACACCTCCACCCATCACTCACCCTATATGCTGAGCTTAACTTGAAATGTCTCAAGAACCACATGTAAAATGGATAATATAAAACTTCCAAAAGAAAACATAGGAGAAAATCTTTGCAATTTTGAGACATGCAAAGTTGTCTTTGATAGAATGCAGAAAGCATAACTGTAAAATTAAAAATCGATGACTTGGACCTCATCAAAATAAAAAACTTCTGCTCTTGAAGCATCGTTTTAAAAATGAAAAGACAAGCTACAGAATGGGGAAAATATTTGCAATTTATACGACTGTTAAAAGAGTGGTATCCAGAATACATAAGACAAATAACCCGTTAAAAATGGGGAAAAGATTTAGACTGACACTTCCAAAAGAAGATACGCCAGTGGCCAACAAGCACATGAAAAGGTCTCACCATGATTAGCCATCAGAAAAGTGCAAATTAAAACCAAAATGAGATACCAGTACATACCCATTGAAATGGCTAAAAGTAAAGATCGACAATTCCAAGTGCTGAAAAGAATGTGGAACAACTGAAGCTCCCACACATTATTTTTGGGAATACAAAATGATACAATCATTTTATATCATGTGAAAGAATGGTCACAGTAGCTTTATTTGTAATAAACAAATGTACGTTTTAATTGTACTGGTAGTTATGCAAGTATATACACTTATTAGAGCTCATAGGGTCGCAACATTTTAAATGGGTACATTTTATTGTATATAAATTATGGCAGAATAAAGTTGATTTAACAACAAGGAAACCTGTTTCCCTTAAAGGTAAACATCAACTTACTGTAATTCCCAATAACTCTACTCCTAGGTTTTGTTCCAGAAGAAATGAAGATGTGTCTGCAGAAAGAATTTCACAGTAGCTTTATTTATAAAAAACAAAAACTGAAAACAACCCAAATGTCCATCAAATAATTGGGGTATATTCTGTTTTATTCTATTTATATAAAATGTTTAAAAAAAAAGAAAGAAAGATGAAACTAATCTACAGTAACAAAAAATAAATCAATGGTTACTTATGTGTGGAATGGCAGAGATTGTGAAGAGGCACAAGACTGAGATTTGGGGGTGACGGGAATCTTGTGTACTTTTATTGTACTGGTGGTTATGCAAGCATTTTGTTAGAGCTCACAGGCTTGCAATACTTTAAATGGGTGCATTTTATTGCATATAAATTATGGCAGAAAAAAAAGTTGATTTAACAACAAGGAAAGTTGTTTCTCTCTACACTTCCTTCTAGCTCCTGGAAACCTCAGCAAATTTGCAGAATTACCTTCTCCTCATTACGAAAATTCTTCGCTTTTACACACTGCCTCAAATTCTCCCAATAAAATGAAATTCATCTATGCAAACTCATCTTCCTTTAGAGCAGAGGTCTTCAACCTTTTATGTGAGCCTGTTGCCAGCCTGTGAAACCAATGGACTTCTCCAAATAACTCATTTCAAAGAAGGAGGTAAAATACGTAAGATTTCAAAGGAAGCCAATTACATTAAAATATAGATATCAACATATTTTTAAATATTTGCATTTGCAATATAATAATATTTGTGCTTTGTTAGCACATTAAATGACAAGATCTAATGGCAGTCTAAAAATCACCATCATTCCAAAACATGAGCTGAAACATATTTCAAATGCCTGCAACCATTAAGTGATATAAAGATGCATATGCTTCCTGTTGGTGATGAAGTCACAGGCCAGATGACATGCATATATTCCTCATTTGTAATGGAAAGTAAAACTAAATTTTAATTAGGAGTTAATGAGAATGAAGACATCATTTTCCGTCCAACTTCATAGATTGAATTATGTCTATGGAACCCAATTCTAGAACCCCTAGTTTGATGAGTGATTTATACCTAGTGTGAAATTTTTAATACGATTTATTTCAGTTAACTCTGAGACTAGCCCCACACCCACATGAAGGTGGTAAGGAGGCTTGTAGCACCAGGTAGGGAGGATGGGGAGGACAGGGTGGGCTTTGAGTGCGGGCAGAGCTGGAGAATGGATGCAAAGTCAAGATGGGAAGGAGCCACCTCAAGCTTTCACAGATGTGGTGGTGGGGGGCCTGGTTTAGCGTCTCTCCTCCTCCTGACAGCTCTACAGAGACAGAGCTAAAGGGAAGGTTTTCTTTGGGTTCCCCAAAGTGGAGTGCCCAGCTCCTATGGGCCCTAACTGAGGTACTAGAGGAAGGATGGATGGGCAGAGACAGGAATGGGCACACCCTTGTGCCCAGGCTTCCAGGGTTGGGCAGGACACAGAGCAAAACCCCTTTTCCAACTCACACAGTTCCAGTCAGCTGCCGCTGTTGGCAGGGCAAAACCCCAAGCTGTCCTCTGAGATCTCACTCCTGCAAGGGTGAACTTCCACCCAGGACTCTGGGCTTTGCTTCGGGGTGCTTTGCTCTCTGCCCAGAAAAAATACCCCAGGAAAAGAAAGACAAGGGGTGGTTACTTGCTGAACTCCGGTTTACCCTGAACCGAGGCCCAGAGAGGGGAAGGGACCTGGCTGAGGTCACCAGGAGGTCAGGAACATGCTGGTGCCCCACCAAGCCTGGGCTTCTGCCCTCTCCTCCCCTCAGACCAGCTCCCATGGGAATGTGAAGAAAGGAGGACCACAGGCACCAGTGAGGCCACCCTGGGGACACGCAAGTAGTCAGAGGCAGCTCAACCGGACATCATCCAGGGCACTTTCATAAATGGGAAAAATGTGGCCAGGCAAAGAGTACAGGCTCCTGTCAACACCACCAGCTGGTAGGTGGTGAAACTGCACATTAGCCCTTGGGTCCGTGGTTTCAAGCTGACCATGTATCGGAGTCACCGGGATTGCTCACTCAAAACATGCCTGCTGGCACCAGGCCTGACCCTACGGAATCAGCAGCTCTGCAGAGGGGCCTAGCACCAGCACCCTGAATGAGCAGCCCAGATAGCGCCAGTGTGGGGCCAGGTTTAGGTCCTACGGCACTGAGCCATTCCCAAGTGTAGCCTCAGAAGAGGTCCTGAGCCGTGGGTAGAGGGAGGGAAGAGATCAGGGAGAGCTCCTGGCTCAAGACACTTGATTCACCCTTTCTTTTTGTTGATTGGTTACATCTAAAACTAAGGATGGGTGGCTGGGTTGGGTGCCAGAATTTAGCCTCAGGTGAGCTCGGGGCCAAGTTGAGTGTGCCCTGAGACTTGGGGCAGAAGCATGCAGACTTCCCATCCCTGCCCCACCCTTATCCTGCCCTTCAGTGGCTATCAGAGATGGCAACCTGGTCACAGGGCTGGACTTTGTGGCCTCAAGCCCCAAGGGGCAAAACTGCGCAGAGCTTTGGGCTGGATCAATGGCCTTAGGACTCAGCCCACACATAAGTGGGGCGAGTGCAGCCAGACCTGCAGGTCAGTGTTTGTGTTCTCCAAAATCTGTCTTCACTCTGACTCAATCGCCAGGGATTCTGTTGCTCAGTCTTAACTGAAAGGCACCTCTGAGTTTCAGTTTAGCTCCCCACCCATCACATCTCCACAGTGGTCCATGGAATCAAATGTGTCCCACAGCTCGGCCCTTCCACCTCGCCCAGCATGCCCTCCTCACTGACAGCTCCCACCCCCAGGTCCCTGCCTCTCAGCTTCTAGGGCTGCAATATGCTTGTGTCTCCTCCTTGGATCACCCACTGGGACCCAGCTTCCTGTTTTGCTCTAGGCTCTGCTTTCTCTTGTGGTGTTAGTGTCACCAAGGCCTCAGGTGAAAAACTCCTTCCTGCAGTGCGGCTGTCTATGGAGAAGTGAGGCACCCAGTGGGGAATGGGATACAAGGGGTATCCATGCACTCCAAGCTGTGGTCCCCTGGGTTAGAGACCAGTTTTTATCCAAAGACCCTTGTGATGAGTCCAGGATTGAGTTTACTCCCTATTCCAAGACATGAGTTTGAATTTCTTCTTTCACTGAAAGATGACATTTCAAAATTTTCCTTGGTTTCCAAAAAGCTTAGCATTAGATGACAGAAATCAGTTCATGGACCTCTTGCTTTTAGGTGATATCTATTCTATTTCATCCTTAAATATCAATTTATCACGCATCCAAACTTGCTATGTCAAGCCTTTTGAATGAATGCAGGGCATACATCTTAGCTCCATAAAACTTGAGTGGCTAGCATAGAAATTCAAGGAGGTATGTGAGTAGGACATTGTTTCCCCCAATTCACCTGGCCTTCTTGCCCTCGTAGTGCTTTCAGCAGCTGGAGGGCATTTTGTGTGTGTCTTAAGTTATTGACAATGAAGGGATGGGAGTGAAATCAGTTATCAGATAACAAACCAGGACTGTCATGTCATGGGTAGAAGAGAGGGGCACTCGCCTCCTCAACATGTGAGATGACACTGACTTTGTGGTGAGCTCTCCCCAGGAAAGAGGAAGAGCCCTGGGCAGGCGGGATGGGGAAAGACACTTTGGGAACCATGGAGGAAGCTCGGAGCTCCCCGCTGGAGCATGCAGCCTGCCAGGCCACAGACAGGAAACCTGCTTCCGCCCTGGTTTGGAGGTTTGCTGACTATGTGAACCTTGACAATTTACTTCCCCTCTCTGAATGTCACTTTTCTCAACTGTATAAATGAAACAGTAATAGCTACTTTGGTTGTTTGTGAGGGCCAAATGCAAAACACATACAGAAGCCCCATAAAACGCAAATACTTTTATCCTCAGTTCTGTGCAGAGGCCACTGTGTTTACTTATATGTTGATTCTCTCTGTCCTCTCTTCCACCCCATCCTCCTCCCCACATGTCCTCACCTTCTTGGTTTTGCCTTCCCAGAAGTAGGGGAGCACAGTTATTAGCTTAGAGCAGTTGCACTCTTGGGGTTTGCTTCCGCCACGAAGACAGTGATCCCTGGGGATTGTAATTAATGGAGGCAGACTGATCAGCAATGAGCCACCAGATTGGGGTGTTTGCTGATTCAGCTGGAAAACACTAGGTCTTGAGTCCCAATCCGCTTCTACCACATCGGTCATTGTTCTACTTCACTGTCCTGTGCAGAAGCACCTGTGCTTACTCACATGCTTACGTACCAAGTCTGTCTCTTCTCCCACCCCTACCCTCCTCCTCATATCCTAAGTGCTCAGCACGGTGCTAGGTACACGGCAGGCACTAAATAAATGTTTCTTTAATTGAATTCCCATTAATAGCTACACTGTGGGAATGATACTTTCATGATAGATTTTTCCGTCACCCCTTAAGTTTCTGTAGACATTAGTATTCACAGAGAATGCTGTGTTCCAAGTCAAAATATTCATTATGACACATGCTGTTTGCAATTTCCCCAATCCAAGTCATTACCCATAATGTGCTTGGGGAGGAAAACAAACCTCTCTTGGAAATGCTGTTGTGGAGTGGTTGGGGTCAAAGCTCTGCCTCCAAATTCCACGACATTTCCAGGAGCACTTCTCTGTTGATCATGACCAGGAGGCATTCCAGGCTTGGGAGCACCAGCCAGAGGGCCCCCAGCCAGCTGAGATCTAGTCACAAACCTCAGCAAGGTCAGGCAGCCCAGGGACCCCAGGAATGAAGCCCCCCAGACATATGCTAAGGACAGGATGCTTATTTGGAATGCTGGATATCCTGTCATGCAGTGTAGAAACATGGAGATCCCCCTGTTTGATTAACATTTTCCCCTGTTAATCTCATTTTTTAAAAATAGCTGTTTAGTACAGAAGTCTCCTCCTGGTCTCATTAGGTGTCTCCTCATAATTGCAGGTTTAAACGCAAGCTCAAGGCAGAGCCTTTCAGAGAAATTAAACCTAAAGAGAAAGGGAAGAGAAGAAGAAAATGCGTAGGAGCTGGATAATTGCATGCCTGTGTCTCTAGCGGTGGGCTCAGGCACACAGAGCAGCAGATGGGATCTCAATTGAAGGAGAAATCGAAATGAAATGCAACTCAGACAAACGATCATCAAAGCAAGCCATGAGAAGTTCTGGACAAGTCTCCAGCTAGTTACTTGCTTCATGACTTTACCTGGTTAATTGGCTCTATTGTTTCTCTCCAACCCCAATGTCACTCGGCTGCACCTCCTCTCTCTCCTGTTGGTGGGGGAAGAGTTCTGGCAACTGCTTCTGGGGCTGCAGGTCACAGGACATCATCCAAGAGACTGTTTTCCTACACTTTGCTTCCCTGCATCTCCTACCAGCTGTGTGCACTTTGATCTAACCATCTGCAAACCCACCCAGGACACGTGGGGCTCCTAAACCTATACAGTACTATCACGTAGCAGGTGCTAGTTTTGTTTTTAACATGGACACGTGCTTAGAAGCAACTTCAGCATGGGTGAGTGGAAAAGCCACGAGCTTTAGAAGCAGAAAGACCTAGAATGGAGTCCCTTGCTTGCCATCTTCTTGGCCTTAACCTTCATCAGCAAACTGTTGACAACAGTAGCTGAACCCTTAGATTAAGTGAGTGATTCTGGAAGCATTTGTGCTAGTTTAACACTTAGCCTCTAGTTTCTCTGAGGTGAGGGCGGTGTTCACAGTTTTCAGAACTTCTAGCCCTCCTGGGGCAGCATGAGGCGGTGTGGTCCATGAGAGGAACCCCATGGGTTTGAGACTCTGGTTGCTAATTCTGTGACCTTGGTCATGGCCCCAGTGTCTCTGGACCCATGTCTCCCCAGGGCCATCAGGGATACACAGAGACATCTATATGTCTGCTTGCACAGCTTAGCTGATCAGGCTGCCATGAATTCTGAGGAGTTAAGCTTGAAAACAAGTTCTATCAACTGTTAAAGGCGAGCCCTAACTCCATCCCAAATTAGTGCCTTAGGACATCTCTGGAAACCCAAAAAGGAAGAGTTCTCAGGGACTTTTCCTGGGGACTTCCTGAGGGCTGGCAACATGACTTTCATGCAACTGGTGCAGTGGCGAGGGTGATGGCTCTGGAGCTGGAAGAACCATGCTGGCACTAACCCACTGTGCAACTTCAGCCGTGGCCCAAACCCCATAAGCCTCGGTTTCCTCACTTGATCGTGGAGATTATATCCAGATAAGGAATGTAAATGTTCTTTATGAACTACAAAGCCATGTCCACATGTTACTTGTTCTTATAACTCTTTAACCGCAGGGAATTCTGCTTTCACCATTACTCACTTGTTGGTACTTAATTTAAAACTCCCGTAGAAGGAAAGATACACAGATCTTCACTGAAAACCCACTTATGTTCAAGCATCATTTGAAGCAATTAGCCTTAACAAGGCAATGTTTAATGAAGATCGTGGCTGGCAGAATAATGGCTCCCTCAAGATGTCCATGCCCCACTCACCAGAATCTGTGAACACGTTACCTTACAAGGCAATGGGACTTTGCAGCTATAATTAAGCAAAGGAGCTTAAGTTGGGGATACTACTCTGCATTATCAAGGTGGATAATGTAATTGCATCGTCCTTAAAGGATGGTAGAGGGAGGCAGGAGAGTGAGAGGGGGAGCTAAGAAGATGGAAGCACAGCTCAGAATCAGAGAGAAATTTGCAGACGCTGTGCTGCTGGCTTTGAGATGTGAGGAGGAGCTGGGAGCCAAGGAATGCAGATGGCCTCTGGAAGCTGGAAGAGACAAGGGAAGGGATTCTCTTCTGGAGCCTCCAGAAAAAATGCAGCCCTGCAACACCTTGGTTTTTGCCCAGTGAGACTCATTTTGGACTTCTGAACAACAGAACTGTAAGATGATAAATATGTGCTTTCTTAAGGCCCAAAACTTGTGGCTATTTGTTAGAGCAGCAAAAAGAATTAATTCATAGATGAATGAAAGCTTCTGCAGCTTGTGTACGGAAATCCAATATCGCAGGTACAAAATGGGATAAAATGGGTTCAACAGCTGAGCTTCAGGACAGAGCGTGATGGCCATGTGTCGTGATGTGGTGGCGATCACAATGGCAGATTTAGAGTTGAGATTTCCATGAGAAGCGACTGGAATAGAAGAGGAAGTGGCCCACATTTGCCAAAGTCATTGGGTCACAGAAATAGTGGGTTCAGTTCAGGACAAAACAATTCTAGCGGGGCATTACACACCGGCACATCTAAGAGCTGTGAGAGAGCAGTAGCACTCATATCTTGCTGGCGGAGGACAAATTGGTACTGCCTCATTGGATGGCAATTTGGCAACATGCATTAAAATTTTAAACACACATATCCTTCAACCTAGCAACTGCATTGCTCCAAATTTATCACACAGATAAGCTATTCAAAGAAGCACATACAATGCAAGAGATTTATAACTGCCTGGTTTTGGTTTGTAGGAGCAAAAGATTGGAAACTACCTAATGCCCATCAACATGGGACTAGTTTAATAAACAATGGTACATTATGGAGCCTTTAAAATAAGCAGAGCCTTATACACCAATGAAGCCTTATACACCGATGCGGAATAATCTCCAAATTTTATTATTTGTATTTTTAAAAAGCAAGTTACAGAATAGTGTGCTTACTCTTTTTGTCCAAAAAAAAAATCTGTAGACTTTGTAAATGCATAGAGTTCCTTTGAAAAGACACACAAGAAAGTAGGAACACAGTTGGCTCAAGAAGGAGAATGAGGGATCGGGGGCATGGCAGATGAGATGTCATTTGCCCTTCCCCTTACAGTCTTCTGCATTTTCTTTTTCCATGAACTTACCTAGTAAAGAAAGATACAAAGGTTTTTTGGTGGGTTTTTCTGGGGTGCAAACTTCATGAATTTGAAAAAGGGGGGAGCAAAGTCCCTGAACCCAGCTCATGCGTGGGCTGTTAAAGGAACTGGAATGCTTACCCAAGGCAGAGAACAGAACCAATGTGGAAGATTTGTACTTGAAATAGACAAAACTTTTCTGACCATCAGAGCCGCCTAAAGAAGAACCAGGCTGTCCCAGTGAGGAGTGCATGGCCCCTGGCTGCTGGGGCTATTGAGGCAGAGACCAGATGAACCTTTCTGATGGGGGTCACAGCAGAGTATCAGGTTCTGAAGGATTTTGTTCAGTGCAGAAAGTCCTCCCCGGCAGCAGCTGGAATCATGTGGGGAACTTGTCAATCCCACTGGTGCCAGGGCCACCCCAGACCAACTGAACCATAATAAGGAATATGAGCTCTACTCTGGCCGCATCTCATATCTTACTCCAAATGGAGCTCAGAACCTTCCAATGGTTTCTCATCGCACTCAGGACAAAGATGATATCCTTACTAAGGCCTTGAGTCCTCTTGCGGCCTTTTTAGTCACATCTTGTCACACTCACTCACAAGGATGTGTTCTGTTATCGCCTGAATGTTCATGTCACCCCCAAATTCCCAAGTTGAAATCCTCATCTCCAAGAGGATGGTATTAGGAGGCAGGGCCTTTGGGAGGTACTTAGATCCTGAGGGTGCAAACTTCATGAATGGGATTAGTGCCCTGATAAAAGAGACCCAGAGAGCTCCCCTGTCCCCTTCTGCCATGTAAAGACACACCAAAATGGCCATTTATAAATTAGGCATTAGGACCTCACCAGACACCAAATCTACCAGTTCCTTGATATTGGACTTCCCTTAATCTTGGACTCCAGGACTGTAAGAAATACATTTCTGTTGTTTTTAAGCCATCCAGTTTTTGATATTTCATTTTAGCAGCTCAAATAGATTAAGTCGGAGTCCAACTGCTTAGTGCCACAGATTTATCAGAAGCACCACTAACACATTCACTGTGCCTCTTGACTATTCTTGGTTATTATTTTTTCACTTTGATTAAAAACACAGCTGTACTTGTTACTTACTTCAGGTGTCGGCTAAGACCAGGGGCAGCCAGTTATCCCATTGCAGAAACACGTACTTGGAATGATTGTGCTTCAGAGTGATCCAATCCCATTCACCTGAGCGAAGTAAAAGACTTTATATTTCTCTTAAGATCAGGCATACGAAATGACCGAGTTATTATTAGGGAGAGTAGCTTGGGTGGCTAGCAGATGGAAATTCCACCCACCGAGATCAAGAAGAGGGAGGTGGGAATGATGGGTCCATCTGGGGATACCTTGAGTCTGAAGTGGGTGAGTCCAGGGGATAGTTGGTTGATGGTTTTAAAGGATGAGGAAGAGTTGTAGGATGCAGAGAAAGATTTGGGAATCATATAGATTTAGGAGGTGGCTGAAACTGTCCAAGTGAAGAAATTGCCCAGCAACTATGTGTCCAGCGAGAGAGACTCAGAGAGCCTTTGATGAGGCGGGTGGAAGGAGAACAGGTGGAGATGGAGAAGATGCAGAGAGATGTTCGGTGAGAACTAGAAGGAGCAGGGCCACAGGAACCCAGGATGGAGAAGCTCCAGGACAGTGAAAATGAGGCAGAAAGCATCAGTCAGGTCAGGCCACTTCGATGATGTTGGACAGAGGAAAGAAGATGGTGGGGACTACGGGACTGTGGCAGGTGTGGTTTGAGCAGCAGGGTGGCGGGGAAAGTCAGCACAGAAGACAGACGTGAGGTCCTTCCTCATCGGTCATTGGATGGATAAAAACTGACCTCTCCTCTCTGCACACTAAATAAAGTGAAAAAGAAAAGGAAAGACAAATGTCCCTATTTTTCCAGCCCCTCACTGGCCCGGAGGCCTCTTCGTCTAACCTCATAGATCGTATGTGTGTGTCTGTGAGCCTGTGTGTTGTGTTTAAGTCACTTTGCTTTCAGGTTCTTGCCTTAAAACTATTTAAAACAGGGGGGAAAAAAAGTAATGCATCCTGTATCAGTCAGGGTTTTCCAGGGAAATAGAACCAATATATATTAAGAAATGTATTTTAAGGAATTGGCTCATGTGATTGTGGGGGTGGCAAGTGTGAGACTTAGGCTGGAAACCCAGGCAGGAGTTAATGCAGTTGTCTTGAAACGGAATTTCTTCTCCAAGAAACCTCAGTTTTTGCTGTTAAGGCCTTCAACTGTTTGGGTGAGGCTTTGCCCCATTATTGAGGATAACAGTCTTTCTGATTTACAGTCAACTGAGAATAGATGCTAACCACATCTACAAAACACCTTCACAGCATCTTAACGCTTACCTCTGTGCGGGCATTCTTCTTTAACCGGCTTTTAAAATCAGCAGGTCCCCAGTGAGGAGCACCCCCAAGGGGTGTGGTTGTGGGTCTCCCTGGGATGTGGATCTGCATTTCTCAATCTGACCTACCAGAAAGACAGTGGCAAGGATCCCTCAGTGGGAAAATGATCAACCTTGTGCAGTTAAAACCCCGCTGGCTGATTCTTGTTTGATTAAACAACTGGCTACTATCACCTAGCCAAGTTAATGCCTAAAACTAAACTTCATAATTTCCAAATAATGCAAACTGCTAACTTCCCACCTAAGCTTTATCACTGACAATTTCATTTCTGTTTAACAAGATACTGGAAAATGGAAGAAGAACCTGGCGTGGAGGGTCCTCCTCTGGTCCCTCAATAAGTCATGGGATAGCAGAGGAGGCTGCAATAACTGTGCTTTCTAAGACAACGTTCAGCTCCTTTGGAACTCACCTCCCATGGCCTATAAGGCACAAGGAAACCTCTTATGTACCCAACAGTTATACTCTCAAAATGACTTTCTCCACCACGTGTTAGCAGGCAGGCGCCCTCTCAGTGACAAACATCGGGGAGCTGATAAAACGCTCTCTCCCATGCTCGGCTGTTGTGGTGGATTTAACAACACTAAATTGGCTCAGAGTGCTTGTTGGTATTTCCCCTCCTTCTTTTAATGTCAACCTATTGGCAGCTTGAAGGGATGTCCCTTGAGGGCCACACAGGTATTATCACGATGGAAATGAGACGCCGCTGAGATGCCCACACAGCTGCCTCCGTAAGATGCTCTTTCATCCAACTGAACCTGGCCACTCAGGAGTGAACCAGGCAGCGGGACCAGCTCCACCTTGTGCGGGCCACTGGCTCCAGGCCAGGATGGAGCAGGTGGAGGGGCTGCAGGGAGCTCCCCGGGAGCTCCTCACCAGTGGGCTTGCTGCCTTTACCTCCTTGCAGCTGTTCTTCTTTTCCTGGCTTTTAAAATCAGTAGGTCCCCAGTGAGCAGCACCCACAAGGGGTGTGGTTGTGGGTCTACCTGGGACGTGGATCTTCATTTCTCAATCTGACCTACCGGAAAGACTCAGTGGCTTGTGGGAAAATGATTAACCTTGGGCAATTAAGGGCGCCCCTGGCTGATTCCGACCGTTGCTAAGCAAACATTTCTCCTGTTTGGTACTCTCATTTCAGCATTACAAGAAAAGAGTAGCACCTCTGATCCTGTTGCAATAAAGTTTCAGATTAGGGTTGGGCACAGTGGCTCACATCTATAATCCCAACACTTTGGGAGTCTGAGGCAGGCCAATTGCTTGAGCCCAGGAGTTCGAGACCAGCCTGGACAACATGGTGATACCCTGTCTCTACAAAAACTACAAAAATTAGCTTCATGTGGTAGCGTGCACCTGTAGTTCCAGTTACTCAACAGGCTGAGGCAGGAGGATAGCTTGAGCCTGGGAGGTCGAGGTTGCAGTGAGCTGTGTTTACATCACTGCACTCTGACCTGGGTGAAAAAGTGAGACCCGTTTTAAAAAAACAAAGCAGTGGGGATTACTGAGATAAGATGTGGATCCATTAGACCAGGGATTCCTATCTGGGCATCCAAAGACATTTTAGGATTTATGAATTTGGATGGTGAAAAAAACCCTTCTTTGTTTTCGCTAACTTGAAATGTAGCTATTCCTTCAATCACGAATGTAGGCAACACTCAACAGTAGTATTAGCAGTGCCTATGACTTTGTCACTAATAATAATCATGAGTATTTTCAAATATTACAGTTGCAGAATTCTAAAAATAGTGTTTCTGCTCATCACTACTTCAAAATTACAGCAATATGAGTTGGCTGTCAGATCTTATATATAATGCATTAATAATGAAGCACACTACTATATCACACATTTGTTTATTAAAATATTCTTATAATTGCATTTCAAGGTAATGGGTTTCCTTTCTAAACCTATGTACGTTGTTTTGTGCATTGTAAAATATGATTCTGAGGAATCCATGATAGAGAAGAGACTTCAAACCTCTGCACTGGATCAATGGTTTTCAAACTGCAAGAATAATCCTAGCAGTCATGGGTCATAAAATCAACTTAGCAGGTTGTGATGACCCTTTTTCTTTAGGAAAAAAAAAAAGAGTAAAATAGAAAATATCAGAGTACATTATGTGTACTAAAGATACATCAAACTTTTATTATTGTGTGGTGAGTGTGTACTAGTTGAAAGTTTAAAAATCATGAGGCTGGACAGCAATGGTCATAAAAACAGGAATCATGTCTCTATTTTGCTCATCATTGCCTATCCCTGCAGTGCTTAGAATACCACTTGAAGGTAATACGTGTATTTGACTTCTCCAGAAAGATAAAACCAATAGAAAATATAGATATAGATACATGAGAGGTGACTTATTAGGAGAATTGGCTCACATGGGTATGAAGAGTTCCCACAATAGACCATCGGGCAAACTGGAGACCCAGGGATGCCACTAGTGTGGCTCAGTTCAAGTCCGAAGGCCTCAGAACCAGGAAAGCTGATGGTGTCACTCTCAGTTCATGGACAAAAGCCTGAGAACCCAGGGAGGGCTGCTGTAAGTCCTGGAGCCCAAAGGCTGAAGAGCCTAGAGTTCTGAGGTCCAAGGTCAGGAGAAGAAGAGTTTCCCAGCCCCAGGCGAGAGAAAAAGAATTCACCATGCCTCTGCCTTTTTTTCTCTCTCGGCCCCCAGATGACTGGATGGTGCCCACCCACACTGATGGTTGATCTTCCCCACTCAGTCCACTGACTCACGTACCAATCTCCTCTGGAAACACTCTCACAGAACCACCTAAAAATAATGCTTTGCCAGTTCTCTAGGTATGCCTTAATTCAGACAAGTTGACACCTAAAATTAACCATCACAATCAGTGCTCATCAAATATATGTAGACTAGAGAAATGAAAAACCAAAGGGTAATAACCATATGTTACATTTCTCCATCAAAAAATGGTTATAAAGCCATTCAAGAAAGATATTTTGAGTACTTACTGTGGGCTGAGGGATGTGCCTGGAAATAGAATTTCAGTAGCAAAGAGTCTCAGTTTACCCTCACAAAGCTTTTTCACCACAGAAGAACAAATAATTTTGTTTTTCTTTTTTACTTCTTTTAGTCTAGAACAAACAATTTTGTTCAGTTTGGGCCAAAAGAAAAAAAAACACCAAAACTGTGAGTCTAAGGTGTTAAAGCACATATTTTCTGGGTACATGCTCTTTACAAAGATACTGAGGAGGGCTTGAAGATGCAGGTCATGTGGCCTCTCATGTGGAGGAGCCCAGTAGACCCTGGTCAGAGAGCAGCTGGGTTCCCATGAGGCCAAAATGCAAGACAGAGAAAGCCAAGGGTCACAGTGGAAGGTCACAGCAGGAAGCAGCTGCCAGAGAAATTCCAAGAGGCACATGTCTTAGGTCAATCATCACCCTCTCGTACAATATGAGAATCTCAGACTGCTTTAACAGCCGTCAGCCCCTCCTGGCTCAGATGCTGCTGTCATCTGGCTGTCTAGCTCCATCTTTTCCTTTTTAGCCCAAATATTAAACATTTCTTAATTTTTATACATTCAAAATATCTACACTTGTCTAGACATTTTGTATTTCATTAACTTCTTTCTTTTTATGCTTCATATCTTCTTCCTGGGGTTAGTTGCCTTCTTCTTGAAATATGTCCACTAGAAGTTCCTCACTGGGGATATTTTGGTGGTAACAGGGTCAGGACTAGAATGAGGCACCTAGGGGATAAAATTAAAGGAAATGTGTTTGCTTACGCTGCTAATAAAGGCATACCTGAAACTGGGTAATTTGACTCACAGTTCCATATGGCTGGGGAGGCCTCACAATCATGGTGGAAGATGAAGAAAGAGCAAAGGCACATCTAACATGGCAGTCAAGAAAGAGCTTGTTCAGGGGAACTCCCCGTTATAAAACCATCAGATCTCATGAGACTTATTCACTGTCATAATAACAGCAAGAGAAAGACCTGTCCCCGTGATTCAATTACCTCCCACCGGGGCCCGCCCATGACACATGGCGATTGTGGGAGCTATAATTCAAGATGCGATTTGGGCGGGGACACAGTCAAACCATATCAGTGTTAACTCTTATTCTCAGGCACTAACCCTAAACTTCACAACACTGAGAGTGAGTTCCTCCTCAGATTGTATGTTCCAGGCACCTCACTTGCCTCACCTAGTTCCAGCCCTGGGTGGTAAGTGTAGGTATTTCATTGGCTATACAAGGTTAACTTTCTTTTATTTATCCAAAGATATTATTCTACCATCTTCTGGTTTCCAAAGATGGCAAATAATATTTTTGTTGCTATTGAGAAATCTGTTCTCAGTATAACCTTTTTTGTTTCTGTTGTTAGTAATTTGTCTCTTCTCTCAGGCTGCTTTAAGCCATTCTATTTGTCCTTGGTATTGAGGTCTAACTGCCACACATCTAAAAGTGAGTTCTTTTTAGTAGACCAGCTTAAAGGATTTATGAATTCAGACTTTTTCCTCCTATTATTTGCTGAAAATATTTAGCAGTGATCTCACTGAATGTCATCTTTCCCCCAGTCTTGCCATGATCACCTTTGGAACTTCAAAACCTATCTGTTTACTAGCCTTACTTTACCTTCCACAGATCTTAATTTCCCTTTATGTATTTTTTATCTCTTTTTGTCTCTGTGATGGTTTCTGGGTAAATCCTTTAGATCTAGCCTCCATTTCACAGTGATCTCTTCTGCTATGTCAATTCTGGTCTTAAACCTCTCCATTATGATCTTAATTCCTATTATTATATTTTCATTTTTCAAAATTTATACTTGCCTCTGGTCATTTTGGATAGTCTCTTGTAGCCTTACTCATGTTAACTGTGCCCTCTGTATATACTTAGTGAATATTCTGGAATTGATAATTTCATTATTCAGAGTCATCGTAGCTCTGTTCTGTTATGTGTTGTTTGGTCTCACTCTGGCTCAAAGGGCTTGTTATCTTGCATATTTTGTAATTATTTTAAACAGGGGACTCATACTTACTGGCACTCTCTTTCTGGGAGTTCCAAGCAATCACATAGCATGTCCCTCCTGGGAGGACTTGTGTCTGTTTCTGCCAAGGTCCTAGGGGGCACTGAGGACCTGGGTGCACTCTAAATGAAACATTCTCCCTTAGGTCTCTTGAATTACACCAACGATGTAATTTCTCCAAGGGTCAGCTTCTGGCAACGATATTTTAGGGGAAGCTTTAAAAAAGATAGTCCCTCTTGGAGCCAAGTATGAACTAGATGGATTTCCACAGTGTTCAGTCCCATGGGGCAGGTTTTCTTCTAGCTCACACATGATCTCATAGCGTGGCTTTACTGAGCCCAGTCTTCCAGCGGGAACATCTCAGTCTGGGCCCTGCCCTGCATGGAGCCTGGAAGCTGTGGACCACATGGAGCAACAGGTGACCCCAAGTGAGCAGCAGTAGCGATGCTGTGCTCTGTTATCTGCCTGCTCTCCAGCTCCCACCCTATCCCTAGCCTTAGGAACTCTTTGCTACTGCAAAATGTTCAAGAGCTTTGAAACTGAGTTGGCGACATAACTAAGAGCTAATCTGTCAACCGTGCCTGTATTTCTGGTCCCAATTCATTTAGTCCATAAAAATTTATCAAGCACCTGTGATATACAGTTACATTTTCTAGACACAAATGAATCTATCAGTGAACAAACCTGAAAAAAAAATCTTTATGCTTATAGAGCTTACTTTCTAAAAGGAGAAGAAAGACAAAATGAATGGAGAAATTACGTAGGAGGTTTTAGGGCAAGAAATATATTAAGAAAAAACTCAACTAGAAAAGGGTTTTCAGACTGCTGATGGCACATATTTCAAAAGGTGCTTAAGAAAGACCTCATTGAGAAGATGCCATTTAAGCTAAAACCTGTGAGGCAATGGCCCATGTTAATGTCTTGGAAGAGAAAACAGCATATGCAAAGGCCCCGAGCTGGAAGTGGGCTTGGCATCCTTGAGGCTGGAATGGAGGAGTGAGGGAGTGTAGCTGGGGAGGTCAGAGGACACCAGACTGTGAAGCCTCTGTGGACAATGGCAAGAACTCGGGTTTTCCTCTGCATGAGACAAGAACCACTGGAGAGTTTGAGGCAGAAGAGTGACCCCGTATACTTAGATTTAATGGAATTCCTCTGGCTGTTGGATTGGGAATAGATGAAAGTAGAGTAGAAACAGGGGGAGAGGTCAGGGAAACCAAGGTCTTGACTAGGGTTGATGGAGGCTCAAAGCAAGGTGGTATTTCTCAGTGGGACTCTGGTTCTATTTGAGAAGAATCACCAAGGAGAGGAGCTGAGAAATTGGTTGGGGGTATGACAGAAAGAGCTGAGTCCAGTAGAACAGCTCTAGGGTTTTTGCCAGAACAGTGGAAGGAGGGAAAACTGTGGAGGAACAGACTGGACAAGGAGAGGTCTGGGCTTAGCTTGTTGAGTTTGAGATACATAAGGACAGTTAAGTGGGCATGTCCAGGAAGCAGATGGATGGGCAGGTCTGGGGTCAGAAGAGTGGCCTGGGCACAGGGACAAATTTTAAAGTTATCAATGTCACAAGATCCAGTAGAGTTAAACAGAAGAGGTCTAAAGTCTGAGTCCTGACCTCCCCACTCCACACCTACTTGCGATATGAGCTTCAAGAGCCTAATGCAATAATAGTACTTGGACATGGGTATAGTCTTCATTTAAAACAATTCAAAGGTCTTTGTAACTACTATTTTGGCAGACACCACTGGAATACTTTTTGTGTGGCCAATGATAAAAAGCTCCACATTTCAGTCCTAACTTATCTTCCCAGCCTTGCCCGGCCCCCACCAACCAAGTCGATTTCTGTCTAGTTCTGATCAGGCCATTTCCACGTGATCCTCCTTCTCTTGGCACACTCTCTTTCCTCTCCTGAAAGGGCTCTTCCCATTTCACTGATTGGCAAGTGATGCCTTTTTGAGAAGTAGATCACCAGACACCTCCTGGATGTGCTGAACTGCAGGGGCTGAAGGTATCAGGAGACAAACTCCACCTAGGCTGGGACAAGAGTGGAAGATGGGTGTTACTGGCTTAAGTAACCAAACCACAGATAGGAAGGAGAGGTACCTGGCCAGGTCATGGATCATATGGCCATCAACATTGACCAGGGGATGGGCGCTATGGGAAGACAAATGTCCCATTCTCTGTGTGGCTAGAAGGAGCCAGCCTTGGCAGAAAGGAAGCTAAGCAGGTCTCTCCAAACAGCCCAAGCCTTTCCTGAGCCCCCGAACAATTAAGTGGACACGTCAGGAAGCAAATGGATGGGCAGGCCTGAGGTCAGAAGAGTGGCCTGGGCACAGGGACAAATTCTGAAGTTATCAATGCCACACAGATTGAGTAGAGTCAGAGAGAAAAGGTCTAATGTCTGAGTCTCACCTTTAAATACTGGGGCCATGTAGACTAGGGACAGCTCCTTCACGTAGAACTAAATGTACTTCTCTGTCAACGTAGCCAGTGCTGGGACTAAATATGGGCTGATGCCTGCAGAGGTAGGAATATCTGTTAATATTATGGGGCCAATCTTTGGTAACAATATTATTTTTATCAGAGGTGGCTCTGTTTGTGGCTCTACAGAACTTTGTAGTATTAGGCTCCATATGCTCCAATTCCTGGTTTACTTATCCACCTCCCTACCTAGACTGTGAGCTTCTTGTGGAAAAGGACTGCATCATGTTCCACAGCATGTGGACTAGTGCCCAGCAAGGGACACGTGCTCAGTATAAAGGTTTACAGAGAAACAGCAGAAATAGATTCCTAGATAGAGAATATACGCTAGAGACATTCATAGTAGAGACACACAGATATCATCTCATTTTAACTTCCTCTCCCAAACAAGTCAGTCAAAGGGATTCCAACATTAGGAGAAGTGCCTCACACTCGTGATGGCACTAAGACCAAACTCCGAGAGACCCAGGTCATAGCTCCTACCTTTGCTTCTGCTTCAGCCCAAGTACTTGCACCCAAGCCATTTGCATTCACACAGCTGAAGCTCTGAGGCAGTCTAGCCTCTGAGCTTAAAGGTTAGCAGATGCCAGCCACCAAGTGGCCCCATCCAGCCTTGAGCAGTGAGGTCCCATTCACAGGAGGATTTGTGGTCAACCAGCCTGGTGGAGCCCAGGCTGCCCTGGAGGTTTGTCCTGGGTTAACCCCGGGTACATGGGGTGGCTTTTCACTGTGATTTCCAGGGGTACATTGTTTCTCATAAGAGAGGACTGTGCACATGTGTGTATATACTGTCAAGCCTCTGACATACACACCTGCACACACACACCACACACCACACACCACCTATCTGCGATCTCGCAGAAGAGTCCCTGACTCTCCCTTGACTGCAGAGGAAAGGTGTCAAGGCTTCAGAAGCTCAGTCTGTCTTCATCCTAGTCTCCATGGAAACCTTGAAACCAGACAGGACTAGGCCAAGCTGAGTTATTTGTCTCTAAATAAGGAGCTACATCAGAGACCAGCCCCTAGGGCTATGAGTTAATAAGACAAGAACTTTTCAAATAGACATACACAACACTTCTCCACCTTTAAATACTGGGGCCATGTAGACTAGGGACAGTTCCTTCACGTAGAACCAAATGTACTTCTCTGTCAACATAGCCAGCGCTGGGACCAAATATGAGCTGATGCCTGCAGAGGTAGGAATATCTGTTAATATTATAGGACCACCCTTTGGTAATAAATAAAAATAAAATAATCATAGCTATGACTAGTTGAGCACTTCCTATGTGCCAGCCATTGGGCAAAAGGCTCTACCTAAAATTATCCTCTGTAATCTACACAAAATATTAATCTTTCTTTCTGTAAATATCCTCAGATTCCCAAATCCATTCATTTCTTCCCTCTGCTGACAGTTCCTTGTGGTCCAGATGTTCTGGGGCTGCTGCTTTGGGCTTCTCTGTCCTGCACCCATTTGCCCTTCTTCTGGTAACTGCACTTTTACTTTCTTTTGGGAAAGCTCTTCCCCATTCACTGGGTGGTATTGTTTGGGAGCTGACTTCAACCCAGCTCCATGGCTGGATGTATGGCCAAGGTCTGGCTGACTAGCACCTTTCTTGGTCATGGTCATACTATTTCACAGATGAACACTTGGCCCAAGTCAATCCTGTGAAGAGCAACACCAGGATATTTGTAGATAATATTTATAAGTAGGCCTTGTGTTATACCAGAGTCAGTAAGCTAGTAGGATGTAAGTTTGGAATTCCTAGGAACTTATTTAACTGTTGCTCTGTAACAAGCTACCCCAAAATTTAGTGGCTTAAAGGAACGACTCCATTATTAACTTCCATGATTTTGTGGCTTGGTTGGGATCAGATGGGAAGTTCATCTGCTGCATGTCATGAGGGTTGGGCTGCAGCCATGCTGGGGCTTTCCTGGGTTGGAGCAACCAGATGGCAGTTGATGCAGGCTGTTGGCTGGGAGCTCAGGCGGGGCTGCTGACAGGAGATTCTCTGTTCTCTATGTAGCCTCCCCATGTGGCTTGGGCTCCATAGTTTGGCCAGTGAGCTCCAAGATCAAGCATTCCAAAAGGTCAAGTCCCAATGTGCAAGCAGTTACCATGCTTCTGCTTGTCAATTCAAGATAGTATATAAGTACAATCATACAGTATGTAATTTTGGGCTTGGTCTTTTCACTCACACAGTGACCTTGAGGTCCACCCAGGTTGCTGTGCGAATCAATTGTTCATTCCTTTTTATTACTGAGTAGTATTCTATGGTTTGGATGGACCACGATTTTGTTATCCAGTCACTTCTTAATGAACATATTGGTTCTTTTCAGTTTGGGGATATTATAAACAAAATTTCTCTGAATATTCATTCCCATACACCTCTTTGTATTAGCATACCTTCTCATTTATCCTGGCTAAACACCTATGAGTAGAATTGCTGGATTATTTAGTAGGTTTATATTTAACTTGTTAAAAAATGACCAAACTGTTTTCCAAAGTGTTGTGCCATTTTACATTCCCACCAGCAGTATATGAAAAGTCCTGCTCCTCTACACCCTCACCAACACTTGGTATGGTAAAGTTTTTTAAAAAATTATAGTCATTATCATAGTTGTTTCGCAGCATCTTAGTTGGTTTTAATTTGTATTTTCCTAAGGATTAATTCTATTTTCACGGGCTTATTTGCCTTCCATACAGTGCAGCTTGTTCAAATTCTTCCCCATTCTTTAATTGGGCTCTTTGTTTTCTTATTGTTGAGTTTTGAGGGTTCTATGAGTTTTTTAAATATATATAAGCTGTATCCTTTGCAAAGATTTTCTCCCAGGAATAGATTATAGATGTAAATGTGAACTCTAAAACCATAAGACTTCTAGAAGAAAACAGAGGAGAAAATATTTGGGACTTCAGGTTAGGTAAACATTGCTTAGCTGCAAAACCAAAGGCATGATTCATTAAACAACAAGTTGATAAACTGAATTTCATCAAAATTAAAAATTGTTTTTCAGAGGAAAATTTTAAGAAAACAAAAACTTGACACTATTTTTATTTCATTTTATATGTGAATATGTTGAGTTGTATAAAGATTGAGAGATTTGCTTAACTTACCTAGGAAATGAGACTCCAAGCCTGGGTCTGGGTCTGAATCATTCCAAATTACATGCTTTTAGTTATTTTCTAGTGTTTCTTGGAAATGTACAAAGGCTTCCATTTCTTTAGAAAATGAGAGCAGCTCTGTAAGTTACTTTCCAGTAACTCAGAGAGGGCAAAACACTAAGAAATGTTTCCAAAATCAAAAAAGAGAAGAAAAAAGAAAACACACTTTTTTTTTTTTTTTGAAAAAACACATTTTTAAGGGATGAAAAAAAAACCACCCACACATACAACTTAAATACTCAGAAAAACTTCATCAATATACTCAATATTGTATCATCAGGGTGCCAGCTGTTTTCTCTGCTACTTGGGAGGCTAAGGCAGGGGGACTGCTTGAGGCTAGGAGTTTGAGACCAGCCTGAGCAGCATAGCAAGACCCTGTCTCTACTTTTTTAACCCTTAAAAATAATAATCCCTTCAGCCCCTTAGAAAGAAATGGTGAGGTCTACTTTAGAGAAATGGCTTCCAACCAAGCCTTCCAAAGGGGTGTCTTCCTTCATAGTCACCGAGGCCTCCACTGTGTTTGCTGGTGAAAATGACCAAAGTTCTAAGCCTGTCTGGTGAAGAATTGCCAGGAAAGACTTGGTTGGGTAAAGTTGGCTGACTCCCTCTGACACCCACAGCAAGGTCCCTTGGAGGAGGAATCCACCTCTCTGCCTCTCCCTAACTTTACTTCTAATTCCTCAGCACAAAGTTGGGTCTCATTGTGAGTGCAGAGTCCACTCTGAGGCTCCGGGCTTACCCTCTAGAGTTGGCCAGGTTGGCCCCTGGGGATGAGCGCCAGGATTAAGAAACAAACCTGAGTGCTTCCCACACAGTCCTCTCCACTCAGCTCCTGTACAGAAGAAACAAGGTTGAGATAAGTGCCAAAGGCGATTCTGAAAGGAGGTTTGGAAATAGAGGTAAATATCTTATTTAAATAAGATAAGGTAAATAAGGTAAACATATTAGCCTTAAAGTAGTTAAAAGATGTCTTAATCATTTAAGGGAAAGGGAAAGGGAAAAATGAAAGGGAAAGGAGGGCACAGATGGGGAGTCTGTGGAGGAAGCTGGTGGAAGGGGAAGGGAAGAAGAACATCAAGGGTTCCCTTAACGGGGAAATCTCAAGAGAGGTCAGCGGACAAACACAAGTGCAATAGGGGTGAAGTATGTGAGGAGCCACTGTTAATAAGTGCCTGCCTTTGTGTACATGGCATTTTCGTCAGGATTACGCTAGTCCTAAAGAACTTTCTGTAGATATACCTTTCTCAGAGAAGAATTCACAGTAATTAACAAGTGTTTTGCATGGCAGGCATTTTATAATTTTATAAACATTATTACAATTAATCTCTTAACAGCCCTGAAATGTTGGTGTTATTATTCCCATTTAAAAGATGAAAACACTTAAGCTCATAGAGGTTAGGATCTCAGGCTTAACGAAGTATAAAATCCAGACTCAAATTCAACCATTCCTCTGTACCAAAGGGATGTTTCTGCCCTAAAGTGTGATGAAAGTCACTAGTATAAATGGAAGGCTCCCAGGGCCAAGCAGACACAGCCCTATTTCACACGGAAAGAAGACAGCCCTGACTGAATGGGAGCCCACAGAAGACAGGTGGGCGGCGCAGAGGATGCAATGGGGTGGCTGAGAGTGGGTGAGCCGCTTCCACAGGAAGAGGGGAACAGGAATTTGGGAGCATATCATAGGGTATCTAGGTCTCTGGTCATGCTGCCTGGCATGAAGGGTGGGTGACATGGAGCTTTCACTCTGGGACTCACTGCTGCAAGTGCTGCAAGCCAGCCTCAGGCATGAAGTGTCCTCTGGTGGCTCAGGAAGAGTCAGGCTCTCCTGCTTGGGGGAGTTAGGTCCATGTGCTCCTGGGAAGTCTGGTCCAGCATGCTGACACCTCGGATGTCCACTTCCCAGACTCCCTGGACTTGGCTCTTTGTTGAAAATAAACAAGCACCCAGACTATCATCTGTCACCAAAGACTGCCAGAATCTCAGGCTCCTGTAGGGACCAGCTGGCTCCAAATCAGAGGTAACACCAGACCTCCCTGCCCTGGAATATCTGACTCCTGCGTTCCTGAACATGGCCAAGACATCTCCATAGGGATCATGAAAAAGCTGTGTTTCTAGTGCCTAAACCTAAAACGTTGATCACGTTCAGGGTCAGGTAATAAGAAGAGAAATCATCACATGATCAGAGGAGGACAGAATGACCTACCTTATCATTCATGCCTATGCTTTTATCCTTCACTAGATCCTCGAGAAAAGTCTTCCATCAGACCCTCCTGTGCCCCAACCCAGAACAAGAGTCATCTTGACATTGCAGAGTACAGTTTTACACAAATGTTCTTAATGAAAAAAGAAACCCCACTGCCTGAGTTTTGGTAGCAAAAGTGTACTATTACATGTACAAGGGCTTCTTCTCCTCTTCTCATTTTCTCAGACGCAGACTGAGGAAGGACACTTAACCAGCAACACAAAGGCTCATGAAGAGATTGATGGGATTTGGAAAACGTAAGCAAATTAAGTGCATCTGTGAGCTAAAGCCATACGCATGATCAAAATCAAAGAAATGTGTCGGCTGAGCTTGGTCCCTTGCATCCAGCAGTCCCCAAGTCCGGCTGCCCATTCCCCTCAATGCAGCATTTCCTTTAAGGCCACAGAAAGTCAAAGGAGGAAATGATTTTCCCTAGGTTGTAAGGGGGCCAGCAGAGATAAAATAGGGTGGACTGTCTGCTGACAGGTGCTGCTCTTGTGTACCCAATATGGTGTCATTCAATTTTGGAAAGTGTAGTTAACTTAGGGATCAGTACAGAGACACCCCCCCTCCCCCCACATAACAGGGTATAGCATGGGGCGTATCCATCAGGGCAGGAGACAAACTCCCCTGTGGTGCTAATAAAATTTTATGAATCAGACTCAAACACTTAGTGCTTAAAGGGAACACAGAAGCCTGTTATGTAAGGTAGTTTTATCTAGATCACTTATAATAACGTGATGCAGCAATGACCAGATCACGTTGTCCCTGCTCCCAGTCAAGTGCGCTGTCAGTGAAACACACACTCATTTGACCACATGGTACCAGTGACGCAGCAGTGGACAAGACAACAAGAATCCCTGTCTCCACAGAGCTGTGTGCTGCTTTTGCAGCCCAGCAATCACCTTTGTCTGGGAGCAACGCTCCAATGCTCCTTTGTAGAAGCACCCTCTTTCCCATTCTCCTCCACCCATGTTCTTAGGATGGGTAACCTCCTTTCACCAGCCCTGAGGGGAGGGCACATGACTCTGGCCTGGCCACTTGGAAAATTGCAATCTCTGTGCCAAAGAAACTGGGTAAGAGATGGGTCACATTTGGAGAATCCCCGGTCAACCCAAAGTCTTTCTTGGAATTACTGAAATGAAATGGTTTCCTCTCTGGGTCTTTTTAAGACGGTAGGATGAAAGTCTAGTGCTGCTAAGACTTATATCTAATGCTATGTTTTGAGAATTCGTTCAGTATGAAGCAACTTCTAAGGAAACCAAAGACAAGATGTAAATAGAGGTTTTCAATGACATCATCTATGCCCAGATCCATCGCCTGATGTCCGCATACCCCTTGAAGTTTCTGTTGCCTTAGCCAATGAATTCCCTTGTATCTTAAGCCTGTTTCAGTTGCTTTTCTGTAGCTTCCAACTGAAAGAGCCCTAACCTCCATAATGAGAATGACCCTGGGTACTCCCCTTCAGATGGAGCCTCCTTTGGCAAGCAAAGTCAAAAAACAAGTCAAACCCCTCCCACCTGTGGTACCCCAGTTTTCCACTTATACTTAGACCACCCCCAGCTTTAGTTTCCACCTCTCCATTCCCCCAAAACCAGTGCTATTTCTCCTCCCAGACTGGCCCTCACTGGAATCCTAACTGTTCAGGTCCTTCTACTTTGCCAGATGTACCTGCCTCTGTCCCTTTCCCTTAGAATGATTTTTGGTGCCAGATACCACAACTCTGGGAAAGGCCTCCCTCCTGCTCCCTTCCCGGGCCACAGGGGACACCCTTCCCACCCAGCCCCCCTGCCAGGAGAGGAAAGCCAGGTAGAAACAACAGTCTCTTACGGACATTTTCTTGGACAAAAAGGCAAAAAATAAAATTAAATTAAAAATTCCAACAAATGTACAATACAGTTTTTCCTATTGAGAATTGGTAAACAGTGAGAGTTACCCAAAAAAAGGGGGTAACACAAAACATTCTTTCTTTGAATTGCTTTAAGATGAATGCAACTTGTTCTCCCAAAAGTTAATTTTAAAAAAGTGATCTTTGTAATCTAATCTCTTAGAGCTCATTATTTCTTAAAATGACAGCATTTTAGGGACTAACTTAAGCTGCAACTGACTTAACATGCTTTAAAAACATTGTATCAAACAACAAAAGTTCAAATAAAGATGCCCTCCTTTTTTCAGATTTATTAATATGATTTTAGAGGCCTAGGTTATATGCATTAGCTCTTCTGGCAGTAGGGAGGAGAAAAGAAAAAATTAACAGAGTTGCTTCTAATCAGAGGTCACAAGCCCATGTCTGCAAACTGAATCTGAGCCTAGACATTATTTTTATTCAAATTAGCGGCCAAGAACGACTTCCCTGAAAAATGCTGATTTCTGGCTTTACTGGAGGAATCAGCAGAACTGGAATCCCAGGATACCTTTTGGGTTGTGCTCTCGTGCATGGTCATTCTGGCATTTCTGGTAATTTTCTCCCACCAGGTACACTGGTTTGCTGCCCTATCCATAGTCTCGCCCTGACTGACAGTAGTGGCACCTCCCCTCACAAAGCCATGGTGTGTCCTGGGCAACCAGCCAATCAGGTGGCACAGACAGGTTCTCTGAGGAGTGACTGTAGCCTGGGTGCTGGGAGAGAAGGTGGCAGAGTGGAAAAGAGCTGTCCAGCCAGGCCCTCCTGCACCTCTGCTTCAGTCTCTCTTGAGAGACTCCCAGCCTCCCTATGGAAGCACAGCCAACCTAGAATCTGTCCTGGGACCCTGGATCCTCTGTTTTCTCCACCTCCACCCCTCCCTGCATGGGGCCGGTGCAGCCACACACTCAGGCTTGGAGGTCAGCCTGCTCCGGCTCCTTTAACCACAGCCCTTGAGGAAACGCATCCTGGGTTGGCCCAGATACCGCTTCCCCTGAAGCAGGATTTCAGTTAGACCATGGGGATTGGGAAATCCTAATTCAAATCATTCTTGGCAATCTTAAGGGCTGGATGTGGTGGCTCACACCTGTAATCCAAGTACTTTGGGAGGCTGAGGTGGGCGGATCACAAGGTCAAGAGATGGAGACCATCCTGGCCAACATGGTGAAACCCCGTCCCTACGAAAAATACAAAAATTGGCCGGGCGTGGTGGCGTGCATCTGTAGTCTCAGCTACTCAGGAGGCTGAGAAAGGAGAACTGCTTGAGCCTGGAAGGTGGAGGCTGAAGTGAGCCAAGATGGTGCCACTGTACTCCAGCCTGGCGACAGAGCAAGACTCTATCCAAAAAAAAAAAAAAAAAACTTAAGAAAAGGAAGTTCCACGACCCTTTGAAACAGCCCACAATTGAAGATCTAATGGCTGCATTTCTGCACCATGCTAAGCAGTTCACCCGTTCCTGGCCTGGCACCCCCATCTGCTGCCCCAGCTTGGAGGAATAAAAAAAAAATACAAAAATTAGCTGGGCGTGGTGAAACACACCTGTAATCCCAGCTACTCGGGAGACTGAGGCATGAGATCACTTGGAGGAAAGCAAGATGGCACCTCCCTGTGTCAATAACTACTGTCTGGCCCAGTGAACCAGCAGGGCAGGCAGGTGACTTACCTTCCTTGTAGCACATGGGGAACTGCAGAAAGCGCTCTCCTTGACCTGGCCTCCCACTGAGGCCTCGTCCTCTGGGGACTTTGGGCTTCGGGGGGGCAACTCCTCGTGGTGTGGAGGCTAGGAACAGGAAGTGCTGCTGGTGGAAGGATGTCCTGAGAAAAGGCCTCACATTACTCTCGCCTACATTTATTTTTCTTTTGCCTGATAAATGAAAAATACAAAACTCATGTCAGGAATGAGAATATAAGTCAGCCACTGGCATTTATGCTGAGTAGAATGATTGAAACTCACTTAAATGCGTAATCCAATTCTGCTAATTTTTCAGTAGCTCGATGCATCCCCAAGAGAACACAGAATTTCTTTGCAGGACACAGCTACCGTCAACTGTGTTCTTTCCCACAGAAGGTACATTTTTGTTCCAGAAACATATTTGTTCCTTTGTTTAGAAAACATTGCATGAGGCTGGGCATGGTGGCTCATGCCTGTAATGCCAGCATGTTGGGAAGCCAAGGCGGACATATCACTTGAGGTCAGGAGTTTGAGACCAGCCTGGCCAACATGGCGAAACCGTGTCTCTACTAAAAATACAAAAATTAGCTGGGCATGGTGGCACACGCCTGTAAGCCCAGCTACTCAGGAGCCTGAGGCACGAGAATCACTTGAATCCAGGAGGCGGAGGTTGCAGTGAGCCGAGATAGTGCCATTGCACTCCAGCCTGGGCAACAAAGTGAGACTCAGCTTAAAAAAAAAAAAATTGCATGACATATGACATACAAGACATAGGCCAGGACTACAGAGGTTAACTAACCATATTCTCTGGTTGATCAGACCACACAGGGCAAACACACTGTACTGAGAGGCATCATTTGGAAAACTTGGTACACCTTCAAATTCATTTTTAATGCATGATTTATGTTCCTTTCCCATCAGTATGAAGAAGAGGTAGAGTGTTTGATTGCTAAGACTCTAAGAGTGGAAGAGAATCCTGCCTAAAAATGAGTTTTTAGAATGCAGTAAGAGTGCTCTGGTTTGTTTGGCTAAAAGTCAATGGATTTCATCAGCTCAGCACAAAGAATTGTCCCAAACATGGGAGAGATGGACAGGAAGATGGATGGCAGCCTGGCTGATTTCAAGGCCAGGAGTCATGGCCTGGGCTGCTATCCTGTCTGGTGGGGAGTGGAAAGGACCATGTTGGAAGCACTAGTGGTCGCATCCAGCATTAACGTTTTATCAGCAGTAACTCAGAGTTAGAAATGTTGGAGTTGAGATTCGACATCGCCACTAGAACTGGTAGCATGGAATCCCTTCGAGCAAACCCTAGAATGCCTGAAAGGGTCCATCGCTCTCCCCTACGGCTGCTGCTCTCTTCCAGACCTTTCCCGTCTCTCCCCTGAACTGGTACAGGAGCTTCCAAACAAATGGCTGCTCCTCTCCCCAGTCTTCCCCACTCCCAACTCCATCCTTCCTGCTGCTGCCAAAGCTTCCTTCCTAAAACATGGAACAAATGAACTGGAGAAAGACCAGTCATCCTTGGCTCTATAGCGTCTCGCAGGATAGCTGAACCACATATGTGTGCGTGTAGATGTGAATTTAACTAGGTGTTACGCATGAACACATGAATCATGGATCCCCACCTGGGCAGACCTTATAGAGGTAGGGTATATTTTCTCCCCCAGGACATTTCATTCTCCTGCAGTGGCAGTTCTCCATCTCCTAATCCCACCATCCCTTGGCCCATCAGGAAGGCTAGAGGTTTACCCCAGACTCATAGCTCCCTCCTGAAAGTCACTTTCTTGGACAAAGATACTTACATCCTGCACTTCTTTCTCCATGTGTCCTTCTTGAATGAGTTCTGCCTGCAAGGTGGCTGAGTACATCACTACATTTGACAAGGGATTACCTCACCCGATTCCCTCTACCTGTGACCCCATGGTCTCATCTTCCATACACCCACAGAAAACCCACTAGGACTAAAACAACTAGAGAAACTAGAAGACCTAGCAAATACCATTTTGGTGAGGACAGAAACTTTTCCTGTTTCCATCTCTGCTGTATCCCCTGAGCCTCACACAGCACCTGGTAAACAGGGATGTTTGTAAATACTTGTTAAATAAGTGAATCATTAAATCTGTGTTCACCCCAGCGTTTAGTCCTTTTCCTGCCCCATTGTTACCAGTGGCTTCGAATTCCTCATAACCCACAGTGCGTCGGGGAGATGCAGGCAGAGAAATTCCTGGGCCTTTGCTGGTCCAGGTGTTGCAATGGTGAACTCAGAACATCTTTCTACTCAGTTATGCCACGCATGGGTCATTCACCCAGGCTCACCTTGCAAAGATGCCTCGCTTGGTATTACAGATGCCTGTGGTGACCAGCGCCAGTCTCCTCAGTTCCGCCCGAGGGCTCTGCATTGCTGGCTTTTCTCACTGAGTCCTTTGTGAGCATCCAGAAGCCCACTAGGCTTCACACAAGTGTAGCCTGAAAGCGCAGGGAGTGAGCACCCTGGGGACAAGCCTTGGCCAATGGGAAGGGAGCAGTAACAAAGCATCCTGTCCCGAAAACGGCCATAGCAAGAGGCATTCCACAGGCTCCCACTGCTGTTCACAGTGAACTTCATCCAGCTTCTCCTCTCCCATGACCCTTTCTCTCTTCCCTCCCTCCTGCTTCCTGGAACCACCTCCCAAGTTAACTCCCTGCACTTAAGTTCTCATCTCAGACTTGACTGTTGGGAATCCCCAAACCAAGGCACACAGTCAGACAAAATCCCATTGTGGGTATTTTTCGGCCCAAACTCCCATCTTGCAATGTTTTCAGTCATCTGTCCTTTACTAAACGCCAGTCTCTCAAAATTTCTGCTGCTTGATAATTGGAAAAAAGCTCAGGCAAGTTCTTGGCCATCCCCAGGCCTCATTTCCCCATTGGAAAGAAGGAAATAGCCACACTTGTCTCCCCAGTCTCCCTGCCTGGCTCACTGGGCAGGCAAATATGTGGGAGGTAATGGCGAAGGTACCGGATTTGCCAAATACATGCTTGCAGTTAGATCCAAAGGCCTGTCCTACAGTTCCTTGATTTTTGTTACAGACCAATTTATCTTCCTTTCTTAAGAACTAAACAATTTTTCCACTTCATTTATTAAATTAAAGCTCTTTAGTTTGCACATTTTTAGGCTGAAGGAACTGTGCTCTGAAATGACCCCATTCTTCTCAGCAAGAAGCCGTGCTCCCAGTTCTCTGTGCTTCCTGGGATTGCAAGTGTGGCCTTTGCGAGTGCTCCGTGGGCCTGGGACAGCCATAGGGCAAGGCTCACAGCTGAACCCAGTGGCATCACCTGCTGTCCTCTCCAGCATCTCCTGCCTTCCCCCACCCTGGTATTTTTCCCCTTTCTAATGTAGGGTCTTCTTATAGCCTCTCAAATATAATGCACCCGTGTCCCTCAGAGCCAAGGCACACAATGTGCCCTCTCCCTAAAGAGGCCCCCACTCTTATCCTCCCCCGCCCATACCCCATCCCAGTCAGCCATGTGAACTCTAGTTCATCTTCTATATCCAGGTAAAAGATCACCTACCTTGCCTGTCAACACCACCCACTCACTGAGGTCATCTGAGAGAGCTGGCCAGCCTCTAAAACATGCCTTCAAGGTACACATGCATGACTGTGCTGTCACTGTGTTAGAACCACGAGGCTGGAGTCTTTCCACCTTAAGAGTTCCCAGCGACTATCAGATGGGACCACAGCAGATGCTCAAGAAAGGCTTTCCACACCAAAGCTCAGCTTGTAACAAACCTACATTTTAAGGGATTCCACGATGTATTGATTAGGAGCCTCTTTTTGAGCCTCTAGGAAGTGGGTAGAGGTGATTTGCAGGGAGGACTTAAATAACCCTCAAGAGCACCAACATCCCGTCCTGATGCTGTGTGATCCCCGAGGCTCCAGTAGTACTGTGGGCGTTGGCACAACAGACAGAGCCTGAGCTGGAAAGAGGTTCTCAAAACCAAAGCCAGGGCTGCAGCAGAAGGACATTGCCAGTTAGCAGCACCATGGAGAGAAACTCTGCTCTGAATCAGAGTCCATATACCGCTATCCAGAGGCAGTGGATCCTAAGCAAACACTCAGGTGAGCCAGGTGTGCGGTTTTGGTTTACCTCCTCTGTACTAAAAGTGGTCAGGGTAGGGTAAGTGCTTAGTATGGCTCCACCTGTGCAGCCCTCTGCTAGGCAGCCTCACCTCCTCGTTTGCATAATGGAGCGGAGGAGAATTTCCTGCCTCTCCTAGGGGGGTTGCTGAGAAGAACAAATAAAATAATGGTTGTACAAATCGCAAAGTGCCATGTAAATGAAAAAAAAAATATTTACCTTACATTCCTAAAAAAAAAAAAAAAAAAAAAAAAAAAAGTGAGGGCAACAGAGTTGACTCCAAAACATGAATTTTAAAAAGCAGCACAGGGTTCTCCTGGCTGCCGGCTGTTCTTTGTGGGCACCATGCGGGTGCTCAGTTTCACCACTTGCCCTCTGCAGATGAGGACCCTGAGCCGGGGCAGAATGAAGTCACTTTCTTGGAATCACACAGGCAGTGACAGAGTCTGAACTCAAATCCATTCCTCTTTCTTATGGAAATAAAGGCCAACCAAATGGGAATGAGCTGTTTATTTTGAGCTTGCTTTAGCAAGGGAGTCAGCCATCATGGCTTGTGTTTTCATAGAGATTCAAAGGCAAAAGGCAGGGAGAGGCCAGGCACAGCGGGTGGTGCACACCTGTAATCCCAACACTTTGGGAGTCCGAGGCAGGAGTATCACTCGAGACCAGGAGTTTGAGAACAGCCTGGGCAGCATAGTGAGATCCTCGTCTCTACAAAAAATTAAAAAAATAATTAGCTATGTGTGGTGGTATATTCCTGTAGTCCCAGCTACTCAGGAGGCTAAGGTAGGAGGATCACTTGAGGCTGGGAGATCAAGGCTGCAGTGAGCCATGTTTTCACCATTGCATTCCAGCCTGGGAGATAGAGTAAGACCCTGTCTCAAAAAAAAGCAGGCAGAGGAGTGGGAGAGAGCTTCATAGTGGAAGAAAGGGAAGCTTCAGGTGTACCCTGACTGGAAGCTGCATCACAGGAAGCTGTAGATGGGCTAAGGAGAAGCATAACATTCTATGTCATTGGGTAGGGGGGGAAAGATCTAACCTTCTCTGGTTGATCCTAAGTTGGAAGCAGGGACAAAAACTAGGGAAGCTGTTCATTATTATTTGAGCCTTGGTCATTCTGGACAGACTGTTAAGAGGTTACTGTGTGGGTTCCTGGATTGCACTAGACATCGTGGCCTGGCTTCCTGCAAGGCTGACTTAGAAATAGTAGGCTGGCTTCCTGGGCTGGTTTCCTGGACTGGTTGCTGCAGGTTGTGGGTCAGTATTCAATTGTTATATGTTAGAAATAAATTTTTGGTGTTGTAAAAGAAATAGTATTTGAATATAACTGTTTGAAATAAGAATTTAGGACAGACAGTACAAGAAAGTGAAGAATTCTTAGAAAAAAATGCTTTAATTATAACAAAATAAAACTCTTTTTTTAAAAAACCATCTAAACTATTTGTTTTTAACACTGTAGATGGTCAGGCCTTCCTTGCGCTGGATATTCAGTCTCTTACTTCCCTGTATCACCTCACTGAAAACCCACTGCTTTCACAAACAGGATACCTTTATTAGGGTTTTGGGAACACAGATAATTTCATCCTTAATGAAATAACTCAGCAAGCAAGCAAGCACCCTAGGAAGCTCATGGCCTTTCTGATATCCAGAAGAACTATCTCATGAAGTGCTTTGTTTATTGATCAACTAGAAGGGAGGAAGCAATGTTTGGAAATAGCATGTTTTCATACCCTATAAATTCAGAATTGTCCAGGATCGCTGATACGTATTTACCAGGCTGAATGTTTCCACCCAAATGTGTGAACACAGCAGCATTCACAGCTCCCACAAGGTCAGTATACACAAACATTTTTATTCTCGTCTTCTAATTCTTTTTTATTTTTTTTTTGAGACAGAGTCTTACTCTGTTGCCCAGGCTGGAGTGCAGTGGGGCGATCTTGGCTCACTGCAACCTCCGCCTCCTGGGTTCAAGCAAAGCACACACCACCACGCATGACTAATTCTTTGTATTTTTTAGTAGAGATAGGGTTTTACCATATTGGCCAGCCTGGTCTCAAACTCTTGATCTCGTGAGCCGCCTGCCTTGGCCTCCCAAAGTGCTGGGATTATAGGCGTGAGCCATCATACCCGGTCCTTGTCTTCTAATTCTTAACAATGGCTGCCAAGTTATGAGCTCGGGCAATGTTAGAAACTGTAGGCAATTTGGGAAGGGTGCTGAGAGAGGGCCTCAGTGCATAAAGGAACATCTGAAAACTGGGGCTAAAACAGCCCAGTAACACTGTTATTCTTTTTAGTCACCATATAGTGTTTTGGCTTCTGGTCTCTAAAGTTCTCAGCCAGATTAAATTATAAAAACGCATGCAAAATTGTTCCTCAGTTCTGTACTGCTCACGGGTTGGAGATGTTGACTTTTGCATCATCAGAAAGACCTGAATTTCAGTCAATCCAGAAGCTCTTTGAACCTCATCTTTTAGGAATTTTTATGGAGGCTTCATCCTATAGACATGATCAATTATTAACCCAGTCTGTCCCTCTTGGAAGTTCCAAGCTTTTAATCATGGCTTGGTATTTCTGATGAGTAGCTCCATCTAAGAGTCCACTAAGAGCAGCATCATTAGAACAAAAGGTGCTCCTATCACCCAGAAAATTCCAAAGGATTAGGAGCTGTATATCAGGAACTGAGGTCAAAGAACAAACATTCAAACAAAAGATGCACCTAGCACTTGTGTGGCTCAGGAATTACAAGGACCCAGGGACAGAGACCAAATATATATTTCTGATTGTAAATCACAGTATCACGATATTGCTCCCTAAAAACACTCAGGGTCCTGATATTAAAGATGCAGAGGATATTAGGTAGAACCTCAGGTTGAGTTCCCCAGAAGCAGCTTCTGGGGTAAGGATGTATGTGAAAGGAATTTATTGGAAAGTGAGTCCAAGAAAGCCTGGTAGGCGAGTGGAGACCTTGGATCAGTCAAGGAAGACACCAAGCAAAGATGTGCTGTCAAGGAAAGTCCTACCAAGGGAAACCTCACTTAGTCCCATGGGGAGTTCTGGGGACAGTGTAGGGTCCAACTCAGAAATATCCTAATCCAGGAGAGAGCTGGGGTATTTACACACTCACACCCATCACTCATTGGTGGGGGAGTGCTCCAGGGAACAGCATTCCCAGACACTATGGCTCTCCAAGCACAGGCAACGTGAGCCCTGAAGGCCGAGGGCAGCCCTATGCCTTGAGGGGTCAGTGCCATCTCTTGGGAGTAAGAGCTCACCTCCCAGCAGTCTTTTGTTTGTTATTTTGTCTATGTAAATGCGGTAAGAATTTTGTGCCTAATAGAAAGGACAACAATAGCTCTTTGATACTTGGACCTGTGAGTTTTTAATGAGTGGTAGCTAAAATGGTAGAACGGAAGCTATAAATCATCTATGGGATCATATGTCTAGGTGTTTGTAATTCAGCAGGCTCCCTTTCATTGTGTATTTGATGTTTTTCTATATCCAGAGGGTATTAATAAATTAAATTTTAAAAGTCTCTTAAATTAAAGAAGCTAGGCCCAGCATGGTGGCTCACGCCTGTAATTCTAGCGCTTAGGGAAGCAAAGGCTGGCGGATCATCAGAGGTCAGGAGTTGGAGACCAGCTGGGCCAACATGGCGAAACCCCATCTCTACTCAAAATACAAACATTAGCTGGGTGTTGTGGTGTATGCCTGTAATACCAGCTACTCAGAAAGCTGAGGCAGGAGAATTGCTTAAACCCAGGAGACATCGGTTGCAGTGAGCCAAGATCACACCACCGTACTCCAGCCTGGGTGACAGAGCAAGACTCTGTCTCAAAAACTAAAAAGAAAAAAAAAAAAAATTAAAAGAGCTATATTCTGGTTGGAATACAAACACTTCTAGAAATGAAATTTTCCTAAATTACTAGAAAATAAGGACATTAAACTTTCAATACTTGAAGTGCGTCAGCCAAAGCTAACTTAAAAGCATTTTAGGAATCTGTATAATTAAGGTAAATCTTTGGCAAATGAGACAAGTTTAATAATTTTGATTAATAACAAGGTAGCTATGTCCTTCTAATTAATACTATGTATAACATGAGCTAGATTTTATTCTACTATATACAGTTTCCTAACCTTATGCAGGTTTACTGCTCAAATAAGTTAGCATTATTCCTGGTTAATTTTCAAGGTTACAAAAAAATGTAAATTTGTGTTCAACTAAACGGAATCATTATTCTGACAGACTGTACACAGGCATGCCTCATTTTATCGTGCTGTGCTTTGTTGTGCTTCATAGATGCCTTATTTTTTATACATTGAAGGCTTGTAGCAACCCTGCATTATGCCACTCAAGTCCATAGGTGCCGTTTTTCCAACAGCATGTATTCACTTTGTATCTCTATACCACATTGTGGCAATTCTCACAGTATTTCAAGCTTTTTCATTCTGATTTTATCTGTTATGGTGATCTGTGACCAGTGATTTTTTGGTGTTATTATTGTAATTGCTTTGAGGCACTATGAACGGCACCCATGTAATATGGCAAACTTAATCAATGAATGCTGTGTGTGTTCTGACGGCTCCACTGACCGTCAGAACACACACAACATTCATTAAGTTTCCTCCATCTCTTTCCCTTTTCTCAGGCCTTCCTATTCCCTGTGATACAATGATATTGAAATTAGTCCAGGAAATACTCCTACAGCCGCCTCTAAGTGTTCAAGTGAAAGGAAAAGTCGCGCATCTCTCACTTTAAACCAAAAGCTAGAAATGATTAAGCTTGGTGAGGAAGGCATGTTGAAAGCTAAGACAGGTCAAAAACCAGGTAACTTATGCCAAACAGTTAGCCAAGTTATGAATTCAAAAGGAAAGTTCTCAAAGGAAATTAAAAGTGCTACTCCAGTGAACACACAAATGATAACAAAGCAAAACAGCCTTATTGCCAATATGGAGAAAGTTTCAGTCGTCTGGATAGAAGATCAAACCAACCAAAACCTTCCTTTAAGCCAAAGCCTAATCCAGAGCAAGGCCCCAACTCTCTTCAAGTCTATGAAAGCTGAGAGAGATGGGGAGGATGTAGAAGAAAAGTATGAAACTAGCAGAGGTTGCTTCATGAGATTTAAGAAAAGAAGCATTCTCCATAACATAAAAGCAAAAGGTGAAGCAGCAAGTTATCCAGAAGATCTAGCTAAGACCACTGATGAAGGTGGCTACACTAAACAATATATTTTCAATGTAGACAAAACAGCCTTATATGAGAAGAAGATGTTACCTAGGACTTTCATAGCTAGAGAGAAGTCAATGCCTGACCTTAAAGCTTCAAAGAACAGGCTAACTCTCCTCTTACGGAACTAATGGTGACTTTAAGTTGAAGCCAATGCACATTTGCCATTCTGAAAATCTTAAGACCCTTAAGAATTATGCTAAATCTACTCTTCCTGTGCTCTATAAATGGAATAACAAAGCCTGGATCACAGTACATTTGTTTATAGCATGGTTTATTGAATATTTTAAGCCCACTGTTGAGACCTACTGCTCAGACAAAAAAAAAAAGATGACTTATAATACTACTGCTTATTGACAATGTACCTGGCCACCTACAAGCTCTGGCAGAAAAGTACAAGGAAATTAATGTTGTTTTAATGCCTGCTAATACCACATCCATTCTGCAGCCCATGGATCAAGAAGTAATTTTGTCTTACAAGTCTTCTTGTTTCAAAACTACATTTAATAAGGCTATATAGCTGCTGTAGATAGTGACTCCTGTGATGAATCTGGGTAAAATAAATTGAAAACTTTCTGGGAAGAATTCATTATTATAGATGCCATATAAACATTTGTGATTATGGAAAGAGGGCAAAATATTAATATTAACAGCAGTTTGAAATATATTGATTCCCACCCTCATGGATGACGTGGAAGGGTTCAAGACTTCAGTGGAGGAAGGAACTGCAGCAGATATGGTAGAAACAGCAAGGGAACTGAATTAGAAGTGGAGCCTGAAAATGTGACTGAATTGTTGCAACCTCATGATACAACTTTAACCGATGAAGAGCTGCTTTTTAAGGATAAGAAAAAAAAATAGTTTCTTAAGATGGATCTATTTGTGGTTATGCTGTGAACATATAGCCACAGCCACCCCAAATCTTCAACAATCACCACCTTGATCAGTTAGCAACCATCAACATTGAGGTAAGACTTTTCACCAGCAAAAAAATCAGGACTCCTCGAAGACTCAGATGATCCTTAGCCCTTTTAAAAATAAAGTTTTTTGGGTTTTTTTGTTTGTTTGTTTTGAGATGGAGTCTCACTCTGTCACCCAGGCTGGAGTGTAGTGGCGCCATCTCAACTCATTGCAATCTCTGCCTCCTGGATTCAAGCTATTCTCCTGCCTCAGCCTTCTGAGTAGCTGGGACTACAGGTACATGCCACCATGCCTGGCTAATTTTTGTATTTTTAGTAGAGATGGGGTTTCGCCATGTTGGCCAGGCTGGTCTCGAACTCCTGACCCCCAGTGATTCGCCTGCCTCAGTCTCTGTAATCTGGGATTATAGATGTGAGCCATTACAACCAGACAACATAAAGTATTTTTAATGAATGTATTTACATCATTTTCTTAGGCATAATGCTATTGCATACTTAGTAAACCAGTATGGTGTAAACATAACTTGTTTACACCATAAATGCACTGGGAAAACAAAATCACTTGCTTTATAGTCTGTCAGCCTGACGATACTTTCCAAGATCTTTAACTAATTTAAACTTTGGGATGGTATTAAATTGCATTAAGTAACAGATAATCACTGGATGCCTAGATCATTTCTAAGATGAATACTGAAACACTGATTATTAAGCATAATTTTGCATTTATAGGTGTTTGCTTCTTAATTTTTAAATGCTTTGGGCCATATTAATGAACATGTATATTTTTGCTGCTTGTAGAGGTTCTTTAAGAGAGGTAGGTATATGATTATATAAATTGTTGTAACAATTAAGGAGCTGTTAATTTGCTAATATGCTGGTACATGATAGCAGTTCTGAACTAATGTTTCACAGTTTGCTCTATGAAAGAGACATTATTTACTTTAGTTAAGATTGTAATTGACGTAAGTTGCTGAGACTAGGCCAGAAGCAACAGTAATAGAGAAATACAACAGTGTGTGCTTGTTTTTCAAGGAAAACAGTAATTTTGCCCTAAAGCAACATTTTTCAAGCATTTTTGGTCTCCAGATAACTTACATTCATAAAACGTATGAAAGACCTAAAAACTTGATTTTTAGGGTTATAACTATCATTGTTTTCTGTATCGGCATTGAAACAGAATTTTTTTTTTACCTTTTATTTCAAGTTCAGGGGTACATGTGCAGGTTTGCTACAAAGTTAAACTTGTGTCATGGGGGTTTGTTGTATAGATTATTTCACCACCCAGGTATTAGCTATTTTTCCTGATCCTCTCACTCCTCCCACCTTCCACCCTCCAATAGGCCCCAGTGGGCATTGTTCCCCTCTATGTGTCTATGTGTTCTCATCATTTAGCTCTCACTTATAAGTAAGAGTATGCAGGATTTGGTTTTCTGTTCCTTCATTAGTTTGCTAAGGATAATGGCCTGCAGCTCCATCCATGTCCCTGCAAAGGACATGATCTCGTTTTTTTTATGGCTGCATAGTATTCCATGGTGTATATGTACCACATTTTCTTTATCCAGTCTACCACTGATGGACATTTAGATTGATTCCATGTCTTTGCTATTGTGAATAGTATCGTAATGAACATTTGTGTGCATGTGTCTTTATAATAGAATTATTTCTATTCCTCTGGGTACATACCCAGTAATGGGATTGCTGCATCGAATGGTATTTCTTGTATTTAGGTCTTTAAGGAATCGCCACGCTGTCTTCCACAATGTCTGAACTGATTCACACTACCATCAACAGCGTATAAGTGTTCCTTTTTCTCCATAACCTCACCAGCATCTTTTATATTTTGACTTTTTAACAATAGCCATTCTGACTGGTGTGAGGTGGTATCTCATTGTGGTTTTGATTTGCATTTCAAAACAGATAATTTTTTAAATGCTTGTTTAGAGATAATTTGAAGAGAACAGCAGTGAAATATAATTCCCAATAAATAAATATAATTCCCAATACTGGAGGTGGGGTCCAGTGGGAGGTGATTGAACTGTAGGGGTGGTTTCTAATGGTTTATCACCGTCCTCCTAGTGCTGTTTTTATGACAGAGCTCTCATGAGATCTGGCCATTTAAAAGTGTGGCACCTCCCCTGCCCTCTCTCCTGCTCCAGCCATGTGAAGTATGGGCACCCCCTTCACCTTCTGCAATGATTGTAAGTTTCCTGAGGCCTCCCCAGAAGCTGAGCCAATGTCCCCATGCTCCTGTATAGACTGCAGAACTGTGAGCCAATTAAACCTCTTTTCTTTATAAATTACCCAGTCTCTGGATTTTTTGTTTTTTGCTTTTTTGAGACGGGGTCTCACTCTGTTACTCAGGCTAGAGTGCAGTGGCATGATCACAGCTCACCTCTTGACCTCTTGGGCTCAGGTGATGCTCTCACCTCAGCCTCCTGAGTACCTGGTACAGGAGGCACATGCCCCCCATGCACAGCTAATTTTTTGCATTTTTAGTAGAGATGGGATATTACCATGTTGTCAAGACTGGTCTTGAACTCCTGGTCTCAAGGGATCCTCCTGCCTCAGCCTCCCAAAGTGCTGGGATTACCAGCATAAGCCCCCTCAAAGGCCAGAAATTTCTTTATAGCAATGGGAGAATGGATTATTACAGCTACTAAAGTCTTGCCTGGAATGTCATATTTGAAAATGATGCCTATTTAATGAGGTATGGTTATGTTTTTTAAAAAACAGCCTTATAACGAAATAATCTATAGCATACAGTTCACCTGTCTAGAATATACAATTGCTTTTCAGAGCTATGCCGACATCACCACAATCAATTTTGAAACAGCCGCAAAAGGAAGACTGCACCCCTTAGCTTTCACCTACCCAACACCTCTTCAATCTCCTGTCGCCCCAGCCCTAGCCAACCACCAATCTGCTCTCTGTCACCAGATTTGCCTGTTCTGGACAGCTCATATAAATGGAACCACACAATATGTGGCCTTTTGTGACTAACTTCTTTCACTTAGCATAATGTGTTCAAGGTTTATCCATGTTGTAGCGTGTATCAGTATTTCATCCCTTTCCATTTCCAGATAATATGCTGCAGTCTGAATACACCACATTCTGTGTCTCCATTCACCCCTTGGTGTTTGGCTTGTTTCTACAGTTGGCTCTCATGAATAATGCCGCTGTAAACATTTGTGCACACGTTTTGTGTTGACATCTGTTTTCATGTCTGTTGGGTACACACCTAGGACTAGGATCGCTGGATCATATGGGAACTCCATAGTTAACGTTTTTAGAAACCGTTGGTCTGTTCTCTAAAGTAGGCTGCACTCTGCTCTAACAATAGCCAAGTTTGTTTCAGATTGTTTCGATGCTGAAGGTCTAAGCATTTCAAATATATTACATCGAATTGAATCCCTGCAACAATCCTAAGAGGCAGAGCTTACTATGAGCATTTTAGAGATGTGGAAACAAGTCCCAGGGAGATGGTGACTTGCTCAAAGTTGCTCAGATGGTAAGAGGTGGCACTGGCATGAAATTAAAGCTCTTCCACCCCAAAGCTCCATCTTTTCCTTCTGGATCCAGTCCCCAGGGAAGTGTGGTGACGAGGGCTTTTTTCTTCCTCCAGTGGCCTGGAGCTGCCTTTCTCCACAGGCCTCAAGGCCCCCCTCTTGCTCCTGCCCTAGCCCCAGCCCCGGTGCCGTTTGTTCCCTGTGGGTTGGCAGAAGGCCTGGAGCTGGAACCTGATGTTGTGGAGTCTCTGGGCTTCCAGGAGATGGAAAGGAATGACACCTAAAGGACAGAATCATGGCCTTTGCTGTCTCCCTCTGATCCCCACAGGGAGCCTGACCGCTATGCTCATGCTTGGGGAGGATGAAGAGTGTGGCAGAGTCAGACAAGAGGCCATTATTTTCAATGAAAATTCATTTAACTCTGATCCCATGCAGTAAGTATTCTTCATGGACAGGAAATCTACTTCTGTAACCAATTGCTTCTCTCCTGGTCTCAGCTCCCACTTCTCTCACTGCTCAGCTAATGCAGGTTCCGAGAGCAAATGAAGGAGTGCGTCAGAACAGCTGCTTCTATCCTGGGGATTAACTTGGAAAAACTATACTAGAACATCTAGCTACATACATCTCTGCATGTATGTAGAGATTCTCAGCCTCAGCTTCCTCATTTGAAAAATGGGAATCATAATATTTACCTCTAAATGTAGCTGTGAGGATGACAAGGGGTATTAAATAGTACGGTGCGTGGAACATGGTACCTGAAAACAATAATCAGCCTCTGCTCTGCATCTCAGCGCTTCCATGTGCCAGGTGCCTGTCTAAATGCTTTTCACTGTAGCCCCGTGACATGCAAAGTAGGCCCTATTTACTATGCCCGTTTTATAGCAATGAGATTCATAAGGTACATAATTTACCCTAGGTCATGCAGGGACCTAACCCCTGTCACTATACTTCCCAGGGATGGGATACGGATGAAAAAGATGGAGCTTTGGGATAGATGAGCTTTAGTTTGAACCCAGTGCCACCTTTTGTCATCTGAGTGACTTTAAACAAGTCACCTCATCTCCCTAGGACCTGTTTCCGCATCTCTAAAATGTGCATAGGAATCTCTGCCTCTTAGGATTGTCACAGAGATTCAATTCAACATAATATATTTGAAATGCTTAGACCTTCAGCATCAAAAGGATCTGAAGAAAAAGTGGGTTATTGTGAGAGTGGCACATCTCCTGGCTCCATGGCCGAGGCTCTCCAACACTTTGCTTTACTGATCACTACCCTGAAGGCCTTGGCGGCAAGGGAGGATGGTCAGTGCTGACTCACAATGATGGACTGACATTTCAATGGATACTCACCACTCAGCCTCGCTCAGAGAGTCTGGGAGATGGCTCCAGAAAGTGGTTTTCCCTGCAGATGTTGACACATGCATGAGACAGGGACAGAGCCCACTACCTGCAGCACCCATGAGGACTGGGCAGAGCCACTGTCTTCCTTCTCTGTCAGACTGGCTCTCAAGCCAGATTAGATAATAAGAGCGGCCAGGGTAGTGCTGATCCCCCCAGTGCCCAAGACATCAACCAGGCTACAAAGGACGCAGAAGTTGCACTTAGGATGGGCGTTACCAACCGCAAATCAAAACTGTCAGCTTTCGGGAAGTCAGAACATAATTGGCTGTTAGGTCATCTCAAGCTGACAGGGAGCTACGGTGGCAAAAGGCATACAGAATCAGGCCCAATGAGCTTCCCCTAGGCTCTGCTACACAGTCAATCAGCTCCTCCTTAGCAGATTCCCCAGCCACATTCATCACACAAGTACTCCATCCTTTGTCCTCTGGTTGCTGAAATGCACCCACAGTTCGCAACGCTCTGTCACTGCCCAGGGTGTGAGCTGCTCCTAGGACAGCTGGCTCTGTAGGCTAAGAGGCTCAGACCCCAGGCCTGCGCCCATACCTAATTACAGGTTCCCAGGCAGGCAGTGGAAAGAGCATTGTCCTGAGAATTCAGCCTCTGCCATTGACTGAAATAGGACTTTGGACACCTTGTGCCCCTCCCTGGGCCTCATTTTTCATGTCTCGACATGCAGGGGGACTAGACTAGCTCAGGGATAGAGACAGCAGGCGTCCTTGCTCTCACCCTTGCCATACCGACAGCATACACAGGTAATCAGTTGCAGCATCTTTTCATTAACCTACTCTCTGCCTCAGAAATCTTCTTAACACAGAACTCCAAGCAACGACTACCAATAAACCAGAGTTGGCCTGCAAGAGGAAGCCTGGGTGCCACCCCCGAGCTCGTTGACCTCATGACTGCCCCTCAGCTCTAAAGACCTGCCATTGTCCTCTGTCCACACCAGAACGTACTAGAAGACTCTGCTCCATGTGTTTCAGCTCTCTGAACATTTTTTTTTTTTTTAGATGGAGTCTCACCGTATTGCCCAGGCTGAAGTGCAACGGCGTGATCTCAGCTCACTGCAAATTCTGCCTCCCGGGTTCAAGTGATTCTCCTGCCTCAGCCTCCCAAGTAGCTGGGATTACAGGCACACACCACCATGCCAGGTTAATTTTTGTATTTTTAATAGAGACAGGGTTTCACCATGTTGGCCAGGCTGGTCTTGAACTCCCCACCTCAGGTAATCCACCCGCCTCAGCCTCCTAAAGTGCTGGGATTACAGGCGTGAGCCACCACACCTGGCCATGAATTTTACTTTCTGATATTCCATGGACTTCCTGTGCATTGGGTGGGAAGTTGGGGATGTGTTTATGTGTGAGGGGGATTGACAGACAGGACGAAGAGTCCCCATGGTCTGAGGAGAGGTCACCGTGGTACACAGAGCTCAGCAGTAGAGGTGGACTCACTGCTGTGAGCCAGGCTCTGCCTCCTGGCCAGTCCTGCTGGGCTATGGCTTCATAAGCAGCAGCTCCCTTTGCTCTGTGACCACCCCTGGGATCAGGGACACAGCACAAAGCGGGATGGACATATGAGCCTCTCCAGGCATGGTGGTAGCCACTAGAGCTGATTCTAAACCTGCGAACCTGGGACACTTTCCTGGCATGATCGTGCACACTAACACCATGTGACGGTTGAAATGTCCTTGTGGTACACTGAAGAATGCCCAGGGCTCCTGGTGAAGACCGGGCCCCAAAACTCATAGAAAATGGTCTGTGATCGCTGACAAATGCTGATGTGAGCTTCTGCTCTGCACAGCTCCGTAAATGACCCTCAATGTAAAACAGACATGAAAGAGGGCGATGCCGCCGCGGCCCCCCTGGGACCCGCATGGGAGAATGTAGACAGCAAACACACGCTGGACCCCACTGGAAGGAGACGCACCACGGTGGTTGATTGTAGAAAAACATCTCGAACAGCCTGTCAGTCTCTGGACATGTTTCTGCTCAGTCAAGTACCAGGCTTCACTTAAAAAAATGAAGATCCTTGAAGAGGTTAAAAAGACTCTAAATAAATTCAAAGTATAGATTTTCAATTTCTCAAGTAACATTTTCTTAACTGTAAGGGAATCCTAAAAACATGCACCACATGCCAGAGGCTGATTCAACTTCACACGCGTTCATCATGTACCTGGTGCAGTAGGGAATGGGCCTGCAGGAGGAAGGGGAACCCAGGAGGATGCGGGTCCTGCCCTTGGAAGCTTTCAGACCAACAGCAGAGAGGACCTGAAGTAACACAACTCCTCTGAGAGGCCCTGAGGGCTCTGCAGATTTCTTCAAAGGAATGAGGAATCACCATGGTCCTGAGAGGGGGACGCCTTCCTGGAGGAGGTGGCATTTGAGACAGGACTAGAGAGAAGCAGGAAGGTTTTCAGCTGTGGGGAGAGACAGAATTTGCAGAGGCCCAAGCTGAACCTAGGGAAAGATCTAGGAAGCTAATTCTGGCTGAAAAGCAGGAGAGAAGGCAAGTAGGAGGGAGGTTCCGGGCACTGGGTCAAGGAAGAGAGGGTGAGCCTGAAGGTCCAGTCAGGAGCCTCTGTGTTGTGGAGGGGCCGAGGAGAGAAGTGACTCCAGCAGAACAGAGCTTTAGGAATCCAGGATGTTGGCTCTCTGCCAGAAATCATCGGATGTCACAGCCAGCCTGACCTTTAGAGTTTATCAAGCCCGAGAGCTTTCCTTTGCAGGAGTGGATGAGAGAGTAGAGAGGATGCCTAACCTGAGACCACACACCAAAGAGCCTTTGCCAGCCCTGGAATGCAGAGCCCCTGCCTGCGAGCCCAGGGGCTCAGTTGGTGACAAGTCTGAAGGGAGGGCCAAGAACGGCCTGGATGCTGTAGGCTGTGTGCAGTAGCCCTGCAAGTTCCAGAGCTGAATACTGGAAATGAGGCCGAGCCATCTCAGCACCAAGGGCCAAGACCTGGCTTCTGGGTCAGCATGGCAGGGACTGGACAAATCCACAATCTTCCAAGCAAATGTGGGATTGCTCGGGTTTGAATTGTGGGTCCAGGACATAGCTCAAGGGCCCAGAAGGGTTACTTGCACCATCGTCTCTTTCACCCCTGAAGATCCACCTTCTGAACTACAAAGGTGGTTTATAATTTTAAATGCTTTATTGCACCACCTACCATATCTATGGCTTCAAGGGTCAGATTTTCCTACCATGGGCTTAGCTGAGAGCTGTGTGGTCCAATATGTAGCCTTTAGCCAGAAGTGGCTATTGAAAGCTAAATGAAAAAAGTCTATAATACAAGAAACTCAGTTTTTAAGTTTCACTGACCACCTTTACAGTGCTCAATAGCCACATGCGGCCAGTGCTATGGCATTCCATAGCACACAATAGGATATTTCCATCATCACGGAAAGTTTTATTGGCCAACACCGGCTTATAACAGGAGCAGACTATGCCCTAGCCTGTGGGCTGAATTCAGCTGCCACCTATTTTTGTAAATAAAGATGTGCGGGAATGCAGCCATGCCCATTCATTTCTTGATGCCCATTCATGCCCATTCATGTTGGCCAGGCTGGCCTTGAACTCCCGACCTTAGGTAATCCACCCGCCTCTGCCTCCCAAAGTGCTGGGATTACAGGCTTGAGCCACCACATTTTCTTTTTGAGATGGAGTCTTGCTCTGTCGGCCAGGCTGGAGTGCAATGGCACAATCTCAGCTCACTGCAACCTCCACCTCCCAGGTTGAGGCGATTCTCCTGCCTCAGCCACCTGGGTAGCTGGAACTACATGCTTAGGCCATTAAGACCAGCTAATTTTTGTATATTTAGTAAAGATGGGTTTCACATGTTATCCAGGCTGGTCTCGAACTCCTGACCTCAGGCAATCAGCCCACCTCAGCCTCCCAAAGTGCTGGCCCATTCATGACTGTACTGTGTATGTCTGCTTTTGTGCTACAATAGCAGAGCTGAGTGGTTATGACAGAGACTGTGTGGCTTGCAAAGCCTGAGATATTTACTGACCCTTTTAAAGAAAAGTTAGCTGACCCTGAGTACAGATTGTGCAAAAGCTACATGAGCATCTGTTCTCTAAAGATGCTCACTGGCATCTCCAAGAGTCAACAGTGGGTCCCAAGCATGTATCTCCTGGGAGGAGGCAGCAAACGTAGAGCTGTCAACATCAGTGCTGAGCTTAGCAGGAATGCAGGATGGCCACCCCCAAGCAGGCACCTTGTCTAGGGTGACCGAGCTCAGAAAGAGGGAGTGGCTGCAAGTCTACCCAGAAAAGCCACACACCAGAAGGGTCTTACCATTTGCTTGCTTTATTTTTTTTTTTCATTTTTCCCAGGTCAATGAGGCAGCAACATTAACAAAAAGTGAGACACACATTTTTCTTGCATATTTCAATAATCCTTCCCAAACTGATGCCCCACAGATCATCCTAAGAGATTTTCATTGCATTTAGCCTAATTTGGAAGATCTGGCATACCACATATCAAAAATAACTCCCAGACTGATAAGAGGCCAACCCACGAGCACTCAATTCCATGCAGGGGCAATTCCTCGAGCAGAGAGAGGGCTTCAGGTCACCCCCTTCTGGCTCGTTCCAGTCCTGGCAGGTAAAAGAGGAGATCCAGGCTAAATTCTCTGGTACGGCAGGAAGGCCGGCACCTCTGGCTCTCCCTAGCTGGGGAGCCTCCAGGGCTACTGAATCAGCAGGGAGTCTGGGGGTTCTTTATGGATCCATCATTTGTGCAAGAAGCTTCCTGCTTGCTGCCCAACAAACTCCTGAATGATCTTGGCCTCCCTCTCCTTTTGTGAACACACTCCTTTGTTGAAAAAGGAGACTAAACTGATTCAAGAAGCTCACTGATGTTCACTTGGCAATGACTCTATTGTCAACAGAATACAGAATTTATTTGTAGCAGCTTGGAATGTCCCATGGCCAAAGGGAGTGGATTCTCTTAGGATGCCTGGGAGCATCTCAAAAGGTAACATTTGGGACAGCCCAGCTGGGGGAATGCTGCAATTTTAGCTGTGCAAATTGCAAATGCATGTGGAACTCTGCTGTCACACAAACTGGGGAAGCACCAGAATCCTTTCCTGTGCAGCCAGGAAGCCCTGAACGGACAGGCTCCCCTCTTTGTCTCTCTCTCTCTCTGATTCCCAGGTTGACTTGCTGAATTCTCTCACTCCCATCAGCTTTTCTTTACGGCTCTGTCCAAGTTATTTGGATAAATGGGAACAAAGAAAAGAAAACAGCCTCAGCCTCCAGCCTTCCCTTTTGGGACCTGCCCCACCATGCACACTCTCTTCCAGGCACTTCTTGAATTACAGAGGAAACAACAGTGAGTAAGTCCACTATGGAGCTACTACCGGGTTGGTTTAATTTGTATGGGTCCCAGACAAGTCTCAAGGGCCCAGGAGGGTCACCCACGCTGTCGTCTCTTCCGTCCCCGCAGCTTTAGCCGTCTGGCTGGCAGGCTGACGGGCTGCTTCCCAAACTTCTCCATGATCTCTCGGATCCTGGCCATGTTGGTTTTGCTGAGTGTGAAGTCACATCGTGTGGCCCCCATGTCATAGCCAACCATACAGTTCTTGGTGGACGCAGTGAAGCCTTCAGCCTTTGCTGTGACCACATACTCTCCAGGGTTCAGGAGGCGCCAGTAATCCCCATCGTTGGCTGTGAAAAGAGAACCAGGAGAGACTCAGAGCAGCTCTTGCTACGCAGATCCCGCCAGCCCTCCTCCAAGACCAGCTCCCTGGGCCAGAGAGAGACTCTCAGGCTGGCAATGTGGAATCCTAGTTCTCGCAGATGCAAATTCTTATTTGGAAGCCAAGATGTTTTCCTCTCTGAAAGCTGCCTTAATGGTTTTAACAGGGAGAGGAGGTATAGGCTCCCCACAGTGTCGATACACAGGAGCAAAGCTGGAGAGCTGATCACTAATGCTCCCTGTTCTGTGGCAATACGAGCCATTCATTGTGAACTTTAACTTCCAAATGGTATGGCCTCGCCACAAAATGCCATCTTAAAAAGCCATCAGCGCAGGGCCTCCTGGCTTCCTTAGCATGGCTGCAAACACACAGGAACTGTTTTTCAAAGGCATGGGCTCTTCACTTCTGGAAAGAGAAGGAAAGGACTACACGGGCTGAGGCCAGATGGCTCAGGAGAGGCCCTGGCCTCTGTACCCCATTCCCTGGCTGGGGCCTGGAGTGACTTGGAGTTGCAGGGGCATCTATACATGGATGCTGCAGGGCAGAGGAGCCGTGAGACCACATGAGACCCATGCTGGAGCTGAGGTGGTATCCCTGCCTCCCAGGTAACCACTGGCCGATTACCTCCCAGGCACCTAATGTGACCTGGGTCCATCCTCAGCTCTATGCTGGATCCCTGTGACATAGAGACATGTTCTAGGCTGAAAGTCACTCCTCCCAGAGAGCCTATAGCCTGATGAGAACACTTAGATCCATAGCATATCAGAGGCCATGAGACAGAAAAGGAGACACCAGGGACCATCTTGGATAACAGTGGCCGCATGTGGAGGGGCGAGGCTGGCGCTGGCTCACTGAACTGTCCGAGTGACTCCATGATGCAGCCTACGTGCTTATTCCTTTTTCTACATTAGTAATTTGATGCCAGAGAGGTGTAGTCTCCTACACCAGGTCACACAGCTAGCAATTAGCAGTCTTTCGCTTATGACAATCTGAAGGTCCTGCCCAGTCTGAAGTGTTGGAGCCAAGTAGAGAAAAGGCTGGGTTTGATCAAGTACTAAGCAGGCCTTAGACAAGGTTTGCTTGTCTTAACACGTCCTGAAGTCTTCGAAGGGATGGAAGAAAACTATGTATGTGTGTGCCTGTAAATAGCTGTCTCCCACATATGCAGATATATTAACCCTTTGAAGCATCATGGTGAAGCCATGCACATTCTAATCCCGATTCATCTGAGACACACTGTGCAATACAGTGAGCTCCAGGAGCACAGCACGTGACAGGAAATGACATGTGGAGGCAGTCGCTGGCCACATGTACATCATGAAGGAGCTGAATGGGAAACAGCACTCCATCTTAGAGGCCAAGGTACATGTGCAGGTGGGTGGCTCCTTGGTGTTTCTTGGCACTGTGCCCTGGGTCTTCCTTTAGTGAAATGGCAAGGTCTTCAACTAAATAAAATGCCATTTCATACCTTCTCAGGAGCACATAGAGCAAGCTGAATTATGCAGTCAGGTGACTCGAGCCTCACAGCAACGTTTGTCTTTGCTTTGGAGACCTCTCTCAGGGCTCCCACAGTCCCTGGCAAGCCTGAGGGAGCCACCTCCTTTACTTGCCCTCCCCGTCCTCTCCCCTTCCCCTGCTGCCAGGTGGCACATCCTTGAGAGTAGAAACGGCCTCCGCTTCCCACCTCGGCCCTGTGTTAAAGCTATAGGCACCTGAAGAGCCCGTGTTTTTCCTCTTCTGCGCTCAGCATGCGTGCCGTTTATCCTCCTGTATTGAACACCAAACGGGTCTCACTCAGCTGAACACTGGTTCATCTGAATGCGCTGGAGAGAAGTGAGCCACCAGGAGAGCACATGGCTTACCGGCCTGAGAAGCAGAGCATATTAGGTCTCAACTATCAAGGGTGCTCAGAGGGATTAGTTAAGGCCAAGAGCCTGCCCCTGCCAACAGCTGTTGTGGGGTCTGGGCATCGGATGCCCCTGGAAGCAGACCTCCCAGTGGCAGCACCTGACTCAATGACACTTGGAGATTAAACACCCCAGGGAAGGGGCAGCCCAGGTTCTCACCAAGGGAGGTGTTGAGTAAGCTGAGAAGCGAAAGAAACCACGATTAATGGTTATCAGCATAACGGGCTCAAGTTCATGTTTCTAATAAGAAGCCTTTGTGATTCCCCTTGTCCCCACAAAAGCCAGAAGAAGCCCCCCCTGCCCCCTCCCCAATCCACCCTCTGTGCTATTGCTGGCATCCTTATACACATCATGGTGCTTACTCCCTAAACCTGCTGTGATCACAGGGTCACATGATGATGAAATCCAAAGTCCTTGGCTGGCCCGAGCTCATGGGGTCCCAGTCCCTGCCCTCCCCTACGGCATCTCGTACCCCTTTGTTCCAGCCATGCTGAGTGCCTTGCAGTGATGTCTCAGGACACACCCATCTCAAACCTCTGGGTTTTGCATATACTGTTCCCACTACTGTTTCCAACTCCTGTGCCAGGTAAACTTCCTTTCACTCTTTGTAAAGTCAGGCCTTGCAAGATTCCATTTAAATGCCTAGAGCTTGTTTTGAATAACGAAAGCGATTCTTACTAATGTTCAAGAAATTTGTTCTCTCCTTGTGGTCCTGTTAGGTAAGCCCTCAAAGAAAATTCAGATACAACTTATGAATTTTTGAGGAGAAAGAAACAAGCAGGTGCAGACAGTGTTCCTGTGAGCCTGAGGGCTCACCCCATTCAGATAAGGGCTCAGTGCTTAGAGCAAAACCCAGCACAGCTCCTGCGGGCCCCTTCCACATTACTGCAGTCCGCTGCTCCCAGCAGCCTCACTCCAGCCACACAAGGCTTCCTTTTGTTCCTTCATTCTTGACTCTGAGCCTTTGTAATTACTGTTCCCTCCAATTGGAATGCTATTCCTTCTAAAGGCCTGCCTGTATATGTCGTGTTAGGGAGGGACCCTTCCTTGGCTTTCCCACCTGTTTATAAATGTCGCTTGATTTATTTTTTTCATGGCACTGATCATAGCCTGCAGTGAACTTTTAAATTTTCCTTTCGAATGATTTCTAGGTCTCCTTCTCTAGAATATGTACTTTTAGAGGCCATACTTGTTTTGTTCACCACAGTATTTCTAGTCTGGTGCACAGTAGGAGCTCAATAAGAAAGGTCAAAAGAATGAATACAACAACCGGACTGTCTGTAGGTTCACACAACCAGAATGAGGGGCATTGGCCCTGCAATCTGGAAGTTTCTACTGCTGAGACACGGATCTGCTGATGCCCTCATCAGCCGAGCAGGGCACGCTCTCCTCAGTTCTTGGCTGTTTTCCCCACATCTTCCTTCAGGCTCTCATCTTCTCCGCTTCTGTCTCTAGCCACTGGAATAGTCTGGAGTCACTCACACTATGAAAAGCAGGGGATGCAGTGTTGGGCTGCTGTCCCCCTGAGTGGTCAAGTCTGTGTTCATGGTGAGCCTGCTAGGGAGCCGCAGTGGAAGTCAACACATAGTGGGCATCCTAAGCATTCACGAGCAGAAGGGGCAACACAGGCCCACAGATGTCCACGGACAAGTAGGTCAACTCAGTACCCACCAAGCAAAGGACAGGCATGTGGAACGGTGAGCAGGTGTCTGGCCAATATACTGACAGGCATCTAACTAAAAGCATCCCTACCAGCTTCCCTCCCTGTGGAATTACATTTAATACCTCTGTTTATTTTATGCAAAATCCATCCCAAAATAAAACTTGTCACATCACATAAACCTCAGAGAGAAATCAAAGCAAATTCAGAGCTTTTCTTGAAGAAACTGAAAGATTCTGAAACAAAATAAAGAGCCATGTGTAAAGTATGGAGTTTATCTGTCATGAGAGTACACTGGGAAATTATTTATAGAGGGGAAATCAAGGGAGGGAGATGCATTTCCCATTAGCTCATCAAAACTGTCTCCTTGATTGCAGAGGCTTCAAACTCAGCGCCCATTAGACAAAATATTCTATCTTGGTTTATGGGGCCCCAGGGCCTTTGTATCTCCCACTCGGTTCAAAACCCTCACGTTTTCTCACATTGTAACCAAAGCACTAAATAGTCCAAGGAATGTTCTGGCTCCTTTAGAATTGTCATTTCAGGCCAGGCGCGGTGGCTCACACCTGTAATCCCAGCACTTTGAGAGGCTGAGGCGGGCTGATCATGAGGTCAGGAGTTGGAGACCAGCCAGGCCGACAAGGTGAAACCCCATCTCTACTAAAAATGCAAAAATTGGCCGGGTGTGGTGGTGGGCTCCTGTGTTCCCAGCTACTTGGGAGGCTGAGGCAGGAGGGTCGCTTGAACCCGGAAGGCGGAGGTTGCAATGAGCCGAGACCGTGCCATTGCACTCCAGCCTGGGTGACAGAGCAAGACTCCATCTCAAAGAAACAAACAACAACAACAACAAAAATTGTCATCTCAAAGGAGCTTCACTTGTAATGTTTAAAATACAAATCCTATGCAGAACCACGCCACATATCCTTCATGCACACCAATCGCCAGCACTCTGCGTGGTCTCTAGCGCATTACAGCTATGCAGTCTATGTTTGCTGAATTAATGAAGGAATAATGAATAAATATATGAAAAAATGAGCACCGGTGAGGGGCTACTATGTACAAAATTCAGTGGTATTCATTGTGAAACCTCATGGTTCATGGCTATAAGATCAGGGACGAATGGTAGGAATGGTCAGAAAATATTATTGAGTGAAGAAATCAGTAACTAGGTGGGAAAAATGCAATTTATGGCATTACACAGCAATCTACTATTTCGTGGCATTTCAGACACATTTTACCCATTTAAATAATTGGCCTTTTATGCCAGGCCCACTGCTAGGGAGCCTGGCAATGAAGGGTGCGTGGGCCAGGTCTGAACCTCAGCCTCACCCCATCCTAACGTCCCCGAGTCTGCTTCCAGGCAGGTGGAATGGGATCTTTTTTTGGCACAACAGGATCATGGGAACAGTGTTCAGAGAAGGGGCCTCTCCTCCCTGTTCCAGAGAAATGGCATGGAAATAAAGGAAGGAGTACCAGATTTGAAGTCTCCAGTGCTTGGCTCAAATCATAGCTCTGCCACTCACTGCGTAATGCTGGAACATCATGTACTGTCCATCCGCCCATTCATCAACAAGTATTTATAGAGCATCCACTGCTCGGAAGTGGCCAGGCAGGGTGCTCATAATACACTGAGGAACAAACCAACAAGACAGTCAGGGGCTCCTGACCTTGTGGGAGCTAAGAGGCAGAAACAAATAACGAGCACAGCACCCACGAGCCTACTATGTGGTACGTTAGGAGGGAGACATGCCATGGGAAAGGGACAAAGTTGGAGCAGGTAAGAGGGATCAGCAGGGCAGCGAGGAGGTGTGCTCTGCTCATGGGGGTCAGGATTGGCTGCACTGAGATGGTCTGAGCAAAGACCTGAAAGGGAGGAGACAGGAACCCAGGGACCCCCAAAGGGAAGAAGGTTCAAGTGGTCAGAGGCACCGCAGCGATGACCCCCCCGGTGTCTGTCAGTCCACGAGGAGCAATGGGAAGTCAGATCGTGGGACCATCAGCACTGTGTGCCTAGGACAGGGGTGGGGAGTGGCACACAGCATTTTCAGTTTTAAGTGGGGCATCCCAGGAGATGACAGCGCTGTGGCACAGGAAAACGTGGAAAACCTGGACTTGTCAAGCACCTTTGTTTTCATATCACTTTCTAACCAGCAAAGAACAGGGCAGAGTCCTCCGGGACCCTGAGGGGCACCTGCAGGGCATCTTTCAGCCCACCTGGGAGTCAGAGACCTGAAGCCAAACCCCACCCACCCCTTTAACTATCAGTGGGTCACTACCCTCCTTCAGCCTCTGTTTTTCACCTGAACAAGTGGGAGAGAATGGCCCATCTCCCTCAAAAAAAGATAAAATGAAAACAACGGAGAGAAAGCATGTACGCGAATTCTTTGAGAACAGATTGTGTGGGGAACAGCGCCTTGTTCCTGCCGTTGCTGAGTGATCTAGGGCAGCCTTCTGCTGTCCTGACGTGGTGTGGCCACTTCATACGTGCATTTTAAAACGGGAGATTGTTTTGGCATTTTAGGAACTGGAAACTGAATTTGGTTTGTAAAACCCTGGGTCTTAGAATTTCTTGTCTTCTATAGCAAAGAGAATTGGAATAACATGTCAGCACTGCCTTTTAGAGATCATCCTCTGACCCTCAGATTATCCAAATTCCTAGAATTGTCTACCCTCTATTCAAAAGGGAGTCACATGTGCTAGCCCTGACTAGTTAACACCACCAGACATTCGTCCCTTACAGTAAGTGGAAGCTGGATCTCCCTGTTGCATTTTCTCTTCTAATGACAACATCAAGAAAAATACATCTTATGTGAGGAATGACGCAGTTAATACAAGAAAGCTTTTAACAGAGTTTATTGTTACTGTTATTCTTATCCTGCCCTTCACATTACAGCATTGCAGACACTTGAGTCTTCCTAAGACATGCTCAGTGATTTCCTGTGCTTTAATGGAAAAATTGCATCCTCTCTGGAGGGGCACTTAAGGCCAGTCCAACCCACCCCTCTGGCTGTCCCCTCACCACTGGTGCCTTCGAACTCTCCACCCCTCCACAAGCTGCCCAGCCTGCAGCTCCTCCCTCTTGGGCACAGCCTGGCTCCCTCCCTCCCTGCAATCTCTGCACTCATGGGCACAGGGGCACAGGACACATTTCATCTGGTCTGAGAGCTAAGCTGCCTGCAGACGCAACAACTCTGTAGAGACAGAGCTGCCTCCTCAACTCCTGAGAAACTTCCACGGCACCTGGAGGTCGGCTGGCTGCCGCATGACCATCCTGTGAACGGCACAGAGAGCAACCAGGAAGCATGGGCTGAAAACCTCCCTTTCAGGGGTCTCTTGAAAAGTGGGAAATTTAGACGAAGGAGGCTCTAATTGGCTCTGAGTAAGACATTCCTGGCAGTCATTCCATGATTGTAGCCCAAATAAAACATCTCAAAAAATGGATATTTCTTACCAAGAGGCTGTCTGTACACATCTGCTGTTACCTGTTCGGATGTCATGGTTAACGCCTTCTACGGAGATAACAGCATTTGGGATCCCTTTTCCGTGTGAATCTCTCACCAAGCCTTTGATGCCACGATGAACCTGCTCAGCGAACATGAGATACAGGGTGAGGCCACCGACCAGCTCCAGACACCAGTGGCACAACAGAGAGTGGGCTGTCCACTCCCCATCGGCCCATTCCCACCAAGAACTCACACAGCACCACATCTCAAAGCCAAAAAGCAGGTTCATTGCTTGCTGCATTGCAGGGTTCAATTAACAAGAGCCAGGTCTTGGTGTAAGAAAAGTGAACTTATTTCTGAAGCTAGCCTTGGGGAAGTGTCCTGCTTTAAAATGTGCCACTTCTCCTTTGGCACGAAAAGTAGATTTTTGCCCCTTTTATAGGGGAGCAGGTTACTAAGCAAGGCCAAGGGTCTCCCTGTGAGCCTGGTGTCTTATCTACCAGACAGCTGAGCTGGCACCTTCCTGGGCAGAAAAAAGTTGTAAAAGTGGCCAACAGGCAAGCTTTCTGAGGCCAGCCCCTGGAGGTGGGCGGTCTGCCTTCGAGCACAGATGAGCTTGCCCTGCAGGGAATGTCTGCTGAGGGGGAAGTGACAGGTTATTTTGCATTTCAAAAGGGCTAAGTGGGAAGTAGAGGAAAGGAGAAAGGAGAAAAGAAGAGAAAAAAAAAACAATTAAATTCTCTTTTAGAAAAATAGGAGTCCTCGGGTTATAGGCTCCCCTGGGTCTGTGTGGATTTGGAATGTAAACTTCTGCATTTCTTTTGGGTTCTTGCACCAGAAGGCTTCCATTAGAATTGCCAGAGGCTTAAAAAATATTAGAATCTGAGATGGTTCACAGAAACACATTTACTAAAAACTGAAATTTAATTTTTATAGGCACATTTATTTTGACTTTCTTGGACTTGCTGACTTAAAAATCAGAGGGGAAAGAAAAGAATCAAAGAAACCTCCCTATCAGATGACAACTCCATGCATAGACCCTTCTGATGACTTAGTTGTGTCATGCGACGCACTCAAACCTTATGCCTCAGTTTCCCCACCTGTTGAACGATGTGCCAGTCCAAGGTGACATTCCATCATTACCTATGACTTTATACATATTATTAGGATTGGGCATTTTATCCACATAAGGCCCTTTGGCTAAATGTCATCATTACTTAAGACTGATTAGGTTGTTACAGTCAAGGTCTTCTCTTTACATAGATGCAAAAGAAACAGAGCCTTCCCTTACAAAATTCCAGGGTGGGGACAGAAATTCCTTGGGTGAGGATTTCCCTTAGAAGGAAAAATAGACTCACACCCTCCTGTGTCAGGGAGGCTCACTTGGGGCTGAGTCTTCTAAGACCTTGATGAGACAGACTCAGATGCTAAATCCTGGTGCCAACCTCTGCCCCCTGTGCAGAAGTACAGCCAAAGGTGCCAGCCCAAGCTATTGGCTGAATGTACCTTCTGACTCCTGTATACAACCCCATGGAAGGGGAACCTTGTGTCCAGCCCCAGGGTCTTACTTCCTAATGGATGGAAGTTCAGGTAGAGTCAGAATTAACACAAAGAGCGGGAGCCCCGAGGCTCAGCACTTGTTTCTGTTTATTCTGTTGGTTTCCCGTTAGACTGTTCTTTAGTGCAGCGTGGATATTGTTTGCTTAGTTGCAGAACTAGAACCGGTTAATTCACTAAAGCTGCATGATGGATGTGTCCTTGAGAGCCTATGGCAGCGAGGTGTTCAAGGTTCCCAGCTGGGCAGCAGAACCCAGTGGCACTTGTTTAAGCTGCTCCCGGGTCACTCACCCCTGTCACCTGCAACAGTGACTCTGAAGGCCTGGGAGGGTATTAGGGACTCAATTGTGCCCCACCCCACCCTGGCCCCCAGATTCATATGTTGAAGCCCTAACCCCAGAATCTCAGAATGTGACTATTTAGAGATGGAGCCTTCACAGAGGTAATTAAGTGAAAATGAGGCTGTTAAGGTTGCATCCTCCTAAGAAGAGGAAATTTGGACTCATACACAGAGGCAGACGCACAGAGGGATGGCCACCGCATGAACAGGTGGTGAGATGGCAGCTGAGGAGACAAGCCTCTGAGGACACCATCCCTGAGGGAGGCTTGGTTTCAGACTTACGGCCTCAGGAGCTGCAGGAGAATCAACATCTGCCTTGTAAGCATCTAGCCTGCGGTGTTTTGTGATGGCAGCTGGAGCAGAGTGAGGCAAGGGACCAGGGCACATTGACTCAAACACATTAGCACCTGTTTCCTGCAGAGCAGCATCAGAGAGCTCAGGAACCAGTGCCACTTGCTCCAGTCCAGTAGGGGCAATGGCCATTGGTTTAGAGCTCTCTTTTCTGAGGTCTACTCAAGTGTCAACACATAGCGCCTCCTCACAGCACTGCGGCCGGCCCAGGATGATGGCCAAGGTCTGAAGCATTAATTCCATCCCATGCTTTCAGCCACCTTGGCGGCCTCATCCCCCAGTTAGTTCCCCTCATCCCAGCCACACGCCCACAATGTACCTGCTCCATGAACACGATCAGAGATTCCCGGTTATTCTCCCACTCCTCGGGCAGCTGGCTCTCATGTGGGTATTTATCGCAGCCCACGTAGATGGACAGTTCGAAGCAGTTTGTGTGAAGGTAGCTGAAGTCGTTCAGACCTGCCAAGCCAACCGGACAACACTTTAACTAAACAATACTCAATGGCACTGGGGAATGGGGTACAGGGGACAGCAGGGATGCTGAGGAACATTCATAACGCCTTGTTTAAACAGGGAGGTATCGAGTATCTACTGTAGACAAAAATGTGCATTAGAGCAAATGTGTGTGCATTAGAGAATACAGTTGGAACGGTTTGTGGTGAGGACAGACACAGGGAAGGGTGTCTTTGACAAAAGAAGAACTGAAATAAGTGCTTTTTAGATAAAATACTTTATTAAAGTAAAAAAGTTTAACACTCCACTTTTGGAGTAAAGCTATCATTCATGAACACAACAGGTTTTAAGTGTTTGGTTAAGTTCGTCTCTACAGTTACGCTGTCTCCGCGATAGCACTAGGACAGTCTTCTATTTTGATTCCAAAAATCACGAAATAATAAATATTACTGTTTGCCGAGTGCCTCCCATAAGCCAGGATCTGTCCGAAGCACTCTGCAGCCATTAGGTCACTTAATTTTCACCCCAAACCTAGCAGAGGAAGGCAGCACAGCATAATGTTACAAATGAGAAAATTGAGGCTGAGAATGGGAAGAATCGTACACAGGACCATGTATGTGTCCGGAAAGGGCCAGAGTTGAGGTTTGGGCCAGGTCTGCATGTCCTTGCTCATGGCTCTGAACCGACTTGTAGGCAAACCCACTCTCCCAGTACGCCTGAAAGCAGACAAGCCTTCTGCCTCCTGGCATGACTGCAGCAGGACAGGAAGCCCCAGCCTGACACGTAGCCAGCGTCTGGACTCATTTCCTAGGGCCACCATTATAGTACAAATTACCACCAAATGGTTGGCTTAAAGCAACAGAAATTTATCCTCTGACAGTCCCAGAGGCCAGAAGTCTGAAATCAAGGTGTTTGTGGTCCCTCCAAAGCCTCTAAAGGAGGGGCCTTCCTTTCCTCTTGCAGCTTCTGGGGGCCCCAGGTGTTCCTCGTCTTGAGGCCGCACCACTCAGCTCTCTGCCCCCACCTTCATATGGCTTCTCCTCTTCTTCTGTCTTTCTTCTGTCCCTTACAAAGACACTTCCCACTGATCTTAAGGCCCATCCAGGTAACACTGGGTGACCCCAACTGGAGACCCTGAATATAATTATACCTGCCAACATTCGTTTTCCAAATAAGCTAACATTCCCAGGTGTGGGGTTTTAGAAAGCAGACATTATCTTTTGCGGAGGCCACCATTCCACCCACTATACTATCCAACGTTTGTGAAATAAATAAATGAGTGTTTGATATCTTGAAGTACCAGCGACTTCCTTCCCAGCATTTTTGCATTTGAACAGGATGATGATTAGGAAGCTGTGCTCTGCGTGACTTGTCTCTGCGCGACTCACCCAGCAGAAGGCCCCTCTGATCAGCCCTCCCTGGGCTCTAGGGTCAGGGTCACAGAACTGTGTTCCTCGGACAACTTTGCTTCCTTCTCACTTAGTGCATGAGAAGGAACCTTCTCCTGCAATGTTCACTATCAAAACCATGGCTTTGGGATGTCAAGAGCAACTCTATCGATCTGCTGCCTAGTCACTGAAGTCAGAAGCAAAATGGCAACAAGTATACAGATTCTACCCAATTCCAGATTCATACCACTCACATGTCATCAGCAGTGGGCCTCTGATCATGCCTGTGATGAAACACAGTGAGCGTGTCTGTAGTGAGGGCAGTGGAATAAAAAGGGTGGGACGGAGCCAAGTCAAATGGAAAATCCTCTACATGGCGCCTGGTCTCATTGAAGGAAGTTGGTCAAAGATCCTTCGGTCAAACCCGCGGTATGGAATTACGGAGAGTTCAAGAAGGCCAGGGGGCAACAAACCACCCGTGAGCACAGGTTCCAGCTTTCCGGGAGGGCTGAACAGCTCTCTGCACGTAAAATGACTGTGACTTCCACCCTTTTAGTCTTCATTAGCATGGAAATAAATGTGATATTCAAACATTCTGGAGTGAGCCTGCCATTTTGCAATATGTGTCTTCAGAGCACAGGAAGCTTTAGAAGAACTGGCAAAATAAGAAACCAGAGGGAGGTGGAGAAGCTTGGGCCACGCTGTCTTGCTGCTGCCCGCCAGCCTTCCAGAACTTGTCCACTTGCTGAGAATACACGGCCAGGGAAGGGCTTCAGACGCAAAATGCTACTTCCTGTCTGAGGTGTGTGAACAGAAGCCCACGATGTGCCCCAGACAGTTCTTCACAAGCCTTCGATTCTGGCCGGGGTGGTGAGACGCTCCTTTGTGTTCTCTCCCTGACTGGCACCCTTCTCTTGACACCAGCTTCAGCAGAGAAGGCACAGCTGTATTCCTTACAGCTCTGTGCATCTGATGCGACCGCAACACCTGCCTTCGCTGTGGAGGAGAAGGTGCAGGGTTGCAGGAATGGCAAGGCTCACAGGAGTCTGGAGTGAAGGCACACACTCTCCAAATGATGTGCATTTCAAAATGTATTGACCCTTGTTGTCAACTGGGACATTCCCCATTAACTAGTGCCTGGCAGGGCACAGCTAATGAGTGAGAAAAAATGGAACAAAAAGGTGAAGAGGAGAGGGAGGGGGAGGGAAGGAAATTACAAGTCACATTTCATTAATCTACAAAGCAATGAATCTGCAGACTTCATCACACTGTCAGGAAGATAAATGATTAAAAAGGCTCAAGCTACCACATGGCTCTGCTGCCAAGTCCCAGAAATAATGGAAAATATAATTGATAGAAAAAAACATCAAACACTACCTATGTGATTGTGCGGCAGCCAACCTCGCAAAATGTTACTAGTGACCAGCACTGAGGACTCTGGGTGTGCCCACACCCGCTCTAGCCACAGCAGCCATAACAAATAAACAGGTATTTTACTTCAAGCTTTTTGTAGATGGGTTTTTAGGCTAAAAACTTGAAAAGCAAGAATGCTTTTTGCCTTTAGGAAGTTTTCTTGACAGATAGAGATTCGCATTTTTTATTTATTTCCTACAAGGTAAAACCATGACGGATTTAGATAAAATGCCTCTGCTCGGTCTGTACCAGGCAAAACCGGCAAGCTCTCTGTACATGATTTAAAATGGCCACAGAAATAAGTATTTCTGCTTTTGCGTTTCTTTTCCCAAGGGTGGGAACATACTTGAAAACTGTGTGAAGGCTGAGTTTCTAACAAAGTCAAATAGTATTAAAGTTTATTAGTGGAATGAAACTGACAATAAGGATATGCTCATATGAGGTTTCACGGCAGCCGTGTTACTGCAGAGAGGAGTCCGAAGGGGATGGGAACTTATCAGGACTGCTTCTGTGAGCCACACGTTGAACACATCTTCCACTTGTGTAATCCTCACAGCTTCCGAGACGGAGCTGGTACCACCATCTACCATCTTCCTCCCCCTCCTCTTCATCATCATGCCCCCTCCCCAGCCTTTTTTTTTTAAGATGGAGTTTCACTCTTGTTGCCCAGGCTGGAGTGCAATGGTACGATCTCAGCTCACTGAAACCTCCACCTCCCAGATTCAAGCAATTCTCCTACCTCAGCTTCCTGAGTAGCTGGGATTACAGGCATGCGCCACCACACCCGGCTAATTTGTTGTATCTTTAGTAGAGACAGGATTTCACCATGTTGGTCTGGCTGGTTTTGAACTCCCAACTTCAAGGTCTCCCAAAGTGCTGGGATTATAGGCATAAGTCACTGCGCCTAGCCATCACGCCCATTTTTACAAATGAAAAAGTGCAAGCAAGGGTTCAGAGAGGTTAAGTAACTGGTCCTGCATCACACAGCAACTAAGCGACAGAGTTGGATTTGAACCCCCAGTCTGACGTGAAAATATTTTACAAATTCATCATTGGCTTGACCAACCCTCACAAAGTGAAGGAAATAAGCATGAAGCCTTATGCCTGGGGTCCTGCAGAGGAACTGCAGGAATGAGACAGCCTAACCCTCCTGGGTTAGGGAACAGCCCTGAGACAGGAAACAAAGTGTTTGTCCTGACACGTGGGTGATGGGCCCCCGGCTGCTGTCAGGGAATCCCTGCAGTCTCTCCTGGGAGCCTCTGCAGTCCTGAGTGGATGCCAGGAGCAATGCCTCGTATTCCCCACGCTACACCCAGTTGGTGTGGACCACAGCAGACTGTGGTTATGAGTGTGACAGGCCGACTGCTGGCCACTGGAGGACAGCAGGTAATGAAGGGACACCCTCACCACAGGTCCAGTCTCGGGATACCCCTGTAGCTCAGAGTCCTTCACAGCTGAGCTGAGATGCATGCCTGGCGCCTTCTGTGGGTTTCCAGCACAGGACATCACCCAAGGTAAGAACAGCTCTTGGCTGGGCGAAGTGGCTCACACCTGTAATCCCAGCACTTTGGGAGGGTGAGGCAGGCGGATCACCTGAGGTTGGAAGTTCGAGACCAGCATGACCAACATGTAAAAACTCCATCTCTACTAAAAATACAAAATTAGCCCAGTGTGGTGGCTCATGCCTGTAAGCCCAGCTACTTGGGAGACTGAAGCAGGAGACTCGCTTGAACCCAGGAGGAGGAGGTTGTAATGAGGGGAGATTGCACCATTGCACTCCAGCCTGGGCAACAAGAGAAAAACTCTCGTCTCAAAAAAAAAAAAAAAAAAAAAAAAAAAAAAAAAAAAAAACC
>NW_022436953.1:26897833-26909191 GCF_009761245.1 Sapajus apella
AAAAAAAAAAACCACCAAAAAACAAACAAACAACAAAAAAACAGCTCTTTCAGGTAAGACAAGAAAATCGCAGGCTCCAGCACCAGCAGGGGGACGCTCTCCGCCTCTTCCCTGGTTGGTTTTTTCTTTTTTGGGGGGAGGGGTCCAATATCGCCATTCAGTCTAATTTTACGCATCGCTAACCTATCAAATCTGAATAGCTCGGAAGCGAAGCTCAGGCCGCGGAGTCAGAGACCCCGGCCCTGTGCCTTTCTTCCTGTCTTGCCGAGCAGATTTGGGTCTCCAGCCCCAGTTACCTCCTTTGTGTGCTGGAAAATGAGACTGAGGCCGGGATGGAAGGAGGGCCTGAGTGCGGCGCTTTGGCAAGTGCTGCCGCGTCCTGGGTGCCGCACCGTGGCAGCCGCCACTTCGGGAAGTAGTGACACCAGGAGGCCGGGAGGGGACCCCTGCAGCGTCCTCCCGTGCCGCCCCCGCTCGCCCCCAATGGAGGCTTACTTCCGGCGACGGTGTGCCAGGAAGCTCCATTGACGGTGCCCTCCTCCTTCTGGAAGTCCTCCGTGTGGCACACCCTCCTCCGGGCGTCGGTCATGAGGCGGTGCGTGGAGGCGTAGGAGTAGGCCAGCCAGCGGAACACGTGGTCATCGGGGGTGGGGGTGTGTTCCTGCGTCTTCCAGGGGGACCGCACCAGGTCGTAGGGGTACGCCACCACCAGCTCGCCGCCCTGCAGGTTGCCGCCCAGCACAAAAGGGATTTTTTCCATCCAGGCTATGACTGCTCTGGTCTCGGCAGCCACCTGTGAACACCCCAAATGGACAAGTTAAATGAGCAGGACTTGCTCTCCCCAGCTGTCATACAGGGACATAGTCAAAAAAGCAGTGCTTTTATGGAATAATCTTAGGAAAGTTTAGAATTTCAAAATCAATTCTGGGAAAATATAAAGGAGACTTAGAAAGACTCACAAACCAGTCAAAACGAATGGGCTTTTTTTGGCTCTTGATTTAAACAACCTTGGGGAGGGGGGAATGATAACAGAGGAAATGTGAACACTGACAAGATACTTGGCCATATTAAGGAATAATTTATTTTGATATAATAATGGTAACACCTTATGGTTGTAAAAGAGTGCCTTTATTTTTAGAAATATATACTGAAATCTTTACAAAGGAAATGCTATGATGCCTGAGTTTGGCTTCAGTAATCTGGGGGTGGAGGAGAAAGTGAGTGAAGATGTGGACGAAACAGGAACTGGTGAGTGTCAGAGCTGAGATGGCTCCCTGGCAATCCTGGCCCGCTTCCTCCCTAATTCTCTATGTTTGACACTGTTTAAAAATAAAATTTAAGAGAGAGAGAGAGAGGGAAGAGGGAGTGAGGGAGGAAGGAAAGAGAGAGAGAAAGAAAGAGAGAGAGAGAAAGAGAAAGAAAAGAAAAGAAAAGAAAAGAAAGAAAGAAAGAAAGAAAAAGAGAGAGAGAAAGAAAGAAAGAAAGGAAAGAGAAAGAAAGGAAGGAAAGAAAAAAGAAAGAAAGGTTAAAGGCTAAAATTTGAAAGTTTGATATGGTCAAACATTGATCGGTGAAACAAGTATCCATCATAAATTGCTAATCCCTGTGACGATAATCTCAATAGGGTAAAATTGACAATGACAAAGAACAGACATTAGAAATCATTTCACCATGCAGTATAGGAAATTGAGTAAGGGATGAAATGGACTTGGGATTCACTAAGTTTCGTTGTTTTTGTTTAAACACATCAGGGGCCCTGGATTGGACTAATGAGAGAGCTTAGTTCATCACACAGTATCACTGTTGGTCTGTGCTTGGTCCCCTTCTGTTATTGATTTCCACATGAAAAACACCCGTGAACCCGTCATCCAACCCCAGACCTCACTAACAATTTCTGTTCTGTGTGCCTACACCATCCTACCTATCCACCCTCCTGCCGCCCACTTAGAGGCAGCCACTGGATCCTAAGTGATGTGATTCTCATTCTCTCTCTTTTGTTTTATCCCATATGTGTATACATGAAAATATTTGGTTTTATTTGCTTTTTATCTAAAAAAAAAAAAAAAAAGGCAGGGGCGGAGGGGCACAACTATACTGCTGGTTGCCTTCTGCAATTTCTTCTTTCCTTCCCCTCAATTTTGTGTTTCCAGATTCATCCTGTTGTTGAATAAAGCTATTGTTAGACTTTTTTCACTTCAATATGTAGATGTCATTTAATGTATTAATACCTATTCTTAGATGATGGGCACTGGTAATTTTCAATCTTTTGTTATAATGAACAGTATGGCTTTGAACTTTCTTGAACTGTCTTCTGGTACATATGTGTTGGAATTTATCTTGCATGTATCACCAGAAATGGAACTAACAAAGGTATAGCATATAGAAATATTCTACTTTACAAGGTAACCAAATTATTTTCCAAAATCATTATGCCAGTGTATATTCATCCACAATGCATAAGAGATCCACTGTCCCAGATTCCTCCAACACTGAGCACTGTTTACTTTTGCCAAACAATGGATGTATAATGTTCTCTCATCTGTGTTTCCTTCGTACTAGTGAGGCAGAACATTCTGTCATGCTTATAACTCTGTTTCTTCTGCTATGAATTGCCTCTTCTTACCTTGTGTCATTTTTCTACCGAATTGTTCATATTTTTATTTATTATTCTTCATCTTTTAAATTTCCAATTTTCTCAGTCATATAATTTACAAATAACTTCTTCCAATTTTTAGCTTATTACAGTTTTTCAAATCTTTTGATGAACAGACTTTTTTATTTCCATGTAGTCAAATTTATTAATCTTTTATGATTAACGCTATTTGTTTCTTACCTAAAATAGCCTTCCTCACACTGAAAGCTATATTCAAAAATTTTATGAGATATTATTGTAATTGTTAAATTTTATCAAACACACCTTTCTATAGACAAATCACTTCATATTATTTCTTTGCTTTCTATCATTTCATTGATTTTGCCCTTGTTTTTTATTTATTTTATTTTATTTTTGAGACAGAATCTTACTCTGTCACCCAGATTGGACTGCAGTGGCATAATCTTGGCTCACTGCAACCACCACCTCCCAGGCTCAAGTGATCCTCCTTCCTCAGCCTCACAAGTAGCTAGGACCACAGTTGTACATCACCACGCCTGGCTAATTTTTGTATTCTTAGTAGGAACAGGGTTTTACCATGATGGCCAGGCTAGTTTTGAACTCCTGACCTCAGGTGTTCCACCTGCCTCAGCCTCCCAATGCCCTTGATTTTTAATTAATCTCTTTCTTTGGGTTTCTTCTGTTATTTATTTATTTTGCTAGCTTCTTAAATTAGTTAACTTTCATCCTTCCTTTGCAATATAATAACTTAAAGTTATAAATTTCCCTAAAGCACTATTTTTTGCTGTAATCCACAAATTTTAATATGTAATATTTTCATTATTATTCAGTTCTAATTATTTGTTAGTTGCCAGTATTTTTTTCTTTGACCCATTCTTTAGAAGTTTTTTTATTTTCTATATACACAATGTTTTCCTTAATCCTATTACAGTCTTCTAGTTTAATCGTATGGTTGTGAGACTACACCAAAGTCTGTCTGACATCTATTCTCTGCAATTTGTTGAGATTTCCCTTATAAGCCCAGTTTATCATCAATTTTTTAAAATGTTACAGGATTATTGAGAAGAATATTCTCTAATCATTGGTTATAGAATTCTTATAGGTCCCTAATGTCAAGCCTGTTAGCCTTGTCATTCAAATCTTTATCTTTGCTGATTTCTTATGTATCTAATCTATCCACGATTGAGAAAAGCATTGGTGATAATGGAATTGTATAATTCTCCTTGTAGTTCTAGACAAGCTCGAAAAACTAAATTCTAGTCTAAAAGCAAAGACTGAACATCCGGAGACTCTGTACAGTTGTGCTAAAAGAATTACTTAGCTCTTATAGCCTGGTGGCTAAGAAAGCTGGCAACAAAATTCCACTTTTGATCTAAGTGTTTCCAAAGTATAACATAGCTTGAATTCTCAATTTTGCCAGGTGTCATTAGGATGTTAGGTGAAAAAACAAACAAACAAATGAACAACAACAACAAAAATTGAAAACAGGTTCTGTGGGAAACATGAGAGCAGATTTAGAACACAGAAGACTCAGGGGCCTCCCCATTCTCCTTCTCTCATCGGCACCCTTGGATATCCTAGCTGAAGCAAGTAGCACTGCCACTGTCTGTCTTCATCACCCCACTGCTCACTTCATGAGGGCCTGGATGACTCTGTACTGTGAGCCACTAAAGGAACCCACCCTGCTGCTCCTTCTCCAGTAAGTGGTACCCACATGTGCTGTGCTGGGGGCTAGAATGCCAAGGGAGAGCTCCTGTCCTCTATTCAGCTCCCTTGAATCTACAATAAGAGAAGTCCAATCGTGGTTTGTTTTGTTTTGTTCTGAGAGTTTGCAATATGCTTGTCTAAAATATAGCATTTCCCAGCCTTTCTTGCAGTGGTTGATACCATGTGCAACGGAGTTCTGGCCAATGAGAGTTCAGCAGAATTATTATGCAGAACTGCTTATAGGAAATTGAATTATCTGAGAGAACTTTTTTTTTTCTTTTCCCAAGCCCTTTCTCTCCTGTTCCTTCACAGACTTGACATCTAGGGCACCAGCTGCCACCCTGGATTATGACCTTAAAGATGAGTGTCACATGTTGACATGGTAGAGACAGAGAGAGAGATGAATCCTGGGTTTCTGATAATTACCAGGTTTCTACTTGGCTGTATTGTTCATTTCCAAGGTACTTTTATGTGAGGAAAGAAAGAAACTTCTACCTTGTTAAGGCACTATTTTGATTTTTCTATTGCTGCAGCTGAATCTAACACGAGCTTACATAGCAATAAAGGCAGAATTCTTGAAGGATGTTTACGATCAAAAAATAAGGGTAAGAAGGTCAACTATGATGGCCAGGAAAGACAGTAAGAGGTGTGGGAGAATTATTTCTTCTACAATACACTCTTTGTAAAACAAGACCTAAGAAATTTGGGAAATATTTCTCATCTAATTTCATTTTTCTTTCCAGAGAAACACCACATGTAGTAAACCCAAGGGGATGTACTAAAATAAAAATAAGATCTATCAAGCAATCAGTGATGGCTAAGGGTAATTTCCTAGTAATGTAACTGACAATGAGAAAGATAATAAAGGTAGTAAGAAACATGCAACTCAGGACAGACTGTTTTGGTTTTCAAGCTCCGTGTGCTTGTTAAGAAATTTAATTAAGAGGCCGGGCGCGGTGGCTCACGCCTGTAATCCCAGCACTTTGGGAGGCCGAGGCAGGTGGATCACAAGGTCAAGAGATCGAGACCATCCTGGTCAACACGGTGAAACCCCGTCTCTACTAAAACTACAAAACATTAGCTGGGCATGGTGGCACGTGCCTGTAATCCCAGCTACTCAGGAGGCTGAGGCAGGAGAATTGCCTGAACCCAGGAGGCGGAGGTTGCGGTGAGCCGAAATCGAGCCATTGCACTCCAGCCTGGGTAACAAGAGTGAAACTCTGTCTCAAAAAAAAAAAAAAAAAAAGAAATTTAATTAAGGCCAGTTGCTGTGGCTCATGCCTCTCCCAGCACTTTGGGAGGCCAAGGTGGGCAGATCACGAGGTCGGGAGATCGAGACCATCCTGGCCAACATGGTGAAATCCCATCTCTCCTAAAAATACAAAAATTAGCCAGGTGGGATGGTGAGCACCTGCAGTCCCAGTAACTCAGGAGGCTGAGGCAGAAGAATTGCTTAAGTCTGGGAAGTAGAGATTGCCGTGAGCTGAGGGCATGCCACTGCACTCCAGCCTGGCCGCAAAGCAAGATTCCATCTCAGAGAGAGAAAGAGAAAGAGAGAGAGAGAGAGAGAGAGAGGGATACAACTAAATGATTTCTCTTCTATGAAGAATCTCCTCAAATATCTACCTAAAAGGTAGTTATTACCTAGCACATTTCCCTGCTTTTGGAGAAAACATGAAACAAAAATTTCTTAAATGTTACATCCTCTGCAAATATCAACGGGGGTTAAGCCTGGCCTTTTGCTGCTTTACAGATGAAGGGTATTTTGACTCACCGTGGCATTTTCTGACAGAAACCATTCAGGGATTGCAATATAGTGATTGGGAACTTTCCTGGGGACGTTCTGTCGGTCCTCTGCCTCCCAGAGCAGCGTGTTTAAATCAGGAAAGTTGTTGTTGATGTCAATTCCATCGTGGGTCCAGCGTCCCAGGGACCAGCCTCCCAGCTCCGAGCCCTGGAGACAAGTCAGAGAGTGAAGAATGCACAGGCTGCAGGACAGCCCGGACCCTCTACCATACGAGATGCATCCATCTCCGCTTCCCCTTGCGGAGTGTCTCTAAGCCTCAGGATGCCCTTTGACCCAAAGATGGCATCTAAAGGAGAATATTGAAAAACCTCCTATTAATATATGGTGGGTAATAGTTCACCAATGACTCTAAAGAGGGAATGCAGAGAACCACTCCTGCCACATGGAAGTGCTTAAAAAGCATTAGGTTCCTTCTTCCACCCCCACCTTCTTGTCTTCTATACTGGCCAGCTGAACCTCTGAGTAGCAAGGAACTCATCACTGCAATATCAACAGCCATCATAATATTGCATTCTCCCTGCCTGCCCATGATTCTGGCTTACTATTTAGCAATGCAAATTCCTAACTGACTATATCTGCACTAATAAATGCAACCACATTTCTGTATTGTAAAGTTTGCATTTGATAGGTACTATTGCTTTAATATAATTTCCAGTTTTAATCCCAGGTATTGTGATATATCACTATTGATACACAACACAACATAATACTAACTATACTCTGTTCTCTTTATACATAATTCTGTACATATGCATATTCTTTGCACACCTATAACCTATATACATTCTATATCATAATTGGAAAATAAAATATAAAAATTATATCATAATAAGAAAACAACTATCCTCAGAGGACTGATGAGAAAATTTAAGTTAATAATCAAGGCTAACACATGCCATGATTAAGTGCTCAGCCAACAAAAGTGTTACCGCTGGACTCCATTATCATTGTATATATAGCAATATTGCTGTTCATCTTCACTTCCTCCCGTTCGTCAGCACGTCCACCTCTCAAGGCCATCATCATTTTCAATGCCTGCTTTGTACCTTTGACAAACCTTGTGGGCTTCCTTGCCTCAGCGACACTCAAAAATAAAACTCATGTGGCTGGGCACGGTGGCTCATGCCTATAATCCAGCACTTGGGGAAGCCAAGGCTGGCAGATTACCTGAGGTCAGGAGTTCGAGACCAGCCTGGACAACCTCCTCTCTACTAAAAATACAAAAATTAGCTGGGCATGGTGGCAGGTGCCTGTAATCCCAGCTACTCAGGAGGCTGAGGCAGGAGACTCGCTTGAACCCTGGGGGTAGAGGTTATAGTAAGCTGAGATCGTGCCACTGTACTCCAGCCTGGGCAACAGAGGGAGACTCTGACTCAAAAATAAATAAATGAATAAAGCTCGTAAGGTGGAATTTTGCATAACCCTAGGACCAGGCATACTCTGGAGCTGGGGCCTGGCTGCCCACGTCGCACTGGGTGAGATGGGCCAGGGCCATTACCCCTTCGTATGCCTTCTCGTAGCCATCGGGGTTGAGAGAGGGGAGGATGTGAATCCGCGTCTCCTCCACAAGGCGGACGATGCGTGCATTCCGGGCCAAGTATTCCTGGCACAGAAACTGCACCAGCAGCAGCAGCAGCTCCCGGCCCAGCACCTCATTTCCGTGGGCCCCCGCGATGTAGTGGAACTCAGGCTCACCTTTACTCAAAGACAGAAGCACAGGTTCATGTTGAAACACTTAGGGCCAAACGGTGCTTATCGCATTGTGTTAGAGGGGAAAGTCTTGAATAATATAAGCTTACCATTTTAGCCCTATTTGTTCTTTCAATTAAACCTCTAAATTGACATCAGGACAACTGTCTTATTCCCAGAGAGTCAGGTATGTAAGAAAATGTGTAGAAAAGTCTGACATGACGCCTGTCACAGGGTAATAATGTCCATTTTTATTTACCAAGAACAGATCAAATAACACAGTGCTTCCAGCTTAACATTTACAAATTGAGCACAAGCCATAGCAATCAGTCCTCTCTTTTGGGATGTAATTATTTTTCTTAAAATAACTTCCTATTAAGTTTAACAAAGACAAATGAATATAAGCAGAAAGTAGTCCATCAGGGCAAATCAGCAGTGACACAGTGCAGAGTGGGGCTTTCTTTAGGTATATTCTCTTTCAAAGCTCTGCTTTTGAAATCTTAGGGTGCTATGGTTTAACATATGTATCCTCCCAAAATTCATATGTTGGAACTTAAAATCCAGTGTGAGTATTAAGAGAAGGAGCTGGCCGGGCGCGGTGGCTCAAGCCTGTAATCCCAGCACTGTGGGAGGCCGAGGCGGGTGGATCACGAGGTCAAGAGATCGAGACCATCCTGGTGAACATGGTGAAACCCCGTCTCTACTAAAAATACAAAAAATTAGCTGGGCATGGTGGTGCGTGCCTGTAATCCCAGCTACTCAGGAGGCTGAGGCAGGAGAATTGCCTGAACCCAGGAGGCGGAGGTTGCGGTGAGCCGAGATCGTGCCATTGCACTCCAGCCTGGGTAGCAAGAGTGAAACTCCGTCTCAAAAAAAAAAATAAATAAAAAAGAGAAGGAGCCGGCTGAGTGCAGCGGCTCACATTTATAATCCCGGCACTTTGGGAGGCCGAGGTGGGAAGATGGCTTGAGTACAGGAGTTCGAGACCAGCCTGGGCAACATGTGAAACCTTGACTCTACCAAAAAAAAAACTATCTGGGCATGGTGATGCACACCTGTAATCCCAGCTACTCGGGAGGCTGAGGTGGGAGGATTGAGCCTGAAAGGCAGAGGTTGTAATGCGCCAAGATTGTGCCATTGCACTCCAGCCTGGGAGATGGAGTGAGACCTTGTCTCAAAAAGAGAAAAAAATAAAAGAGGTGGTGCCTTCAAGAGGTGATGAAGAGATTACTGCTCTTATAAAAGGGCTCCAGAGAACTAACCGGGGACTTTTGACCTTCTGCCCCTGCCATGTAAGATAAGAAGGGGTCTTAAGAGAAACAACCCTCACTAGGCACTGAATCACCCTGTGCCTTGACTTTGGACTTCCCAGCCTCCAGAACTGTGAGCAATAAATTTCTGTTGTTTAGAAATTCCCCAACCTCTGAGATTTTGTAACAGCAGCCAGAAAGGACTAAGGCCTGGCATGTGTTAGTGCTGGGCACCAGCTGACAACACACCTCCCTTCCTCACTGGCGAAGCTGCTACTTTTAAGGAAATGTGATTTTACCAGCAGATAAAGTTTTTGCCATTTAAAATAAACTCGTGAGAGGAACTCCTGAGATCTTGATGAACGTTAAAGCTGAGTAAATCAGACAAATCTTTGCACCTAAATATCAGCAGATTTCTAAAGAGCTCCCAGATTTACCACAAAGAAAATCAGAGAAGCCCATCTGACCTGTAGAGGGGCAGGTTGGGAAGCAACTGAATGGGAAATGGCTGAAAACCTCAAAGTAGAATTGAGTTTTTTTTAAGAAGGGGGAGAAGCTGCTCTAATTTGAGTCATTAACGATCAGGGAATCCTGAAGGAGGAGGAAATTCTGTCCTGCCCATCTCAGCCACTTTCTTCTTTGGCTATTGTGGTTGGTCTCAGAGGTGAACAACGGAGAATAAAATATGCTCCATTTGGAGAAAAGATGGGTATTTCCAGTGTAAATAATTCTATAGTCCATATCATAAGATGAGTGGTTCACAGAACCAACCTGCGAAGAATCTGTCTACATGACAGAGCTGAGGTGTGGATAGCTGATGCCCCGTGACATGAATCTTCTCATAGGGTGAACAGTCTCCTAACTATTTACATGGGTACCAAAGACGAAGGGGCCAAGCATCCCAGCGGGGCCCCTCTCACCGACTTCATGCTCTCCAGGATGATCAGAGATCTCCACAGCATACAGCTTCAGGCCCTGGTGGCTTTTTCCAATGTTGTAAATTCTGGTGATATTGGGACACATTTCATTCACAACTTTCATCAACTGAAAAACAAAGTAAATTAAAGGCTCCAAGCATTGATGGCAATGCTCTGAAAGGCCAGAACTCCTGAGAAGATAGACACCTCTTGCTTTCCTCCACAGCCCCCCAAGCACCCCCACATTCCACACACCCCAGCTGCTATCGCCTCTGCCCAGAACACCCTCCTGTATCCCTCTCCCTTGGATAATGCCTATTTTCTTCCAGCAACTGCTCTGTCATCACCCCCGCTAGGAATAAAGCCCTGGCCATTGCCCCCACCTGGCCCTGTACATTCAGCACCATTTTTGTTGTGGCTATCACGTCTTGGTATCCTCCAAATGTTTGTGTCCCCCAAAATCCACAGGCTGAAATCTAATGCCTAATGCATGAAAGGCTGGGCCCTCCAGGAAGTGATTAGTGTCCTTACAAAAGAGGCCCAAAGGAGCTTGTTGCCCATCTACCACGTGAGGATGCAGCACGACAGTGCCTTTGTGAACCAGAGTGAGCCCTCACCAGACCCTAGATCTGCCAGTGCCTCAATATTGGACATTCCAGCCTCCAGAACTCTGAATAGATTTCTGTTATTTATAAGCTACTCAGTTTACAGTATTGTAGCATGAATGGACTGAGATATTTGCTGATAGGGTTTAGCTGTGCTCCCCACCAAAACTCATCTTGAATTGTAGTTCCCCTAATCCCCATGTGTCATGAAAGGGACCCAGTGGGAGGTAATTGAGCCATGGGGGTGGTTTGCCTCATGCTGTTCTCATGATAGTGAGTTCTTACAAGATCTGATGGTTTTATAAGGGACTTCCCCCTTCACTCAGCACTTATTCTCCCTCCTGCTGCCCTGTGAAGAGGTGCCTTCTGCCATTATGGTAAGTTTCCTAAGGCCTCCCCAGCCACACAGAACTCTTGAGTCCATTAAAACTCTTTTTTTTATAAACTACCCAGTCTCAGATATTTCTTCACAGCAGCAGGAGAATGAACTAACATACCTTCCTTAGTTGTGACTATTACCTCCCTGGGTTGTGGCTGTCACCTTGGTTGTGATTATCACCTCCCTGGTTATGGTGACATCTTCCCCGATTGTGGCTATCATCTCCCTGGTTGTAGTTATCACCTTTCTGGTTGTGATCATCACCTCCTTCATTGTGGTTATCACTTCCCTGGTTGTGGTCATCACCTCCATTGCCATGGCTATCACCACCCTGATTGCAGTTTTCACCTTCATTGTTGTGGTTCTCACCTCCCTAATTGTGATCATCAC
>NW_022436953.1:26909201-26929256 GCF_009761245.1 Sapajus apella
GTGGTCATCACCTCCCTCGTTGTGGTCATCATTCCCCTGGTTGTGGTGATCACTTTCCTTGATGTGGTTATCACCTCTCTTGCAGTTATCACCTCTCTGGCTGTAGTTATCACTTCCCTGATTGTAGTTATCACTTTCTTGGTTGTGGTACTCACCTCCCTGGTTGCAGTTCTCACCTCCCTCAGTGGTGGTTATTACTTTTCACTGTGATTTCCTGTTTTCTTATTGCCCACTCACTACACTGCAGATCATTGAGGAGTCAGACTCAGCCCTTTATCTTTCATGCCAGACCAAATAATTATATCTTAATATCAACTTTTTTCATAATTTAATGAGCATCTACACTGTTGGGTTGAACAAATGCTGTTCCTTCCCTCCTGAAGCTTGCAGCACACAGCCAATAAAAGGCATGCAATGACTCAGTTCATTGCTACTAAGTAAGGAGAGCATTGGGTCCCCATGGCAACAGGAATCATGGGGTTAAACGGTAGGAAAAGCAGGCTTCAGCAAGGAAGTGAAATAAATATATGCTGTTTTCTGAATTTTGCATTTTTAGTCAGCTTGTCAGACTGATAGCTGAGGTCTGGGAGAATGAGACCAGGGTCCAAAGGAGGTACCGAGGGCTCTGCAAGTCACAGAATAAAAGGCCGCCCTAAAGGCCAAAGGCCAGAAACACCCTATCCCTAGAGGCTGCCTTGCCTCACATCACTGAACCAGTACCTGTGAGTTTACTGCAAGTAGCCGTAATTTGCTAGGTTAAATTTGTCTCTCAATCCCCAAGCGATGTCTGATTCAAAGGATGTCTCTTTATTGAGCCAGGCACCAGACCATGCAGTAGGGGCCAGAGGGTTCCAGGGACAGTTTCATGACAGTGTGTTAGAGACCAGCAAGGAAGCTCAGGTGCTGCAGAAACAGACAGGAAGTCCATCCTGGACAGGATGGCTGGTGGGCAGCTGCCCGTTGTGGGGGACGTGGCCTTCTGAAAGCTGAGCTGGAACTGAGTTGGTGCAGAACAGAGGAAGGGCATAGCCCATTGCAGGGCAGCACAGACCTGAATGCATTCTAGCAAGCTGCCAAAAAATTGGATCAACGGAATTATCCATAAAATATCCTTGTAAAGTGTAGATAAACAAATCTGTTGCAAATTTTATGGTGGGTTGAAATCTATTAGAACTGGAAAATTGTTATTATGTAGAATTTATGAGATGGTGGAGTTATATGGCTGTGTGCTTCATATGCCTTTCACAACACTACATTCTGTAATGACTGGGAAGAGTGGCTTAATGAGCATCAAGGAACATTTCTAGATGAGTGGAAAGATTTATTGCTGCTATAGCTTGGCTTTTATGACATGCCTGCAAGAGGTGACAGGTGCAGCCTTGACTGAGAACTCAGGGTCTAACTCTCTTACTTCTCCAGGGGTTATAGCAGGCTTCACTTTATGATAACTCACTTTGTGTCACAATATTTAGGTGAGAGAAAGCTGGTACAAAGACTCTTGTTCCCAAGAAGGCTACAACAGAAATCCATCATAAATGGAGAAGCAACATGCAAAGGACATGTAGCTTCTACAGCAAACACCACGAAGACAAACACTACGGAGACAGCAGGGAGCCACCATGACTAGCACTATGTTTTAATAAAAGACACAGTAATAACATCACCAATTGTGTTAACAAGAATAGTAAGAATACGTTCAGCTTCTCTACCAAGCCTCACCATCATGACCAATGGGTAAAGTAGAAAAGACAGAGGAGATGGTTCTCATTCTACAGACTTGGAGACTGAGGCCCAGAAGGACATCGAGTGATTTGCCCTGGATCACCCAGCTGGTAGCAGGTGAAGCCAGGACTTTGGACCCTCAGGGTTCTTCCCATACCCCTATCTGTCCATGAAGGTATAGCAGAGAAATGAGAGCCAGTGCATCTCTATTTGCTGTACACTGTGACCATTCTGATGGCCATGGCACACTTGCCATCTCCTTTGAGACCCCATGTACTAGTCCCTGCTGATGCAGTCATTCTCAGCCAACAGCATCGACCTTAGCAAATCCTAACTGCAGGTAATTCACCGTCATGCAATCAGGTCAGTGACTAGCTCTACAGACATAAAGCCAGGTGGCTCATCCCGAACTAGGCAATGAATGTATGCATTCAGCTCAGCTGGCTTTCTTCACTGTTACCCTGCCCCCTTTCAATTAGCTGCAGGAGAAATGTGCTGTCAGTAGGAGAGATCACAACCTTGACACTGGAAGAAGACAAAGATCATCTCCCCTTGATATGCACACTTAGCTATGGCATGGGAAGATGCTTGGGCCATGAGTCATCAGAATCACCTTCTTATCCTCTACCCATGATCACCATACATCCATACCAGCCACACTTTCCTACCAATGTCACAATAACAAGCAAAGTGCATGCCACTGTGCCATTGTATCACAAGCATCTTTCCCACGAGACTATGGGCCTTTGAAGAATCTTCTTCTCCATGAAGTTTCTTTACAATTCTCTCTGCACAGTGGCCCTTTGCAATGCCAGGAAGCATCTCTCTAGTGGCTACCAGCACCATCAAAGACATGGGTGGTGGCCCACTCTGCTCTTCTCAGCAAGGCAACCATGAACATCCCCAGGAATGGAGTTCCGCATTTAAACACAATTAATTCTTGTAAGGGAATACAATTAGTCTTGAAAAGGGTCAAAGATGATTTTTTGGAGTTTGGGTCTTTGTGGTAAATGTTTGGGTCTCAGTGACTTCAGGCAGAGTAAAAAACAGAATTTTCACTATGGCCTTAGAGCACGCATTCTCAAAAGCGATGACTTCACCCCAAGAGACTGAAAATTGTGGCTAAAAAGTCTTAGGTATTACAATGCTGTGTGGTCCTCCAAAGTTCAATCCTATCTGGCAAAATCCTATTTCTTAATATTTAATATAATGTGGGGAGGATGATTAAGAAAAGAAAAGAAGTCTAAGAAGTCTCCCTAGGAAGGCAGTTATGAAAAGAATGTTGAGAAACACCATCTTAGAAAGTACCAGGGTTTGCAAGACTCTTGGTCTCTTCAAGACTGTTTTCCCAACTCTGAGATGGAAATAAACTTTGCATCCTGGTGTCTACTGAATTCCAGGCTCTGCTGCTTCTCTCTCTACTGAAAGAGATAGAATCAAGGGCCTCAATTTCTGGCAAAATATCAGAAGGAAATTATTAATAAAGACGGTAAAATGTTATGCACAATGACACTTGTTGTGGTATGTTTCATACTTTGTCAGTATTCATGAAAAGTTACGAATTGGGAGATATCCAAATGTTCCAGAGCAGGAAAGACGCTGAGAAAAGTATGATGCATCCACTCACCAGAACATTCTGCAACCTCACAATCACAATTATGAAGACAGCATGGAAAATGGCTAATGATCCAATATTCGCTGAGAAACACAGGGCCAAGACGTAACTATCCTCTGATCAAAACCGTAGGAATTCTGTGAATACAGAAGTTCAAACACCAGATGGAAACGGGGAGAACATGAAAACTGCTGATTTTTTTTAGAGTAGTGGGTTCATGGAGGATTTGTCTTTCGGCTTTTGGTTTGCATTTGATGCTGGCACAATATTGTTTATCCAGTAAATGCACATATTAAAAAAAAAAAAAAAAAGGAGAGTGGAGAAGAGGAAAGTTCTCTTCTGTCATCTTTCCTCATTTGCTTGAGAAACACACACTGCACCTGGCCCAATGGAAAAGATATTCCAGAAGGAAGGAAGAGGAAAGGAATGAAGTTGGGCATGTCTGGATCTGCAGGCTTGCTGCTCTACCCTGGCTTTCTGCCCCCACAGGATCAGGCTGAGCATGGAGCAAGTGGGTGTGTCAGTCACAGTCCCCATAGGCTGGTGTCCCTGGCCGTCCTTAGCTGCCCTGGAAATCAATGTCATTAGATGGCTCCCTTCCGGATGGTGTCTGCCTATGTTACTTTTTTCTACCCGCATCACACGGTCTACATGTGGGCCATCAGCCAGTACTTCCTGGGTGTTTGGGACCTGACAACACTGTGCCCAAACCAAAGTGGGTCATTATCCTTGTCCTCAAAATCACTTCTTCCTTTTCTCCACAGAAGCACACCAGGCCCCATTCTCTCCCCAACTCACTCCAGCAGGTGACCTCCACTGGACAGCCTGCTTCAGAAACGCCTCTCCTCTCATCCTCCTTCAGGCCCAGGGGCCTTCCCTCCTTACAACTTCCAGGAACACAGCTCTGCACACCTAAAGAACCGCCATGGACCCCTGCGTCTGGATAAAAGCCCCTCTTGGCACTCAGGACCAGCCTCTTCTCAGCTGCCTGCACATTGTCACAGAACACACCTGTCAGTTCCAACCCCATGCCTTCACTCTTGCTTCCCTCTCTGTTCAGAGCACCCTCCCTCCACCTCTGCCTGCCAGTGCCCAGCAGCCCGCCTTCGATGACAGCTGACCCCCTCTGCAACCAAAGCCTCCCAAACCACGGCCAAGCAGATGGCTCCCTTCTCCCTCCCATCCCCCATTACTGTGAGAACCTCAAATATACACATTGACCAAGTACACATTATGGACGATACAACTGACAGGGTCTCTTCCCTCATTGTCCCAAGTGAGGGAGAAAGGCAATGTATATGTAAACCAGCAGCTATGCAAGTATGAATTGCAACACAGGCTATGAAGGCCCTCAGCATTCTCTTGGAACAATTCCCTTTCCCCGCCTTGTAGTGTCAATGTCAGGACTTTCTCCTTCCTCTCTTCCTCCCTTCTCCACCCCAACTACCTGCACCTCCCCTCTGCCTGGAAAGGTGCCTTACAAGTCAGTGCTCTCTGCACGAAAGAGTCACATGCCCCCCTCATTATCTTCCTCCTACAATGCAGTAAGGTTTTCTATTTTCACTTCTTGCTTCCTGCTTCTGTTTCTCATTTTTTTGTTTGTTGTAAATGTCTCTTTCAATAGTAGGAAAAATGAACAATTTTTTCCTGAGGGAGAAAGATTTCTACAGTAACCTAGCAGACTCCATATGAGAAAATTGCTCAAAATGTTGACTTCTTTCCCATCCCCAGGAACCAGGAATACAAATGGCAAATCATTTCCGGCTTGAACACTCTTCAGGATTGATGGGCGCTCTCCTGGACAGTTTCCAGTGGAGAGCTGCTGAGCTGTAGGATCTCACAGGGGTTCCCCAGTGTCACTCGAGGGGAATGCACTGACCATCCAAAGGACCCTCTTGACTCCAACAGTGACCAGAGTCACCAAGCCCCAAGTCCCCATGAAGGACAACTATTTACAGATAACAGCTACCTAGAGTCTCTGTGCAATTCACTCATTTTCAATGCACTTAGATTTATTGTTCTTGACATTAATTGCACTGAGTTGATATTGTCTCATCTGAGCTCAAGAAGCTGTCCTGAGGCATCCAGTGAGCAAAGTGGAGTTAACACACCAGTGCTCCATAAAATGAAATGGTGAGCAGAGCCATGTAAATACCCCAAAATGTAGAGCAGCAGGGATGATTCACAGCCTTCAAATCCAAACACATTATCTTGATTTCTGAAGAGCAAGACAGCAAGAAGATTTCTTAGCACATCCCACCTCTAAGTCTGTGCTGACAGGTGTCTGGAAGCTATGTGTGAGCATCTCAAGTTAGATCATATCAAGACAAACTAGGCTTGTTCATTCCATGGGACTGGGGCTCCACTTAATTGCTTCGACCTCAGAAACATCTTCCACGTTTGTACTGGATGGCTGCTCCCCTCCCTTAGCACCTACAAGCCCTCCCTTTGAGCCATGTTGATTTGCCCTTGATGAATCCTTGTTCTATAAATGTATTCAGAAGGACGTTTCTGCATGTTCTGTCTCTTCAGATTCTTAGCTTTCTGAGCATTTCTCATTTGCCAGCTCCTCCCCATGCTTTCCAGCACACGCTGGGAGTGGGCGCAGAACAGGATTTCATAGGCACCGTGCTTAGCGTAGGTACCGCCTTTTTAGCTTGTCCTAATAAACACGCTATCCCTTCCCGCTTCTGCACTTGATATGCAAATGCTGTCAAAAGCTCAGAACTATCGGGTTTCTATAATTAAATCTGGGGGAAAATCTCATCTGAGATTGTCTTTTCTTTCTACCAATACTAAGAGCTATGAAGCTATCAACCAGTAGTTCTGAAGCCTGGCTGGACAGCAGAATCACAAAAAGAGGATTTAAAAATCTGGATCCCCAGGTCCCTGTCTCCTAAGGATTCTGCTTTAATTGGCCTGAGATGGGGCTCAATTATCAGTAGTTTTACAAATGTCCCCAGGTGATTCTAATATGCAACCAAGACTGAAACTCGGAGGATCTGACTAATAAGGAGTAGTGCTGTCATCTCCCAGTGCTCAGTTTTCCCATCTGTGAATAACAGTAACAACAGTCCCTGTCCTTCTAAAGTTATTAGGAGGGCTGAACACAGTCATGTATGGTCATGTTGGTCCTATATAACTATTTCCTGCTATTATTATCTATGTTATCCTAGATCCTCTTCCTTCTTTCAACTCTGCATATGACCAACATGCTTAAGTCAATGACAGACCTCAAAAACACAATAATTCTTAAGACCCAGAGCATTAAATGAGAAGAGCCTAGATTCAAACTGTGTTTCAACAATCTGCCAGCCAGGAAGCCTTCCTCTGGTCACCTGAACCCCAAATCTTGAAATGAAAAGCATTGAGTGTGTCTTCAGCAAACCAAATGATCATTCAGATCCCTAATCATCAATTTCTGGGAAAAAAATTTAAGCGTTTATGAACACATTAATATGTTGCTCTTTTGACAAATTCCTGGCATGAGGCTTTGTGACCCGGGTCTTACCTGGCGCATTTCCTTATAGTTGTGGTGCTTAAAATCCAGGTCATCGGTGGTGGTCATCTCATTCCGGCGGTGATAATAGTTATTAGGATCTAGGGACAGAAACATGGTTTTGAATTACTCCCATCATTCTCTGTCCCACGGCATCTCTGCTAGAGAACTGTTTCACATGGGGACTGCAGGGACAGTGCAGCCCAATCTCTAGCTTCTAACGTTGGCTCGGAGATGAGAAAACCAACCTGCAGGAAGCAACTTAGAAGTCTGAATTACTCAGTGGTTGAGAGTATGGAGCCAGAATGCCTGGGTTCAAATCTCCACTTTTCTACTTACATACTGTGCGAGTATGCAAGCGGGCAAGTCACTTGCACAGTGTTGAACTTGGATTTTTACCCATAAACAAGGAAAAGAATGGTACTTCCCTCAGTGGTTTGTTGTTAGCATAGATGAAACAAACCTATATACCCAGCAAGCTGTCAGCACTACATAAATGAATGAATATCAAGACTACATACATGCATGAAAACTTCTGGAAGGATATGGACGCTATTAGCTTCTTACCCAGCATTCCTTCCCCTTTCTTCCTCCCTAAAAGAAGTCCTATATTTGGGAATCTCCTTTTCCCACTTCTAGGAAGATCTCAAGTCCCAAGCTCCAGGGCTCCAACACGACTGGCCAATCAGAACACAGCCACTGTAATTGATCCAGATTGAAGGGAAGGACTTTATTGACTCAGAGAAGTGAGTAACAATCTCTCCCTAGCAGTAAGAATACAGAAGCATGTTGCCGAATTGCTACTGTGGCCATCTGACCTCAGGAAGCACTAGTCTCAGCATGACTTCAGTGCTGTGGATGACCCAGAGTAAAAGTCAGAGAACTCCAGTAACACCAAGAGCGATTAAATCAACCAAACCCTCAGCCCAACCTTGAGCAAGATAAAGAACACCTTTGCAGCTAAGCCAGTAGAAGCTGGTGTTTCTGCTGCGGGAGATGAAGCACCTTGACGGGTATAATCAAATGCATTAAGAGAGGTGACCTCTGGGAACTGGGGTTCAGGGGAGGCAATGTCTGCTCTTCACTTGATTCCCTTCCATATAAATTAACTCCCCATCCCCATTACTATAAGCCTGTATGGTTTATATAATTACAAAACCCAGGAACACAGAAAAGAAAGGTGAGAACAGGGAGGAGCAAGAACAAGAAGGAGGGACGCCAGGAAGGGACCACTCTATCTGCCTTGAAGTCCCCCAGCCAGTTTGGTGACATCTCTGTCAGGAAGATGTCACTGGAAATGTGGTGTACTTCCTGCTCAGTGTTCAGCTCTCCCTCCAATGTAGAGAACCCACAGCCCTAGGAACCATGTGAGCAATGTGGGAACGGTGCAGCTGTCTGTTGGACCCCAGTGGCTCCCAGGGCCACTCTGTGGGCAGTGGGGGGCAGTGAGGGGATGAGCACTCTGTGGTATGTGGGGCAGCGAGGCCAGATCTGTGCCACCAGCTGTGGTCCACAGACCAGGAGCATTGGCTGTTTGCTAGACCCAGCCCCGATCTACTGAATTAGAAGCCACATTGCAACAGGATCCCAGCTGCCTCTGTAGACTTTCATAGCTTGAGAACACTCAGCACGTGTTACATACATCTGCCATCAACTGAGCCAGCCCTGTGCCTGTGTCCCCACAACCACAGGTCATAAACGCCATACCCAAGCTGATCAAGGTTCACTGAAAGACTGGCTTCACCCTTGTGACCACTTACAACGAGTTAAAAATCACATATAGAACCAAACACCAAAAATACAGCTTTTAATATTCAGGAACAGTTTTCCAGTCATGCTATCACAAATAACTGTTACGGGAAGGGAAATAATGTGGGTGTGTAACTGGCATTTTGTCCAGACAAAGCCAAAGCCATTCAGGCTTTGCCAGACGCCGCAGTGATTTCTCAAGCCCTTTCCTTTGGGGAGCGGAGGCTGACCACACCTCAGGCAAGCTGCCTTCCCTTTGATTTCCAAACCACCACGTTTCAAAGCAAAGGTAAAACGTGTATTTTGCATTCATTTACACCTAACTTACTTGCATGCTGTTTTCTAAGAGCTATTCAACACCCCCTAAACCTCGGGGGCGTCTTTTCAAAGGACTTTAAAGTCGCTTTTGTTTTGAAACACAAATGATGCCTTCGAGGTTCTTAAAAAGGATTGAAGAAAAACTCAGAGCCCTAAGACCAAAAGAGCTCTATGTTTGGCAACTTTCTTCCTTCCTCAAGGCTAATCGGGCTTTTGAAGGATATGGGTCCCTTTACCAAAACTGTCTCAGAACTTCACAACTTTCACTCACCCACATTTCAAACAAATACTTCCTTACTTGTCCATTTTTTCTGATTGGACAAAGTTTCATTGAGACCCTATTAGGAGCCCAGCACTTAGGTAAGAAATGAGTGAGGACCCAGAACAGAGTCCACAGACAGAGCTAGTGAGTCATCTAAGCCCGCTAATCCCTGCTTCCTTCTGTGGACAAGAGAAGCCCTTCCTCCTGTCAAAGTTGTTTCAACCAGAGCGACGTCATCTTGAATGGGGGCTGGATAAAATGAGGCTGAGACCTACTGGGCTATATTCCCAGTAAGTTAGGCATTCTAAGTCTCAGAATGAGATAGGAGGCAGGCACAAGGCACAGATCATAAAGACCTTGCTAATAAAACCAGTTGCCGTAAAGAAGCAGGGAAAACCCATCAGAACCAAGATGGCAGCCGGGCGCAATGTCTCACTCCTGTAATCCCAGCACTTTGGGAGGCCAAGACGGGTGGATCACGAGGTCAAGAGTTCGAGATCAGCCTGGCCAACATGGTGAAACCCCGCCTCTACTACATATACAAAAGGTAGCCGGGCGTAGTGGCGGGCACCTGTAATCCCAACTACTCGGGAGGCTTATATGGGAGAATCACTTGAAATTGGAAGGCAGAGGTTGCAGTGAGCAGAGATTGTGATACTGAACTCCAGTCTGGGCAACAGGAGTGAAACTCCCTGTAAATAAATAAATAAGAAATAAATAAATAAATAAAATAAATAAAAACGAGAAAACCAAGATGGCGACAAGAGTGACCTCTGGTGTTCCTCACTGCTCACTATACACTAATTATAATGCATTAGCATCCTAAAGACCCTCCCACCAGCACCATGACAGTTTACACATGCTATGGCAACATTAGGAAGTTACCCTAATGGTCTAAAAAGAGAGGAACCCTTAGTTTTGGGAATTGCCCACCTCTTTCCCAGAAAACTCATGAATAACCCACCCCTTGTTTAGCGTATAATCAAGAAGTAACAACAAATAGAAGCAGCTGAGTGGCCCATGCCGCTTTTCTGCCTATGAAGTAGCCATTCTTTCTTCCTTTACTTTCTTAATAAACTTGCTTTCACTTTATGAATTCATCTCGAATTCCTTCTCCAGGAACCCTCTCTTGGGTTCTGGATTGGGACCCCTTTCCTGTAACACTCCTGTGGGGAATTCATTTCAGGTGCTTCAGCTATGCAAGTGTGAGCACGTGGCTCAGGTCTAGCCAACTAAAGCACGCCTCCTTCCTTCGGTTAGGCACTGGCTCAGCGACGATCCCGATGATCCCAGGAGCCAAGCCAGGCCGATCAGATAACTTTTCTCACAGAGCTTGCAGAACAGTCTCTTCTGCTGGAGCCCTCGGAGAGTAGGATGTAAGTGGGAGGTGTCTGTGGCCAACCTGCCAGTCTGCAAGTTAGTGACAGGGGGAGCCCTGGACCCTACACGAAGGCCCTGACATGTTAGACCTATTCTTGCCTGAAGCCAAAGTCAGACCTGTCCCTGGAATTTTCACTTATGTGAGCCAAGAATTTCTTACCTTTTTCTTAACCTAATTTGAGTAGGACTTCTGACCTCTGAAATAGAAATGCAGACTGATCCAATCTACAGGGGCTTTAACCTCCTGTGTATGGAAAACCAGCTGATTCCTCTGCAGCACCCTCGTTATCGGGATCCACAAACTCCAGGAGTGGAGTCTGAAAAGATCTTTCCAACCTTACTTCCCTTATTAAACTGCTCCAACATTCTGCTCTGTCCAAACTGGTCTTGCTATGGGCTGAATTGTGCTCCCTCACCAAAGAAAAGCTCTGTTGGAGTCCTCACCCCCAGTACTTGAGAATATGACCTTGCCTGGAGACAGGGTTTTTTAAAAGGCTTTCAAGTTCAAATGAAGTCATTAGGCGAGTCCTCACCTAATGGGGAGATTTGAATACTAACACTCACGTGGGGGGAACACCAGGTGAGTGAAGGCAGAGGCTGGGTAATGCATCTACAAACCAAGGAGTGTCAAAGGCTGCCATCAAGCCACCGCAGCTCGGAGAGAGGCCTGGAACAGATTCTCCCTGACAGCCCCAGAAGAAACCAGCCCTGCGGACACCTCGCTCTTGGCTTCCGGCCTCCAGAACAGTGGCAGGATAAGTTATTCTAAGCCACCCAGTTTTGGGTACCTGGTTACAGCAACCCTAGGAAGCTACTACCTGCCCTAAGCATGTCTCCCTCCTCACCCCCGAGTCCCCCTGCAGTTTTCTTCTGACTCCTCAGAGACCAGCACAGATGTCAGCTGCCCTGTAGCGCCTTCTAGTCACTCTCATCTCAGTCATTTCTTACTCCTCAGACATGGTCATAAAAATAAATCCTTAAATCATCTGCACTACCTTCATGTCCTTTTGGTAACCTATTCTCGGATATCCCTGATGTAAAATCATGGGAGCCCTCCAGAGACAGAGCTCACACCCTCACAAAGCAGCCTCTTGTGCTATTGTCAGCCCTAATTGGTAGGAAGGCCTTTCTTTACAAAGCGGAAGTCTACCTGCTGATCTTAATTCTTCCCTCTTCAGCTAGGATGACTAAGCCCCCTCCCTTCCACGTACGATGGAGGCAGGAGAATAGGGTCTGGAGGCAGGAAACATAGGGCCAATTCATGCTGACTTCCTAGAACTAAATCAAATGAAAACACTTCAGCTATGATAGGAAATATCCTCTCCATTTACAGAAGGCATACACCAAGTAAATGACCTTGTAACTTTACTTCACCCTCTTCATTGACATAGGGCATACACCAAGTGACCACCGGAAACCTCTAGAGGGTATTTAAACCCCAGAAAATTCTGTAATGGGGCTCTTGAGCCCCATGCTCAGGCCCACCCCCACCCAGTGGAGAGTACTTTCATTTTCCATAAATCTCTGCTTTTGTTGCTTCTTTCTTTCCTTGCCTATTTGTGCATTTTGTCCAATTCTTTGTTTAAGACACTAAGAGCCTGGACACCCTCCACCGGTAACATGACGATCCTACTGATTTTGAAGAAATGTAGCATATTCTCCCCTGAGTTGTCTCTGTTCCTGCCTAAACATCCCTATTCCCTCCACCGCCCTCATGACGATTTCCATGGCTCTCACTGCCCCGGTTTCCTCCTCTGAACACACTCAAATTTATCTGTCACTTCCCAACCTATAGCACTTGGGATTCTGGCATGTGGCCTAACAACAAAGCGACCAACTTATACCGGTTCTCCCAGGACTGTTCTGGTTTTGCACAGTGTCAAGTCGTGAGAACCCCGCAGTCCCTGGCAGCCTGGATGGTTGTCCACCCTCTCCAGCCGGCTCAAGCAACTCTGGTTTGGTATCTCGTTTTTCATGACAACTTAATTATGCGGCTTGAATCACTTTAGCTTCTTAAGGATCACAGCTCTGACTCAGCAGATGTGTGCCTGCTGATGTCTTCTGGTTAAAAATTTAATTATTAATTGATCAGCCTGTTGTTTTGCTGTCTTAATGACCACAGTATATGAGAAAGCAATCTCATAACCCCATCTCAGGCTAGATATGACCTATATTTGGCCAGTGCCCATTGATGTATGCAGACGTAGCTTTAATCTCGAAGCCAAAAGCTTTTACTGACTTCATCCCATTGTTCACTGAATGCTGTTACATGCCAAGGACAGTGTCAGATGCTGGGGAAATAAGTGTGAAAGATGCAAGGCCCCCAACCATGAGAGGTTCACTCAAGGCTCATGGAAGGAGCACATGCATCCTCAGACACAGACAGATGTGTGGCAAAGGCTGCGTTCTTCTTCATATTCTGTTTCAGGAGGCATATGTGAGAGAGAGGATGAGAGACAGAGGCCCTGCTTACAGCTGCCTTCCCTGGAACACGAGGCATATGCTCTGTGGCATCAGGCAGCTCAGGCAAACATTGGCCCCACACCTGACAGCAAACAACTGGACATTCCCAGGACCCTATGCACATCCACAGGATGTTTAGAAGTGAGAAATGAAAATAAAATTCTAAGCCCCAACTGACTGAAAGGACCATTTCTTGGCCAAGAGAATCCCAGAGAAACCTTGGAAGCTGAGTTCACCACCACAGTGGATGGTAAATGGGACACATCTCATTATACCCCATCTCTCACTGCCCATCATTAGGCTTTCTACCCTATCGGCTAAACAGAAACCAGCCCTTTCAAAGAACAAGATCCTTCCCAGGCACAGCTTCTCTTCCCAGGCACCAAACAAAGACAAGATCCTTCACCCCTCCCCAAGAGGTTGCTCCCTCTATTCCCTTTTTCTTCAAATGTTCACTTTATCTTATGTCAAATGTAGATTTACTGGGCACTAATGTCTCCCAAGGATGTCATCATTTGTCTCAGTGCCAACCTAACCCCCTTCTTGTAAGGAAAATGTATAAATACTAAACCTCCTGAGAAGCCCATTGAAAAAAACAGCCACAGATGCTTCTGTGACTTGTGTTTCTCCAGGGCACACCCTCCAGCTGGTCCAATAAACCCTGGTGATTTGAGACTCAGGCCACAATCCCTCAGAGGAGGAGGGAGGAAGAGGAGGTTGGCTAAGGCTTGAGTGTCAGTGGTAGGAGGCCTGGGCTCAGAGGAGGCCACAGCCGGTTCCCCATGCATCTGGGCTGTGAGCCATGTTGGGGACAAGGTGACAGTGCAGACAGAGATGGAAAAGGGGCACAATTGGAAAAGGAGATCTAGGACAGGTGGAAGGAGGCCCCAGGTGGCCCTGGCAGCAACAGAACCATCTCACCTTCACTCCTGCTGGTACTGGCACCCACACCAGCCATAGCTTGAAGCTCCTGAGCCCTAAACCAAGTGCCTGCTCACTACATGAGACTATTCTTTTTTGGTTGTTTTTTTGTTTTGTTTTGTTTTGTTTTGTTTTGTGAGATGGAGTTTCGCTCTTGTCACCCAGGCCGGAGTGCAGTGGAGCGATCTTAGCTCACTGCAACCTCTACCTCCTAGGTCAAGCAATTCTCCTGCCTCAGCCTTCCCAGTAGCTGGGATTACAGGCACCCGCCACCACACCTGGCTAATTTTTGTATTTTTAATAGAGAAGGGGTTTCATCATGTTGCCCAGGCTGGTGTCGAACTCCTGACCTCAGGTGATCTGTACAGGGGACTACTCTTAAAAGAACAGTAAGAATCCCAGATTGAGACCCATCACGGGGACTTCAAGGGAACCAAGATTCTTGAGCTGCTCTGCTTGCTGTTTGCTACCTTCTGGTTGGGACCTTGATTGAAACGATTAGGCGCTCGGCTTTGGGGAAGAAGCTCCTTTTTTGGGAAGGCGGATCACCTCCAGCCCAGAAGCTTGGGCTCAGGGTGCCTGTGAGTGCTCCATCTAGACCGGCAGACCCACAGGGACAGCAGATTTTAGGTTACCCAGGGATGGTGGAGGGGACTGGGGAGTCTCAATGGGCCTGTAATAATCCCCATTTTTCTGAGATGGTTTAATTATTTTTTTCTCTCTCTTCTTATTTCCCTAGTTCCCTACTTCCTACTTTGCCCTTTAGAAATGCAAATACAGCCCAGGAGCGGTGGCTCATACCTGTAATCCCAGCACCCTGGGAGGCCGAGGTAGGTGGATCACCTGAGGTCAGGAGTTCAAGACCAGCCTGGCCAACATGGTAAAACCCCATATCTACTAAAAATACAAAAATTAGCTGGGCATGGTGGCTCAACACCTGTAATCCCAGCTACTCAGGAGGCTGAGGCAGGAGAATCGCTTGAACTCCAGAGGCAGAGGTTGTGGTGAGCTGAGATCGTGCCACTGTACTCCATCCTAGGAGACAGAGAAAGACTCCAGAAGAAGAAGAAATGCAAATACAGCCTTTTACCTCCGCCTTCACCAGCCTTCTCCCTACAATGCAAGTTCTTCTAACTATCTGCTCCAAAACAGAAGTCTGGAAAGTTACAAGGGGATTTGCAAACCAAAGCAAGCCCAATATGGAACTTTCCCCTCCAGGAGGTTGCCTGCCAAGGAAGGGGCCAGCAGTCACCAGCCCGAACAACCGGTAGGGAAAGCTTCAGAGCTAGCATGGACCCTTCACTCTTGCTTATTCCCCTCCCCTCCCTTTTAAAAGTGCCCACTTTCTGCTCCAAAAGCAAAGCAGCACATTTAAAGACCAGATACCTCTTCCTCTAAGCTGGTTTCGGAGTAACTGCTTTCTTTATACCAGCCTCGCTCTTGTTCATTGGACTCTGCATGTGGTGAGAGCAATGAACCTCCTGTTCAGTTACAGGTTCAGGGAGGTTTTAGGGGGTGATGACAAAGTTTTGAAACTAGAGAGAGCTGGGGCTTGCACAACATTGTGAATACATTAAATATCACCAAAATGTACATTTTAAAAGTTGGCCAGGTGTGTTGGCTCACGCCTGTAATCTCAGCACTTTGGGAGGCTGAGGTGGGCAGATCACAAGGTCAAGAGGTCAAGACCATCCTGGCCAACATGATGAAACCCTGTCTCTACTAAAAATACCAAAATTAGCTGGGCATGGTGGCACAAGCCTGTAGTTCCAGCTACTTAGGAGGCTGAGACAGGACAGTCACTTGAACCCGGGAGGTAGAGGTTGTAGTGAGCCAAGATTGTGCCACTGCACTCCAGCCTGGCAACAGAGCAAGACTCCATTTCAAGGAAAAAAAAAAAGTGTAGTGTATGTTATACGAATTTCACCTTGATTAAAAACATAATAAAAAATAAAAAGGATCCCTGGCCCCAAAGTGCTCACTAAGGACACCAGAGGCGCAAGGTCACAGCAGATCTTTCTTTACCTGGCACAATGCCAGTGTCTCACCCAAGGAACGGGCTACCACTGTGGCCTCATGACCTCCCTAAGCCCCAACATGCTCAGCAAACCCTGAACACAGATGGCCTGGCTCCACATGTGAGCTGAGCAAGAAACCCCTCCCACAAAGAGCTGGCTGTCTGATGCTGTCACCTTTGTCCAGACCCCATTGGCTGCTCTGATGACAAGGTGGCTCCTATAGAGCAAGGCCAAGAGAGACCCAGGAGCCGCAGACCTCCAGGCACAGCCCCACCTGATCCTGGGTCATCACCGTCAGCACAAGCATCAAACCCATCACCCCATATGGCCCCTCAGAGGGGGCAGCACATCCTCTGTACTTATTAAGGAAACTTCCACCCCATTTCCTATGTCCCCATTGCGCAGCTTCTCCACTGCGGGCACGGAAGTCCGGGAAACCCTCTGCTTCCTTGGCAGATGCTGCTGTGCCGACAGCCCCCAGCCAGTCTGCAGCCTGACTGGCAGGGAAGCTGTCAGGAAAGACAGTTTTCAAGAGTGGCTGTCTTAACAGCTTCCCAAGATCATCAACATTGGGCAGCTGGACCACAAAGTGAAATCTCACATTTATTTAAACTCGGTAAGGGGAAGCTGGCTTCTGCTGCCAGGAAGACAGGCTACAGCCAACAAGGTCTGATCTCACCTCTGCTGGGGAGGATTCACTGGGAATAAAGGCATCTCACAGGTACAGGCAGGTCTCCCCCACCGTGCCAGAAGAGACAGAGGCAGCAGGTGGGTCTATCTTATCTCCAAGAAGCTGCCTCAGAATAGGTACCCCATAAGTATTTGATATATGAATGAGTGCGTAAGTAAATGAATGGATGGATGTGTGGACATTTTAATCAAGTTATTTAAGAAGGGCCAGTTATGAAGAAGTGCATTTTCTAGGGTGCAGGAGGCCTCTAACAGGGGTCCACCTGAAGCTACAATGCTATCACCCTATTACCACGGCAGAACAGAGAATGGAAGGTAGGGTGGGGACAGTAATTAACGCCACATCATCAGGGTGAGGACAGTCACAAGAGTGTGCCATCTTTGGGTCTGAGTATTGGTTTCCTGGGGCTGCCATAACAAAGCACACCACACTCCAGGCAGCTTTAAACAGCAGAACAGCTCCCACAGTTCTGAAGGATAGAGCTTCGAAATCAAGGCACCAGCAGGACCATGCTCTCTCTAAAAGCTCCAGAGGAGGGTACTTCTCTGCCTCTTCCAACATCCAGTGGCTGCCTGCAACCCTTGGCTTATAGCCACATCACTCTGATATCCACCTCCAATGTCACATGGTGTTCTCCCTGTGTGCCTCCATGTCTCTGTCTTCTCTTCTTAAGAATACCAGTCATTGGATTAAGGGCTCATCCAGTATGACCTCCTCTTCATTGATTACATCTGTAAAGATCATTGTTTCTAAATAAGATCACATCTGAGGTTCTAGGGGGACCTCCTCTTGATCGATTATATCTGCAAGGACCTATTTCTAAATAAGATCACTTTTGAGGTTCTGAGGGGAAAATGAATTCTGAGTGGGACACTCTTCAGCCTGGTAAAGTTCGTCATGGCGTACCCTGAACAAATGCCCACTGCGAGAGGCCATCCTTCCAAACTGAGCTGCTTCTGTACAGCAAGCGGTGGCCTTCTTGCTGTACAGCTGAACCCAGGCCCAGAGTTTGAGATGGGACAGGAGAGAAATCTATGGCTCACCGTGTGACCTGGCATCTTAACCCCAAATCCCAGAGTCCTCTGCACAGGGAGAGGCCTCAGCACTCTTGTTGCTGGAAAAGTAGAGATTTGGCACCATTAGCAAGTCACAGAGAGGACAGAAAACAAAACCAGGACAGGGTTAGTGGGGAGGAAGTATCTTCTCACATCCATTCACCACCTATGGAGTCTGGTGACCTTAGAAATGAGGCAGCCACAGAACAAAATGGCCAAATCTCGGGCAGGGCGAGGAAGAAGAAGGGGAAATTGGGAAAAATAAAGCGTACTGAGCACTAACCATGCACTGGTGCTCTACAAACATGGCCTCATTTAGTCTTCACAGTGTCCCCAGTCGAGAATGGAGGGACTGCTGGAAACCTACAATCAAAACAAGAGCAGCCTCTTCTGCTTCCTAGGGGAGTGGCAGAGTTCTTCTCGTGGACATGGAACTCATGGTTTTGAAAGGCAAGGCGCCAGCTAGCCAGGATGGAAGAAGGTCTCTATCAAGAAAAACCCAGACATTCCACCCACCACCCCAACCCAGAAGCCCCAGAGACAGGAAGCCAGGGGACAGCAGAGACAGAGACGGGAAATGAGAAACAGAGACAGAGACAGGAAAGGTCTCCCCAGGGAGAGCACAGTTCTAATGCCAGGGTGGCAGCATGGTGGGCTAGACTGAGGAGGAAGGCAGTGAGCAACGGGTTCCCCTTGCTGGGATGACAAGGAAACTCAGGAAGAGAAACGCTGATTGCCGGGGCTGCTGCTTTGTTATCCCCAGACCTTCGGCAATGCTCCCGCATGCAAATCGGCATCAGTGGAGAATGCTGCTCTGGATCCCAGAGCCACTGGCAGGAAAGACCTAAGGCAACCCAGGGCAGAGCTAGGAGGAGGCCTGTGGAGCAGGAGGTGGAAGATAGCTGGGCAGCCACCCCAGGGCCCCCAGACACCATAGGAAGGAGGAGATTTGGGATTTCCCATAGGACTGTGATGCACAAGTGTTATTTTATTTGAGTGCTTTATGAAAGAGAGACCCGAGAAGTTGAAGGGCTCAGCCACACCCCTACAGGGAAGATATTACCTCCATTCCATAGGAAATTAAACCACAGAACATTTGCACAGGCTACCTGAGACCACAGTTGCCGAGGAGCAAATGTGGAATTTGCACCCAGGTCTGAGCTGAGCCCAAGCTCATGCCCCTTCTGTCCACCAGTCTTCCCCTGAAAGGGGTGTGAACTCATCTCCTTTTCAAGGCCTTGGCAATCGGAAGGGCTCAGCTGGTACTCAGCAACTCCAATGAGCTGGTCTACGCCCATCGAAAAGACACCGATGACATCACCCTCAGCAAAAGGAGGCCTAGAATGAGGAAGGCAATGTGGCTGCTTCGTGCCCTCTACCTAATTCCTATCTTTTCAAGAGCCCAGGCCTGGGGCCCACATGAATGATTGACTCCTTGGTACAAGAGGGTATTCAGACGATAGGCCTGACTTTGCAAGCAAAAGTGGAAGGGAGCAAATCAATTTACCTACAAAGTCTTGAACCCATGGTGACCCAACAGAGCAACAGCCCATCTTTTCTCCAATTTATGCATCTTGATGGTGGGATGGGGTAGCTGGCTGAAACATCATAGTTTAGCAAGACAGGTGGTGGCCTTACAATTAAAATAGCTTTTCAATAATTATCAACTAGTGAACATGGGCTGGGAGGATGTACATGTTGGGAGAAAGGACACAGTGCGTCACCTGCTCCTGGCCGACATGGAGGACTGACCCCCAGGCAGTGCCTTTTGGCAGCTCTTCTGTGCTTAAGGGAGAGGCTCCTGTCCACAGATCTCTGTGCCCATCACTAGATTCTCTGAGTCACCTCAGTGCTATGCAGAGGGAGGATAGTCGCTTAGACCTGGTGGCCAGGAAGATAAGGTAGAAAGTGTGACAACTTCCCCCAAAGACATCAAAGCCCCACACATTCACAATAGAAGCTACGGGGCAGTTCTTGGGGCTCAAGCACTGCCACCCTTCTATCTTAAAGGTCATTTCCTAAGATGCTGAGTGCCAACCCTGTAGCCTAATGGGTTAATCATATGCAAAGCCCACCTGGTCCTTTTAAGAACCAGGCAGTGTGTAATGCAATGTTGTTTGCAACAGCAAAATCTCTGAAAACCGCCAAGGCCATGACCATCTGGCCAGTCAGCTGTCACAGTTCTTAACTCACATGTTTTTATTGTTAAAACTTTATCTTCAGAAGCTCTCCCCAGGTTCTGTTAAGCATATATATTCAGTGCAAAATGGACAAGTCCATTCAACCTTAGAAAAGAGGACTTTCTTTTACTGTTTTTTATTAATAGCAATCAAATTATTTTTATTTATTGATTTATTTAAAG
>NW_022436953.1:26929266-26996182 GCF_009761245.1 Sapajus apella
TGTGTGTGTGTGTGTGTGTGTGTGTGTGTGTGTGTGTGTGTGTGTGTGACAGGGTCTCACTCTATCACCCAGGCTGGAGTACAGTGCTGTGATCTTGGCTCACTGCAAACTTGCCTCCTGGGCTCAAGTGATTCTTGTGCCTCAGCCTTCCAAGTAGCTGGGATTACAGGCACGCACGATCATGCCAGGATAATTTCAGTAATTTTAGTAGAGACAGGATTTCATCATGTTGGCCAAGCTGGTCTCGAACTCCTGACTTCAAGTGACCCACCCACCTCAGCCCCCTAAAAGTGCTAGGATGACAGGCATAAGCCACTGCACCCTGCCAAAGTATTTAACTGTGGAAAACTACACATAACGTAAAAGTGACCATCTTGACCACTTTTCCAGAGTATAGTGCATAGTGATGAGTACATGCACCTTGCTGTGCAGCCACCAGCCATCTCCAGAATGTTTTCATTTTGCAAAACTGACAGTCTGTACCCATTCAACAACAACTCTCCATTTTCTTTTATTTTTGAGCTTTAAAAATCCTATTAATAGAACATGGTATATGGTAATTCACTTTCCAGCTCAAAAATTTCTGGAAACATTATGCATAGAGTCTTAAAAAGCACCAGCACCCTCCTCCGCCCCACCAGAGAGTTCACGGGAAACCAGTGCAGGAAGAAAGGGACAGAGCAAAGAGACGCAGAAGCAAAGGTAAATGAATGTTTCATGAGAAAGAGGCCTGGGAAGTGCAGACTCAGGGAGGCAGCATTTCAACCATGAGATCACCTTGGGTCATCCCCGGCTCTGGCCTTATTAGCTTTTACAAAGGAATCTTCCCAGCACCAGGGCGATGAGCAAGACTCATTTTGGGACCCTGAGCCACCCTCTCAGTGGATATGACCCCACCAGGCAGCATGCGTGAACAGCCACTCCCCTCTGAGCAAACTGCTAAGTAACTTCTGGAAAAAAAAATCATCCTCAGTGTTTGCGGGGTGGAAAATAGAGTCATTCTGAGACCATACTTTAATTCAGATTTCACAATGTAACCCTGAATTTGTGAGTGTTTAAAGGACCTCCAGGGCCCATCTTCAAACAGACACACACCAAGAATAACTTCACAGGGAAATATTTATTTCATGAGACTCTTGCAGGCTGTCCTTTGCCCTTTGCCAACAACAGATGAATTCCTACCCACAGAGAAAAGCCACAGCCCTAATTTTTCAAGCAAGCAGGCCAAGACTATGCTGAGCAGAATGGGAGAACAAGACTCCTGCGCTGGCATCAAGAGGGCCAGAGCCCATAAATGCCTCTCTGAAGATACCTGTGCCCACAGTCACCCTGTGCTGGAGAGCCCAGCAGGTCTAGTATGCTGGGACCATTCCTGAGGCAGTTCTGCACCGGCCCGCCATAGAAGGAGGCCCACATCCATGATCATGTAAGCGGAGGAGGGAGCAGGGGCATCCTGAAGACGCTTCCAGTTCCCTGACGTGCCCAGGTCCTTGGCCTCTCTCACCCCAAGAATGGGGAAAGGGGCCATGGAGGCACGGTGAGCTTACCATTCAAATAAATACCGTGGACTCAAAGAGTTTTGCAGAGAGCAATTTATTAGACAGAAAGAGAGAGAGAGAGAGAGACAGAGAGAGAGAGAGGGGGGCGCAAGAGAGAGAGCTCCCACACTCCCATGAGAGGGGATCCAAAGGAGGAATCTGTATAGGTAAGGAGAAGCGGTATTTTAACCTTGAAGTTATTCTTGCCCCATTCATGTTCTCGTCCAATGAGAGGAGTTCTTTCAAACGTCCTCTGGAGTGATTGATCTTTGACTTTGATACTGGATTGGCTATTCGGTCCCCAACAGAACCCCCTCCTCCCAGAGCTTTCGGCAGGCCTTTTGAACAAAGACTCTCTCCTGGATTTCTCTACTTAGCCGGAAAGTCAGACAAAGAACTTTACATTTGAAATCCCTCTGGTTCCCAGATGGAGGCAAAACCACGCCCCTCGTGGACCCGGAAAGAGGTTTTTTTTTTCTTAACACAGTCCTGCAATCAGCCAGGACTTCAACATCTCTCTGCATCCGCCTTGAAACCGGGCACAGTCTTCCTACTTATCATAATCTAATTATCATAATTTAATTTTAGGAAATAATTGTGGACACACACAAAAGAAAGGCAGAGAAACAAGAATGTTCTCTGTAGGATTGTTTACAGAATCCAGTGATTGGAAGCAACTGAATTTCCAACTGTCTGCGGCAGATTGAAAACAGGGGATTTTGTCCACAGGCTAGGGGAGAAGCTTCCCAAAGACAAATAGTCTCTAATGGTTTTGATGACATGAAAAAGGATTCACAATTGAATAAGTACACATAAATATAAAACAAAAGTATGTCCAGTGTGAGGGTAAGCCGGTAGGTAGATAGATCTGTCTTTCTCGCCAGTATGAAGTTTGTATTCTAAAAATTTGTGGTTGGCTAGCAAGATCATGAATATTATGGGATTGGGAGAAAAACAATTAAATGACCTCCAATATGCTTCAAAAATACTGTACGTGTAAGTTCATTTATTGTATTTGCATTAAATGGAGTAAGCCCCTGGAGAGGGAGTTACTATAGAAATAGCATCAGAGCTGGTACCCTGCCTGAGGCAGTGCTGGGAGGGACTGAGAATCCCACAGGTAGCCAGGCCCATACCTCATACTGGCCAGGAGTGGGAAGGCCTCACTGGAGAGTTCGGGGGATGAGTGACAACTGTAACTCATGTTCCCATGGCCTGGGTGAACTGCTGAGTCTGTACGGCAGACTATAGCAGAGTGACAGATGAATAGAGTATGCATATACAAGTATTTTGCCTATCAGTGAGGCTAGGGGACTGCTGGCAGCAGCACCAGCAGTAGCCTCGATAAGCCAGTGATGCTCACATTTATTTAGTACAGATTTAATGACAAAGGCCTACAGCAAACACCATTTGTGGGTAATTAACTTTGTCGACTCCCCCCCAAGTAGAGGGAAGTCTTGCATGTGGATGATCAAAGGTTGATTTCTGGAGAAATAGGTAAACAAACTTATCTAGATAAATTCCTTTGCACTCCCTTGTCATCTGCCCTTTGCCATTAGCTCAAGGTAAGAGGATTAGGCTGCCTTCAGCAATAACCCTTTCCCGAAGCTTTTGCAAAAACTCCCAGCCTTCCAAGAAGGTTTGTGTCTTTCCTATAATTTTTCCCACCACCCTGACTGATCTCCTACAGTGGACTGTGAGTGGACAGGAACGTGAAAGTTCCTATAGGCCCCATGAGGTCATGAGGCCCTGCAGGGGTGATCTCAGGCCAGCCACCTTCCCTGGAGATGTGTGGTCAGGATGAAGAGGCTACAGCCTGCAGGCTCCATCATGGCCCAAGCTTGGAACCCCTGAAAGGCCAGGACAGGGAAGCCTGTCCAGAGAAGACATTACCAAGGAGGCAGGTGGCACACATGAATTCAAACCCCTCTTTTTTCAAGCCACCCTAAGGCTACCCCCAAATATCATCATGTGAAAATAAGGCAGGTAGAATACTACCTGAGTAAGGCTTTACCCGAAGACACAGGCTTCCAAGAGGAGCTACTTAATCAGAAAAAGACCATGTCAATGGTTTAGAATGAACTTCTACCACCTCCTACCCCACCGCCACTACCCAGTGTAATGGGATCTGCCAATGACAAATAAATGTGTTCTCTCAAATTTCTACATTTTTTTTGCTCACTTCTGAGTTGTACACATTATCTTAAAATAATAACAGGCAAAACTGTACTTGGTGAGGGACTTCATAGCCCAATTATTCACTGCGGGCTTATGGGAAATTTTTACTCATTTTGTTTTTGGTTTACCTATGTTTTCTAAATATTCTACAATAGACCTGTATTTTTTTTACACAAGTAAACAATTGTTTGGTTCATTATTACTTTTTATTATTTTGAGACAAGGTTTCACTCCATCACCCAGGCTAGAGTGCAGTGGTACGATTTCAGCTCACTGCAGCCTTGACCTCCTGGGCTCAGGCGATCCTCCTGCCTCAGCCTCCCAAGTAGCTGGGATTACCAGCTCACTCCACCATGCCTGGGTAATTTTTAAATTTTATTATTTATTTATTTTTATTTTTGTGGACATAGGCTCTCCCTTTGTGGCCCAGGGTGGTCTTGAACTTCCAGCCTCAAGTGATCCTCTCTCTTCAGCCTCCCAAAATGTTGGGATTACAGGCATGAGCTACTGTGCCTGGCCTGCTTAGTTTATCTTTATTTGCCTTGGCTGGGCATCTGTTTTCCATCAGTGCTCCCACCCTGCAGGGAGCACAGGAAGGTGAACTCACCTGGCAGCGGGCAGCCCAGGATCTCCATTCTCATGCAGATGCTCCCATTATCAAACCAGGACTGCGGGTTCACGCGTATGTAGCGGGCCACCATGGGGACGGGCAGCTCATTAAGAATGGGGATCTCCTTCTCACTGTTTCCTTGAAATATCTATTTATGCTCAAGGGAGAAAAGGAAAATCTTTTAGTGCTTAATTACCAAGGGATAAAGAGTCAGAATTCATTCATTCAACAAGACCTTACTGAGGAAAACCTAATGTGTGCTGGGCACTGAAGAGAAAAAAATAAATGACTCAGGCCTGGATCCTGCCCTCAGAGCCTCCATCTAGTTGGTATGGTAGGAGGGGGGCTCTGGTAATTATACACTGTAGGAAAAATCTATTGGTATCATGGCAAAGGGACAGCTAGAGAGCTTTGGGATTTCAGAAGATGGAGAGGACCAAGTAAAGTTTTGGGGAAGAGGGGTGGTTTGAACTGGCATTGAAGGAAAGCTATGTAGATCTATAGGGGTGAGAGGGTATCCAGAGAAAATGGACAATGAGTTCAGAAGCCTGAACATGGGATTCATAGGCAGAAGAGCAGCTGGTTCACTTTTACAAGGACACAGGACTTTGTGTAAGGGATAAGAATGAGAAATAAGGTTGAAAAAAAGAGGCCACAGTCAGACAAGTCAGACTGTGTAAGACATTGGATACCATGCTAGGAATATGCACTTAAGAATCTGAAGAACACAGTGACAGGATCAGGACTGACTAAGCTGGAGCTAATCATGGAACTAAAAGGCCAAGGTCATGAAATGAAGTTAGGAAACTCTTAAGAACAGCTGCAAGGGGCCCCAGCATGCCTTATGCATGCAACCTCCAGGGCTAACTTGCAAATTACATAAGAGGCTGCATCCCTCCAGTTCCCTGATGGGAGTAAATAAAGGCTGAATTTTATATTAGCTGTAAATGTGTGTCACTTGCTGCTGGGCTTCAGGGCATGGGAGGGGGGTCTCTGTCCATAAAACTCTCATGGTAGGTTTGAGTTGACACAAAATCCACCAATCTTCAAGGAATTAATCATACATTGCCCCTTTGCAGAATCCCACCCAGCCAGGCACCAAAGGCATGGTTAGATGGAGGAAGAGACTCACCATGTCTCCAGATCCATTCTTCACAGTGACCCACGTATGGCTGTCATTGCTCACCATGACCTTATAGGATGTCACCCAGTCACTCCTATGGGAAAATAAAACATCATTAGGACTACACACTTTAAAATGTTTATTCTTTCACGACGAGGCTTAGGGGTGAGGAGAGCAGGTGCCAGAGGTAGACAGCACTGGGTCAAACCGTGGCTCCAGAACATTTACAGTTCTGTGACCTCAGCCAGGCAACTAACTGACCCATCTATGCCACTATTTATTCATCCATAATATGGGAATCATAAAAGCATCAACCTTAAAGAAGTAATGTAAACCCTAATTTAATGTGCTTTAATCACTTAGAACAAGGCCTAGCCCCTAGTAATCACTAACTGTTGATCACACACATAAAGATATACAAATGTGTATGTATCTTTTTGCATTGAACACCTACATCACACCCAAGAAGCTGAATGGAAAAATAATCTCAGTAAAGTTTGCAAACTGGCCTAAAAATTTTGATTGAGAAGTTGATTTGGGAATGCAACAAATGAGATCTTACCAATCATAAAAATAAAATGTTGAGTCTCTAAGAGATACTGGGGTTCACCTTGACTGTCACAGCCACACAGACAATCCCCACCCCAGAAAGAATCAAGTCATGGCTGGACCCAAAGCCATACCCTGATCATCTCACCCGACTGCACAGAATTTTGGGGGAGGGGGTAAAATAGCCATAATTTAACTTTCCAGAGCAGAGGCCAACGTGATAGACTTGCCAAGAAAAGTGACCTGCACGTTTTTTTTCTTTCTGCCTCATTTGTTTATAAAATTAGTTGTTGAACAATATAGGGAAGTCTTCCTGAGTACCCCCACTTTTAATTTTTAAAATATTGGAACTAAGCACCAACTTACCAGTTTTTTGTTTTGTTTTTAGAAAATTCTGCCCATTGAAGTATGGAATCATTTTCCTACTGTAGACCCTGCTTGCCCTCAGTATTCAGATCTAACCCAATAAGGTTTTAAGTTTCCTGTTTAAATTTATACTGCCCAGTAGAGTTTATTTTGAAAGAACAGCTGGTTCTATGATTCTGGTTCATCTGACTGACTTGTGAAAATGATTTTTAGGTGATTTTCTACATGCTTGGAAACAAACCCTCACCTCACACTTTCTCTTCTCCTCTGTTGTTCCCACCAGCTCTGTCTGAATACCTACTAGAAGCCAGAATGGATCACAAACCACATTCCTCCTCTGATAGTCACCAGTTTGAGCCCAGGGCTGTGGAGGGAGGTGTATTAGCATTGCCTTAACAAGAAAAGCAGCTCAGCCACAGCTCTTTCCTTTGCCTTGGAAAATTATCAACACCCAGAATAGCAACCCGTTTCCCACATTCAAATAATTTCCAAATGACTTGTAACTGCAGTTCCCTTTGCTGTCTGTTTTTCAACTGATAAAGCCTGAGGTTGATACAGCAAGAGTGACAACAGAGGCAGGAGCTGTATCCTCCCGAGACAGAGGCGATGAATGCAGAAAACCTCTCTGTCAAAAGAAGCACAAGACAACAAGAGGGGAGTAGAGAAAAAAATAAAAATAAGCCCTCCAAAGAAAAGGAGAGGGTGGGGAAAAAAAGGAAATGAAAGCCAAGTAATAATTCTCAAAAAAAATAATAAAAATACCAATCCCAACTTAGGTTTGAATCATAATTGTTTCTACGGCTCAGAACTATCTTCTGGATTGCAAAGCTACATCATATCCTCCTGCCTACTTGACCCCTCCACTTAATGTCTCCGTGACATCTCAAATTTAACTTGCCTTAAAAGAACAGATTCATGCCTTCCACTCTACATGCTGACATGGCAGTCCACCAGAGGCCCTGCCCCAGGAAAGGGACTGCCATCCACAAAGAGAGGCCAAAATCCCAGTGTTACTCTGGGTGTCCCACCTTCTCTTCCTCCCTGATATGCTTTGGCTGTGTCCCCACCCAAATTTCATTTTGAATTGTAGCTCCCATAATCCCCATGTGTCATGGGAGGGACCCAGTGAGAGGTAATTAAATCATGGGGTGGGTTCGTCCCATGTCATTCTCATGATAGTGAATAAGTCTCAAAAGACCAGGTGGTTTTGTAAAGGGCGGTTCCCCTGCACACAGTCTCTTGCCTGCCACCATGTAAGACATGACTGCTCCTCTTTCACTTTCTGCCACGATTGTGAGGCCTCCCCAGCCATGCAAAACTGTGAGCCCATTAAATCTCCTATTCTTTATGTTACCTAGTCTCAGGCATTTCTCCATAGCAGTATGAAGATGGACTAATACCTTCCCCTATATTGAATCTATCACCAAGTTCTGTCAATTTTAACCCCCGCATTTTTCAAGAATGTATCTAACTCTCTCCACCTCCCTGCCACCACCCCAGTTCACTCTCTCAGGTCCCTGGCATCTAAATTGCTCCCCCATCTATCTTGCAGTCAAGAGTTTACTTTTCCAATGAAATATTATCATATCATCCCTGCTTAAAATAGCTCTTATTTTAAGTAGTCTTATATTAAGTATTGTGCTATCTTAGTATTAACAAAATCCTCATCACGTTCTATGAGAACCTTGCTTGCCTTGCGTTTTCTGTGTCCTTTCTTTGCATTCCTGATACTCTTTATATCCCCTCTTGCCCCAGGGCCTTTGCACATACTGTTGCATCTGTATGAACTCCTCTTGTTCTCTCCTCCTCTGTCTTTAAATTATTCAGACTGCAAACCAAATTTTAAAAAGCCCATCCTAATCCTTCAGTCTAGCCAATTTCTTTTCTTATATGCTTTCTGTCATAGTTTAATTCAGTTTTTAATTTCATACTCCTTTCTGGAATTACCTGATACTGTCATTGTCTCCCACTGAAGTATAAGCACCTCACAGATGGAAGAAAGAAGGCCCATGGCACTTGGAGGACAGAAAGGATGCTCGTGCCCCAGGAGAGCAGAGGAAGGGACAGGAGAGCAGGGCCAGGGCATGGTGGGCTTTTAGGCCATTTGATAGGAGTGGAACTTCCTCTGTCAGGCAGTAGGGAGCTACATCTCTTGAAGTTCACCAAGGGTGGTCAAAGTGCCCGAAGGCCAATTAGAAAGTCTCCTCTGCCTCCAAAAATTCTACCATAATAGAATGCTTGCCAATCAGAGGCTCTTTGCTTTTTGCTGTTTGGAAACTAACTCCCCTTTCTACCACCTTTGAACTGCTGATGAAATAAGCATGATCATAGATGGGTCCTCTTGTCATAGGTTGATGAAGGCTTTGTTCATTTTGTTTCAGACTTACTTTCATCTTTGACAATTCTTATCATTGCTTATAATTATGCTTTATTCATTCTCACTGCTTTCTACTATTCTACTCTGAGAATAAACACCACAATTTATTTATCAATTTTATTGCTAATGGGCATTTGAGTAGTTTCCAGCTTGGATTATTAGGAATAGTGCTTCTGTGAACATTCTTGCATGTATCTTTTAGTGAATTTATACAAAATTCTGTTTGGTGTATCATTAAGAGGAGAATTGCTAAGTCATAGGGCCAGAGGGTAGACATATGTTCATATACCTATGTTCAGCTGCAGTATTTTCCAAACAATTATACCTATTTGTATCCAGACCAGTAATAAATAAGAGTCTAGTTGTTCCACACTCTTATTGATACTTGATATCATCTTCCTTTTATATTTTAGCCATTCTTGATAGGTGTACCCTTTTATCTCATTGTTGATTTTATTTTAATTTACTTGGTGACTGATGAAGTTCAATATTTTGTGTGTTCACTGGGTATCTGAATACCATCTTTTAAGAAGTGCCTACTCAAGTTTTCCCCCTTTTTCAATTAAGTTGCCTATCTTTCTCACATTGATTTATAGAGCTCTTTATACATTCTAGATATGAGTTTCTGTTGAGTATATGTATTACAAATATCTCCTCCAATTTTGTCTTCTTTTTCATCCTCCTTGTAGTATATATATATTTTTTGAGACAGGGAATTATTGCTCTGTCACCCAGATTGGAGTACAACGGCACAATTATGGTTCACTGCAGCCTCGACCTTCCAGGCTCAAGCAATCCATCCACCTGAACCTCCCAAGTAGCTGGGACCACAGGCATGCACCACCACACCAGGCTAATTTTTGTATTTGTGTGTGTGTGTGTGTGTGTGTGTGTGTGTGTGTGTGTGTAGAGATGGGGTTTTGCCATGTTGCCCAGGCTTGTCTCAAGGGCTCAAGTGATCTGCCCACCTTGGCCTCCCAAAGTGCTGGGATTACAGGTATGTGCCACCATGCCCAGCCTGTGGTATCTTTTGATGAGGAAAAATTCTTAATATAATCCAAACTTAGCTGGTTTTTTTCTCTATGGTTTTCAGTATTTTTGTTCTTCTCAATGCATTTTTGCCTACTCTAAGATAATAAAGACATTCACCGACGTTTTCTTCTAAAAAACTTTATTGCTTTACCTTTCACGTTTAAGATCTGCAGTCCATTTGGAGTTGATTATCATATAGTGTAAGGTAGGAGTCAAAATACATGTTTTTCTATATGGGCTTCCAGCAGACCCAGAACCATTTATATGCTTTTTTTATATTGCACCACAGTAGCAATTTGCTATAAACCATGTGACTGTATTGGTGTAGGTGTGTTTCTTGATGCTGTATTCTGTTCTGTTGGTCTATTTCTTATCTTACCCTAAATCTGTCTTATCTTAATCTCTATAGTTTTATAATACATCTTTATATCTGGTAGTATATGTTTTCCCACTTTGTTTTTGCTTTTCAAAGTTGCCTTCACTATTCTTAGATCTTTGCAGTCCTATACAAATTTTAAATTCAGCTTGTCAACTTCTAAAACAAAGCCTCTGGATTTTAATCGGGATGATATTGAATATATATACCAATTCTGGGGGAATTCACCTCTTTACAATATTAAATCTTTCCATCTATAAACATGGTATATCACCCTCTTTATTTAGGTCTTCCTTTATTTATCTTTTACTAGATTTATTCCTGGGTAGCTGATTTTTTAAATAACTTTACGTGATATCATTTTAAATTTTACTTCCTCCTTATTTGTTGCTGGAATGTAGACACATAAATGCTTTTTGTATGTTGACTTTGTACCAAGCTACTTTGCTAATTTATTAATTAGGTCCAATAGTTTGTGGCTTCTTTTGGATGTTTTCATGAATATGATTATATCACAATGACAGTTCTGATTTTTGATTTCCAGTCATTAGGTTCTCTTATTTCTTTTCCTTGCCTTATTATACTGGCTAAGATGTTCTGTTCAACGCTGAAAGAAGTGAATAACAGACATACCTGTCTCATTCCTGAGATCCAAGGAAAGGTTTCTATATTTAACCACTGAGTAAGATGCTTCCTGCAGGACTTTTTCTACTTTTTTGTTTGTTTTTACTTTAATCAAGTATGAGTTTATTCTTTTTCACCTAACAACAGAATCTGGATGTTTGATGCTGTTCGCACTTACTCAGCTAGTCGACTGTGTAAGAACTCATTTTTCATACTCGTTATCTCCAAGTTCTAAGTGGAGGTTGCAAGAGGACTTGTTACACATTCATTTTACATGCTTGTCATCTCAGAGTTCTAGGAGGACATCCCTATGCATTCATTCCTCATACTTCAAGATGTTTTCATTTCATATGTATTGTCTTCAGGTCGTAACACAGTTGCTTTAATTCTGCATCATGTCCACATTCAAAAATATTAAATCAATCATAAATATTATAAATTATAAATTTTTTTAAATGCCTTTTTTATTTCCTTCCTGGCGCATTAAGTTTGATTTACAGTTCTTTTTGTATAGCTTCTTGACATTACTGATTGTCAGTTTTTCTTCTTTTCTAATATAGCCTTTCAGGTTATAATGTTTCCTCTGAGCACTCTTTAGTTTCATGCCATAAATTTCGATAGGTCATATATTCTTTGTCATTTAGTTCAAAATATTAATTCTTATTGTGATCTATTCTTTGATTATGAACTATTTAGAAGTGTAAGGTTTAAGGTCTAGTTACTGAACATTTTCCAGTTACTTTTTTATTACTGATTTCTAGTTTAATTCCATTGTGGACAGAGAACATACTTTAAATCATGTCAGCCCTTTGGCTTCTCTTGAGGTTTCATTTATGGCTCAGTATATGGTCACTTTTAGCAAATGTTCTATGTGCACTTGAAAAAAATATCAGCTCTGTAATTGTTGGATGCAATGTTCCATACAAATAATTTTGATCTTTCAAAATTGACCACTGCCAATATTAAAACTGGAAAAAAAATCACAGAATGATCAGGTTTTGATTATCCTAGTTTCTCTTTATTAACTTATTATATACTCACAATATTTTTAAAATTATTATCTTGAGATTACAATATACATCCTTGATTACCACAATCTTATTCAAATGATAATTTCTACTACTTCCATGGTAATGCTAGAACTTCACAACACTTCAAGTCCATTTACCTCTCCAGCTTTTGCATTATTTGGGAATTCATTTTCAATTCCATAATTATTTTAAATGTCATGAACCATTCTTACTATTGTTTTGTGTATTAAATGTTTATAAACCTACTCATTTACCCCTTCTGGTATTCTTCATTAATTTTGCATTTCCCCATTTCCATCTGAGATCATTTTCTTTCTGCTTGAAGAGTAGTTTTTCTTATTTCTTTTAAACCAAGTGTGCCAACAGTACACTTTTTCTGTTTTTACTGCCTGAATATGGCTTCTTCATTTCATCTTCATTCTTGAATGATATCTTTGTTGGGAATTCTAGACTGACATTTATTTTCTTTCAGCCTTTTAAAATTTTGATTTTATTGGCTTGTGAGGCATTGTTTTTCTATATAAAAACACATATGTTAAAACTACCGTTGTGGCATTAAGTAAATGTGCAATAAGAGAATGAGTAGAAAAATGAGGATACAAGATGGCCAAATAGGAACAGCTCCAGAGTGGAGCTCCCAGCAAGAACAACACAGAGAGTGAGTGCCCACTGCATTTCCAAACAAATTTTCACTACCCACAGACCAGGAGATTCCCGGGCAGAAAAGCACCACAAGTTTTCAGCACAGCGGTTTCAGCTGGTGCCAGGTGGGCACACAGAAACTCACACAAATCTGGGCGGCCATTTCAAATGGCATCTGGAATGCCTGGGAGACAGAGACAGGGAGACAGGCAATCTGGCTTGGCAGGTACTACCCCCACAAAACAAGCAATCTGAAACACTCTAGACTGAGAGTTTCGCAGCAAGTGCAGCTGAACCCAGGATGGTCCAGCTCAGTGGGAGGAATGGTGACCACCACTACGGAGGCAGTCTGTCACTACTGAGGCAGCTCACACAGCAGCTGAACAGAGTCTGTGGCAGCTCAGCAACACCTCTGCTGGAAGTCTGTGACTAAACTACTCCATACGGAGTAGGGCATCTATGAAAAAAGGCAGCAGTATGACAGAAACTTATAAATGAAGCCAACTTTCCTAGGACAGAGCACCTGGGAAAAGAGGCAGTTATGAGTTCCGCTGCAGCAGACTTAAAAGTACCTGCCCAGCAACTCTGCACAGAACAATGGAGCTCCCAGCATAGCACTTGAGCTCCTATAAGGGATAGACTGTCTCCTTATGTAGCTCCCCAACCCCCATATACCCAAAGAGACACCTCATAAAGCAGAGCTCAGGCCAACATCTGGCAGGTACCCTTCTGGGATGAAGATAACAGAAGAAGAAACCACCAGCAACGCTTGCTGTTCTGCAGCCCCTGCGGGTGATCCCCAGGTAAGCAGGGTCTGGAGTGGAACTCTAGTAGTCCTGCATCAGAGGTGCCTGAATGTTAGAAGGAAAACTAAGAAACAGAAAGAAATAACTTCATCATCAACAAAAAGGACATCCACTCAGAAACTCCATCCAAAAGTCACCAACTACAAAGACCACAGGTAGATAAAGCCACTAAGATGGGAAGAAACCAGTGCAAAAAAGGATGAAAACACCAAGAACCAGAACACCTCTCCTCTTCCAAAGGATCACAACTCCTCACCAGCTAGGGATCAAAGATGGATGGAGAATGAATCTGATGAATTGACAGAAACAGGCTTCAGAAGGTGAGTAATAACAAACTTCTCAGAACTAAAAGAACCTGTGCTAACCCAATGCAAAGAAACTAAGAACGCAGACAAAAAGGTTAGATGAGATGCTAACTAGAATAAACAGCTTAGAAAAGAATATAAATGACTTGATGGAGCTGAAAAACACAGCAAGAGAACTTTGAGAAGCATACACAAGTTTCAATAGCTGAATTGACCAAGCAGAAGAAAAGATATCAGAGATTGAAGATCAACTTAATGAAATAAAATGAGAAGGCAAGATTAGAGAAAAAAGTGAAAAGAAATAAATAAAGGCTCCAAGAAATATGAGATTATGTGAAAAGACCTAATCTACATTTGATAGGTGTAACTGAATTTGACAGAGAGAATGAATCCAAGCTGGAAAACACTCTTCAGGATATTATCCAGGAGAATGTCCCTAACCTAGCAAGGCAGGCCACCATTCAAGTCCAGGAAGTACAGAGAACACCACAAAGACATTCCTCAAGAAGAACAACCCCAAGGCACATAATCATCAGATTCACCAGGGTTGAAATGAAGGAAAAAATGCTAAGGGCAGCCAGAGAGAAAGGTCGGGTTAGCCAGAGAGAAAGGCCGGGTTACCCACAAAGGGAAGCCCCTCAGACAGTGGATCTCTCCGCAGAAGCCCTACAAGCCATAAGAGAGTGAGGGCCAATATTCGACATCCTTAAAGAAAAGAATTTTCAACCTGGAATTTCATACCCAGCCAAACTAAGCTTCATAAGCGAGAGAGAAAGAAAATCCTTTATGGACAAGCACATGCTGAGAGATTTCATCACCAACAGGCATGCCTTACAAGAGCTCCTGAAAGGACTAAATAAGGAAAGGAACAACCAGTACCAGCCACTTCAAAAACATACCAAATGGTAAAGACCATTGACACAACAACAACAACAACAACAAAAATGCATCAACTAACAGGCAAAACATCCAGCTAGCATCAAAATGGCAAGATCAAATTCACATATAGCAATAGTAACCTTAAATGTAAATGGGCTAAATGCCCCAATCAAAAGACACAGACTGGCAAGTTGGATAAAAAGTCAAGACCCATCAGTGTGCTGTATTCAGGAAACCCATCTCACATGCAAGGACACAGATAGGCTCAAAATAAAGGGATGGAGAAAGATTTATCAAGCAAATGGAGAGCAAAGAAAAGCAGGAGTTGCAATTCTCATCTCTGATAAAATAGACTTTAAACCAACAAAGATCAAAAGAGACAAAGAAGGGCATTACATAATGGTAAAAGGATCAGTGCATGAAGAAGACCTAACAATCCTAAATATATATGCACCCAATACAGGAGCACCCAGGTACCTAAAGCAAGTTCTTAAAGACCTACAAAGAGACTTAGACTCCCACACAATTATAGTGGGAGACGTTAACACTCCACTGTCAATATTAGACAGATAAACGAGACAGAAAATTAAGGATATCCAGGACTTGAACTCAGATCTGGACTAAGCGGACCTAATAGACATCTACAGAAATCTCCACCCCAAATGCATAGAATATACATTGTTCTCAGCACCACATCACACCTACTCTAAAACTGACCACATAATTGGAAGTAAATCACTCCTCAGCAAATGCAAAAGAACGGAAATCATAACAGTCTGTCAGACCACAGGGCAATCAAATTAGAACTCAGAATTAAGGACAACTCAGAACCACACAACTTCATGGAAACTAAACAACTGGCTCCTGAATGTTGACTGGATAAACAATGAGAAGAAGACAGAAATAAAGATGTTCTTTGAAACCAATGAGAACGAAGACACAACATACCAGAATCTCTGGGACACAATTAAAGCAATGTCTAGAAGGAAATTTATAGCAATAAATGCCCACATGAGAAGTGAGAAAAGATCTAAAACTGGAACACTATCATCAAAATTGAAAGAGCTAGAGGAGCAAGATCAAAAAAAACCTCAAAAGCTAGCAGAAGACAAGAAATAATTAAGATCAGAGCTGAACCGAAGGAGATAGAGACACAAAAATTCCTTCAAAAAAATCAATAAATCCAGGAGGTGATTTTTTGAAAAGATCAACAAAATAGACAGACCACTAGCCAGATTAATAAAAAAGAAAAGGGAGAAGAATCAAATAGATACAATAAAAACAATAAAGGAGATATCACTACTGATTCTACAGAAATACAGACTACAATTAGAGATTACTACAAACAACTACATGCACATAAACCAGTAAACTTGGAAGAAATGGATAAATTCCTGGACACTGGCACCCTACCAAGCATAAACAAGGAGGAAGTTGAAATCTTGAATAGACCAATAACAAGGGCTGAAGTTGAAGCAGCAATTAATAGCCTACCAACCAAAAAAAGTCCAGGTCCAGACGGGTTCACAGCTGAATTCTACCAAATGTACAAAAAGGAGCTGGTACCATACCTTCTGAAACTATTCCAAACAATACGCAAAGAGGGAATCCTTCCCAAATCATTTTATGAGACCAACATCATCCTGATACCAAAACCCGGCAGAGGCTCAACAAAAGAAGAAAACTTAAGGCCAATATCCATGTTGGACATAGATGCAAAAATCTTCATTTAAATACTGGCAAACCAATTGCAACAGCACATCAAAAAGCTTATCCATCACAATCAAGTAGGCTTCATCCCAGGGATGCAAGGCTGGTTCAACACACACAAGTCTGTAAACAATTCATCACATAAACAGAACCAAAGACAAAAAACATATGACTATCTCAATAAATGCAGAGAAGGCTTTTGACAAAATTCAACAGTCCTGTATAATAAAAACTCTCAATAAACTAGTTATCGAAGGAACATATCTCAAAAAAATAAAGGCTATCTATGGCTAACCTACAGCCAATATCATACTGAATGGGCAAAAAACTGGAAGCATTCCCTTTGAAATCTGGCACTAGACAAGGATGCCCTCTCTCACCACTCCTATTCAATATAGTATTGGAAGTTCTAGCCAGAGCAAATAGGCAAGAAAAAAAAATAAAGCATATTAAATTAGGAAAAGAGGAAGTCAAATTGTCTCTATTTGCAGATGACATAATTGTATACTTAGAAGACCCTATCATCTCACCCCAAAATCTCCTTAAGCTGATAAGCAACTTCAGCAAAGTCTCAGGATACAAAATCAATGTGCAGAAATCACAAGCATTTCTATACACCAGTAACAGACTTAAAGAGAGCCAAATCAAGAATGAACTGCCATTCACAATTGCTACAAAGAATAAAATACCTAGGAATACAACTAACAAAGGATGTAAAGGACCTCTTCAAGGAGAACTACAAACCACTGCTTAAGGAAATAAGAGAAGACACAAACAGATGGAGAAACATTCCATGCTTATGGTTAGGAAGAATCAGTATCGTGAAAATGCCATATTGCCTAACGTAATTTATAGATTCAATGCTATCCCCATCAAGCTACCAATGACCTTCACGGAACTGGAAAAAAACCACTTTAAACTTCATATGGAACCAAAGAGACCCTGCATAGCCAAGACAATCCTAAGCAAAAAAAAAGAAAGCTGGAGGCATCACACTGTCTGATTTCAAACTATACACGGCTACAGCAGTCAAAACAGCATGGTACTGGTACCAAAACAGAGATACAGATCAACAGAACAGAACAGAAGTCCTGGAGGCAATGCCACACATCTACAACCATCTGAGCTTTGACAGACCTGACAAAAACAAGCAATGGGGAAAGGGTCCCCTGTTTAATAAATGGTGTTGGGAAAACTGGCTAGCAGTGTGCAGAAAGCAGAAATTGGACCCCTTCCTGACACCTTACATTAAAATTAACTCCAGAAGGATTAAAGACTTAAACATAAGTCCTAACACCATAAAAACCCTAGAAGAAAACCTAGGCAAAACCATTCAGGACATAGGCATAGGCAAGGACTTCATGACCAAAACACCAAAAGCATTGGCAACAAAAGCCAAAACAGACAAATGGGACCTAATTAAACTCCAGAGCTTCTGTACAGCAAAAGAAACAATCAATAGAGTGAATCAGCAACCAACAGAATGGGAAAAAATTTTTGCAATCTACCCATCTGACAAAGGGCTAATATCAAGCATCTACAAAGAGCTAAAACAGATTTACAAGAAAACAAACAAACAAACAAACCCATCAAAAAGTGGGCAAAGGATATGAACAGACACTTTTCAAAAGAAGACATATATGAGGCCAACAAACATATGAAAAGATGCTCATCATCACCGATTATTAGAGAAATACAAATCAAAACCACATTGAGATATCACCTCACACCAGTTAGAATGGTAATCATTAAAAAATCTGGAGACGACAGACGCTGGAGTGGATGTGGAGAAATAGGATCACTTTTACAGTGTTGGTGGGAGTGTAAACTAGTTCAATCACTGTGGAGACAGTGTGGCGATTCCTCAAGGACCTAGAAATAGAAATTCCATTTGACCCAGCAATCCTATTACTGGGTATATACCCAAAGGATTATAAGTCATTCTATTATAAAGACACATGCACACATATGTTCATAGCAGCACTGTTTACAATAGCAAAGACCTGGAACCAACCCAAATGCCCATCGATGATAGACTGGACAAGGAAAATGTGGCACATATACACCATGGAATACTACGCAGCCATAAAAAATGATGAGTTTTTGTCCTTTGTAGGGACATGGATGAATCTGTAAACCATCATTCTCAACAAACTGACACAAGAACAGAAAATCAAACACCACGTGTTCTCACTCATAGGCAGATGTTGAACAGTGAGAACACAGGGACACAGGGAAGGGAGCATCACACACTGGGGTCTGTAGGGGGAGCCAAGGGAGGGACAGTGGAGGGGGGTGGGGAGGTTGGGGAGGAATAACATGGGGAGAAATGCCAGATGTAGGTGACAGGGAGTTGGAGACAGCAAACCACATTGCCATGTGTGTACTTATGAAACAATCCTGCATGATATGCACATGTACCCCAGAACCTAAAGTATAATTTAAAAAAAAGGAAAGAAAGAAAAATGAGTTCCAGCCATTTTAAATTGAATCCAGGTTGGTTGTTTACTAACTACAAAAACTTGGCAGCTACCTAGCCTTTTGAAAATAATAAAGGTACCTACAGGGAGATTATATATTAATGCATGCATTGAGAGATGTTATAGTATACTGGTTAAAACCCCAGGCTTTGACACTAAGAAGGCTGTATTAGCCTGGTATCACATTGCTGTAAAGATCCTACCTACGACTGGGTAATTGAGAAAAGAAGCTTAATTGACTCACAGTTCTGCATGGCTGAGGAGGCCTCAAGAAACTTAACAATCATGGTGGAAGGTAAAGGAGAAGGAAGCACAGCAGTAGGAGAGAGAGAGCACACAAAAGAAACCGCCACTTACAAAACCGTTAAATCTCATGACAATTCACTATCATGAGAACAACAGTGGGGAAACTGCCCCCATGATAAAATCACCTTCCACCAAGTGCCTTCCCTACACATAGGGATTATAATTCAAGATGAGATTTGGGTGGGGACACAGAGCCAAACCATACCAAAGACCAAACTGAAACTCTAGTTCTTCCACTTACTAGCTATAACCCACGTGATATCAATGTGTCTACAGAGCCCCAGCTGTAAGATAAAGTAACAACTCTACCTCCTTGTATAGTGAGTAGGGATTGAAAGGGGTAATGCAAGTAGTTTGAGCGCAGTGCCTGGCACACAGTAACTGTTTCATCAACGTCAGCTGTTAATAAGAATACAGAAATTATACTGTCAGATGCCAACAAACATATAGGATTACGATCAAAGTTGAACTGGGACATGATTCAGATGCTCTCTCTAAAGACTTCCAGGGAGTGGATCTTCACACTTCTACCTTTGTGCCCCAGTAATGGAAATGTTCTGTCATTGCCACAAAGAAATAAATAATTAAATCTTCATTAAAATTATGAAGGTTGATAATCCAGGGTGATAGAAGCAATACTTGCCAATCAGTATGTTGCTGTGGAAGGACTGGATTGTGTCTTAAAGCTCTACCTACATGAAAAGGTTAAAGTATTATGGGATGCGTGGTAAGTCCTGCCCCTCTCCTTGCTGTTACTAGCTCCGGGGAATTACAGAGGTGAGTTACACAACATCCCTTTACTCAAGGTTTTTACAGGTTAATGATGAAGACAAGGAATTAATCTTGTGATTAATTCAAGAGTGTGTAATCAAGTGCTGTGATGAGACAAGTACAGCAAACTGTGGGAGGGCAGAGGAAGTCCGCATGGCTTAGAAGGAAAGGAAGCAGGGGCAGGTTCATGAATGAACATAGTCCTGGTCATATATAAAAGCTGCTTATGTTATTCTTTCATGACAGGCAAATCCATTGGTATTAAAGAGCCCCAGAAGACCGAAGCTAAAATGTCACTGTTTCCTGGTATCCTGATATTCAGGGAAGGTTTAAAAACCATGGCACTGTTGTGGCTTTTTTCCACTTCCCTCAAATAGATTATTCCACATCACAAAACCGCCTTGAAATTTAATTCTCTGCAACTGGAGGTTTTGGACTCCAACGGAGTCCAAATAAAGAAATGTTTATGTCAAAGATTTATTGACTGCAGAATGAGAAGAGGCTTCTATGGGCCGAAGCCAGCTCCCTCATTTAAAAAATTTAAAAACAAAACAAAATACCTTTGTATGATTTTACCACATTGCCCTCCAGTCCACCCTTCCTTCAAATCAGAAAACAGAGGGAATAGGCCATAACAGAAAAAGTTAGAATATACTTAAGCATTTCACTACATGATGCTAATATGTTTTAATTAAAAACAGATACCTATCATAAACAAAATGACAGATTAATTGCTTATAGAACTTTCTACTATTGTGCAACTAGTTTCTGACGACATCAAAACAAATGCTTAAAATCAACAGTGGGCTCGTGAGCATGTAAAGAAACTCTCCAATGCGGGGGGAAAACAGCTGTGAGCTGAAAAAAAATGAATAGTGAGTAACGCACAAACACGAAAGCCACGGTTGCTCCAGGGAAAATGCATAACAGCAGTGCTAGGATCAGAGTACTAAGCCTGAGGACCACTGAAAGCTAGGAAAGTTGAACTTGAGACTTTTCCAGGACTCTCAAAAGGGGCTGAAAGATCTCAGCACAGTGGTATCCACTGACTCCCACCAGAAGCACACATAAATCCTCTAGAAAAAAAAAAATCTTCAACATAGGCTCTTGAAGGTTTCAGCAGGTACAATTAAGTAACTACTGAATCAAGAACTATTCATATAATTAAAAAAATTATTAAACACACAAGAAAACATTCTCCATGAGAAAAAGGCAGCATAAACAAAAAACAACAAACGTAGGTCCCAAAAGAACTTCCGATTTTGTAGTTATCATATTTTAAAATTTTCCTTTAGCAAAGATTATAGTACCGAGCACATCAGATGCCTTTGGAAGCACTTCACAAATACTGTAGGCCTCCCTTATCCATGGTTTCCTTTTCTACAGACTGTAGTAACTGTTAGTCTGAAAATATTAAATGGAAAATTCCAGAAACAAACAATTCATCAGTCTTAAACCGCACCATTTTGAATAGCATAGTGAAATAGCACGGCATCCTACACCATCCTGCTCCATCCTGCCCAGGATGTGAATCACCCCTTTGTCTAGCACATCCATGCTGTATATGCTTCCTGCCCACTAGTCACTTAGTGGCCTTCTCAGATCAACTGACATGATATGGCAGTGCTTATGTTCAAGTAACCTTTACTTTAGTTAAGAATGGCCCCAAAGTGCAAGAAGTAGGGATGCTGACAATTCAGACATATCAAGGAGGAGGTATAAAGTGTTTCCTCTAAATGAAAAGGTGAAAGTTCTCAACTTACTAATGAAAGAAGAAAAAATAGGGTACACTAAGCTTGCTAAGATCTATAGTAAGAACCAATCTTCTATCAGTGAAACTGTGAAGGAGAAAAAAGATATTGATGCTGGTTTTGCTGTTACACCTCAAACTGCAAAAGTTAGTCATAGTGTATGGTAAGTAACTACGAAGTACGAGATAGAAAAGGCAGTCAATTTGCAGGTAGAGGACATAGAAATATGTTTCAATTGATGGCAATTGAGTTCAGTGTTATCTGTGGTTTCAGGCATACACTGGAGAACTTGGAACATATGCCTTGAGCATAAGAGGGAACCACTGTATTAAGTCATTTTTTTCCTCATAAGAACCCTATGGTATGGGTACTATTATTATTCCTAATTACAGATATATAAGGAAGCTGAAGGTTATAACATTGTAAATGGTAAAATCAGAATTCAAAACTAGGCAGTTTGGCTCCAGAGCTCTTGTTTTAGTTTTGATTTTTTGGTTTTTGTTTTGTTTTGGTTTTTACTACTTTTATATAGGGCATGTTTAGAGAAATCAAATGTAAAATTTAAAAATCCAAAATGAAATAATAGATTATAAATATTACCAAGCAGATTTGAGGGAAAAAGGAAACTAATATAATTTTTAGAAAAAAATATATAACTTTAGAAATAAAAAAGTGAAATTAAGTACATAGATGGATTCAAAGAGCTGAATAATTAGTAAACTAGAATACAGAGCTGAAAAGTTTACCAAAAATTAAGCATAGAAAGACCAAAAGATAGAAAATCAGAAGGAGAATATTAAAAAAAAAAAAAAAAAGTCTACTGTATGCATGATCAGAGTTCCCAACAGTGGCCAAACAGAAGAAAAGTGAGATAATGATTGGAAATAAAATGGCTGAAACTTTTCCAGAATAAATAAAAGGCATAATTCCACAGATTCAGGAAGAATAAATAGCAACCAGGATAAATATTTTAAAAATCCATAACCAGCCACACTGTAGTCAATCTGCAACACATCTAAGACAAAGAAAAAATATTAAAAGCAGCAAGAAACGAAAAAAAAATATTTACAAATGAAAGAAAAATAGATGGACAGCAGACTGTGCAAGGGCAATAACTGAAACTGCAAGACAGTGGATTGATTATGTTCAACAAGTTAACAAAGAAAAACAAATGTCAACCTGAAAACTGATTTCAAGAACGCCCATGAAATAAAAGCAGTCCTAGATAATAAGAATACCTTACTTGCTTAAAGAGTTTATCATCATACCTTCACTAAAAAACTTCCAAAAAACATAATTTGAGAGAAAAGAAAATGATCTCAGAAGAAAGGTAAGTGTACTGAGTTCATTATTAAATGGTGAATAAAGAAACTAAGTAACATTCAAGTTAACCTGAACAAACATTCTATGTATTAATACACTTTAATTAGCACACTGAAACCTAACCTTAGGTTTCCAATGTAAGCATTTTTAACCAAGAACCATTACTACACATCATGTGCAGCTCCAGATAACTTGCTTAAGTACCCCTAAAGGTTGGCAATTGATCTGAGAACACTGAAATACTATACCTAGGACCTCGGGAAAAGAGGAGTATGATGAAGACCAAAGGATAGGGGAATGGAGCCTCCAGGTACGGAGAAATAGGAATCAAGTGATCTGATCCTCTCTACCAACCTAGTGAATGACCACATCCTTGATGATGAACTTGGCTTGTTCTTCTTAGACAAAGTAAGATCATGGGTATAGAAGCATTTTGCAAACAGAAGTGCCCGATGAATTGTTATTAGAAAATGTTAGTACAGTTGCTCTTTCAAGGAAAGAAGAAATTATGCATAAAGAAATCCAAGAGCAAAGATCTTACCTTTTTAACTTATAAAACGTCTTTAAGGATGAATGTGGCATCTTTACACACTTCTGTTTCACAGAAGGTAGTTGTGGCATTTTCCTGCATGTAGGCCTATTGTACAACATTAATATTAAGGATGGAGTTATTTCGTTGGTTTGAGGGTTTCTGGAGTTGGCTGTTTAGCACGATTACACCTAAAAATGGTAAGGACTCTACTTCTAATAGTATGGAGGAACTCATAGTCCTTGGTGTGAACTGTTTAGAGAGTTATGCAAAATTGCCAGGTGCAGTGGCTCATGCCTGTAATCCCAGAACTTTGGGAGGCTGAGATGGACAGATCACCTGAGGTCAGGAGTTCAAGACCAACCTGGTCAGCATGGCAAAGCCCCATGTCTACTGAAAATATAAAAATTAGCTGGGTGTGCTGGTGTATGCCTGTAGTCCCAGCTACTTGGGAGGCTGAGGTAGGAGAATCTCTTGAACCTGGGAGGTAGAGGTTGCAGTGAGCCAAGATCATGCCACTGCACTCCAGCCTGGGCCACAGAGTAAGACTCCATCTTAAAAAAAGAGTTATGCAAAATAAATGAATTTCACACTCCTGATTCATCACTCATGAGAGGCAAGGAGTTTAGTGACTCCATACATAATATCTTTGACCATATGTGGAGAACCAAGGAACACAATAAAGCTGATTGGTTGCTTCTTAAATTCAACGGACAAAGTGATGAAAGAAAATGATGAACTCAGGGATTCTGTCTCCCGGCTTCACAAGCAGATACTCAGCCTCATATCTACTAAGATTGCCCTGAGTCTTATCTCTGGTAGAGAAAGAACTGAAATTGTGGAAGAACAGACACAAGCTCTTATTATGCAAGTGGCTGACCTGCAACGGAAGGTGCATGCACAGCCTCAGAGGTGTCTACTGTTAAAGTGAGGGCATTGATTGGAAAAGCATGGGACCTGCAACTTGGAATGGGACATGTTGGAGGACCCTGACGAAGCTGGGGACACTGAGTGTGTAAACTCTGATGAACATTTTTTGCCAGAAGGAACAGCTTCCCCATCCCCAGTAGTGGCAACATCCCCTCTTCAACCTATGCTGCCATCAGCCTTTCAACCTTTGTCTGAGGAGATAAACCCTGCATTGCCTCAGACCACAGTGATGGCCTCCCCTGAGACAACTGCCAGGCAAGATAATATTGATTTTCCTCAAGATCCACCCCCAACACCTATTTGCTTCTAGACCTATAACTGAAGTCCTAGTGGGCCCCTAGAGGTGAGGTTGAGAGTGTGACCCATGAGGAGGTGCACCACCCTCGAAAAGAACTGCTTGAGCTCTCTAATTTATATAAACAGAAATCTGGTGAACAGGCATGGGAATGGCTATTAAGGACGTGGGATAATGGTGGAAGGAACATAGAGCTGGATCAGACTAATTTATTGATTTGGGCCACTAAGTAGGGACTGTGTTTAATGTTGCAGCTCAGGGAGTTAAACAAGGTTTTAATAGTTTGTTTTGTTAGCTGAAATATGAATTGGAAGATGATCCACTGTGAGTGAACTGGAAATGCCTGATTTCCCTTGGTTTAATGTAGAGGAAGGGATCCAAAGGCTTAGGGAGATTGGAATCGTGGCGTGGATTAGTCACTTTAGACCTACTCATCCCAGCTAGGAGGGTCCAGAAGATACACCCTTTACTAATGCCTTGCAAAACAGATTTGTGAGGGAAGCACCTGCATCTTTGAAGGTCCGCAGATTTATCCTGTGGTCACTTCCCCAGTGCCAGAATGCGAAATTGGCATAGACATACTTAGCAGCTGGCAGAACCCCCACATTGGCTCCCTGACTGGTAGGGTGAGGGCAACTATGGTGAGAAAGGCCAAATGGAAGCCTTTAGAGCTGTCTCTACCTAGAAAAATAGTAAATCAAAAACAATATCATATTCCTGGAGGGATTGTGGAAGTTAGAGCCACCGTCAAGGATTTGAAAGACACAGGGGTGGTGATTTCCACCACATCCCCATTCAACTCTCCCATTTAGCCTGTGCAGATGACAAATGGATCTTGCAGAATGACAGTGGATTATCAAAAGCTTAGTCAAGTGGTGACTCCAATTGCAGCTGCTGTACCAGATGTGGTTTTATTGCTTGAGCAAATTACCACATCTCCTGGTACCTGGTATGCAGCCATTGACTTGGCAAATGCCTTTTTCTCCATTCCTGTCCATAAAGCCCACCAGAAGCAATTTGTCTTCAGCTGGCAAGGCCAGCAATGTACCTTTATTGTCCTATGTCAGGGGTATATCAACTCTCTGACTTTGTGTCGTAATCTTATTTGAAGAGATCTTGATCGCTTTTCACTTCCACAGGATATCACACTGGTCCATTATGTTGATGACATAATGCTGATTGGATCCAGTGAGCAAGAAGTAGCAAACATGCTGGACTTATTGGTGAGACATTTGTGTGCCAGAGGATGGAAATAAATTTGACTAAAATTCAGGGACCTTCTACCTCAGTAAAATTTCTAGGGGTCCAGTGGTGTGGGGCCTGTTGAGACATTCCTTCTAAGGTGAAAGGTAAGTTGCTGCATTTGGCCCCTCCTACAACAGAGAAAGAGGCACAATGCCTAGTGGGCCTATTTGGATTTTGGAGGCAACACTTTCCTTATATGGGTGTGTTACTCCAGCCTATTTATTCAATGACCCAAAAAAGCTGCCAGTTTTGAGTGGGGTCCAAACAGGAGAAGGCTCTGCAACAGGTCCAGGCTGCTGTGCAAGCTGGTCTGCCACTTAGGCCATAGGACCCAGCAGGTCCAACGGTGCTTGAGGTGTCAGTGGCAGATAGGGATGCTGTTTGGAGCCTTTGGCAGGGCCCCATAGGTGAATCACAGTGGAGGCCTCTAGGATTTTGGAGCAAGGCCCTGCCATCTTCTGCAGATAACTACTCCCTTTTTGAGAGACAGCTCTTGGCCTGTTAATGGGCTTTGGTGGAAACTGAACATTTGACTATGGGTCATCAAGTCACCATGTGACCTGAACTGTCTATCATGAATTGGGTGCTTTCTGATCCATCTAGCCATAAAGTGGGTCATGCATAGCAGCATTCCATCATCAAATAGAAGTGGTATATATGTGATTGGGCTCAAGCAGGTCCTGAAGGCACAGTAAGTTAAGTAAGTTACATGAGGAAGCGGCTCAAATGCCCATGGTCTCCACTCCTGCCACCCTGTCTTCTATCCCACAGCCTGCACAGATGGTCTCATGGGAATTTCCCTATGATCCACTGACAGAGGAAGAGAAGACTACGGGTCTGGTTCACAGATGGTTCTACACAATACGCAGGCACTGCCCATAAGTGGACAGCTGCAACACTACAGCCCCTTTCTAGGACATCGCTGAAGGACCATGGTGAAGGGAAATCTCAGTGGGCAGAACGTCAAGCAGTGCACCTGGTTGTGCACTTTGCATGGAAGGAGAAGTGGCCAGATGTGCGATTACATACTGATTCATGGGCTGTAGCCAATGGTTTGGCTGGATGGTCAGGGACTTGAAAGAAGCATGATTAGAAAATTGGTGAAGAGGGGAAGAAATCTGGGGAAGAGGTATGTGGATAGACCTCTCTGAGTGGTCAAAAACTGTGAAGATATTTGTATCCCATATGAGTGTTCACCAATGGGTGACCTTAGCAGAGGAGGATTTTAATAATCAAGTGAATAGGATGACCCATTCTGTGGACACCACTCAGGCTCTTTTTCCAGCCACCCAGTCATTGCCCAATGGACCAATGAACAAAGTGGCCATGGTGGCAGGGATGGAGGTTATGCATGGACTCAGCTACATGGACTTCCACTCACCAAGGCTGACCTGGCTACAGCCACTGCTGAGTGCCCAATTTGCCAGCAGCAGAGACAAACACTGAGCCCTTGATAAGACACCATTCTTCAGGGTGGTCAGCCAGTTACCTGGTGGCAGGTTGATTATTTGGACCTCTCTCATCATAGGAAGGGCAGAGGTTTGTCCTCACTGGAGTAGACACTTATTGGATATGGGTTTGCCTACTCTGCATGCAATAATTCTGCAAAGACTACCATCCGTGGACTCATGGAATGCTTTATCCACTGTCATGGTATTCCACACAGCATTGCCTCTGACCATGGCACTCACTTTACAAATAAAGAAGTGTGGCAGTGGGCTCATGCTCACAGAATTCACAGGTCTTACCATGTTCCCCAACATCCTGAAGCAACTGGATTCATAGAATTGTGGAATGGCCTTTTGAAGTCACAATTACAGTGCCAACTAGGTAACAATACTTTGCAGGGCTGGGGCAAAGTTCTTCAGTAGCCTGTAATATGCTCTTAATCAGCTTCCAATATATGGTACTGTTTCTCCCATAGCCAGGATTCACAGGTCCAGGAATCAAGGGGTAGAAGTGGAAGTGGCACCACTCACCATTACCTCTAGTGATCCACTAGCAAAATTTTGTTTCCTTGTTTCCATGACATTACGTTTTGCTGACCTAGAGGTCTTAGTTAAAGAGGGAGGAATGCTGCCACCAGGAGACACAACAACATTTCCATTAAACTGGAAGTTAAGATTGACTCCTGGGCACTTTGGGCTTCTCCTGCCTTTAAGTCAACAGGCTAAGAAGGAAGTTACAGTGTTGGCTGGGGTGACTAACACGGACTATCGAGATGAAATCAGTCTACCACTCCACAACAGAAGTAAAGAAGAGTACTCATGGACTACAGGAGATCCATTAGGGCGTCTCTTAGTATTACCATGCCCTGTGATTAAGGTCAATGGGAAACTATAACCGCCCAATCCAGGCAGGACTACAAATGGGCCAGACCCTTCAGGAATGAAGGTTTGAGTCACTCCACCAGGGAAAAAACCATGACCTGCTGAGGTGCTTGCTGAAGTCAAAGGGAATACAGAATGGGTAGTAGAAGGTAGTCACCAATCCCATCTATGACCACGTGACCAGGTGCAGAAACGAGACTGTAATTGTCATGAATATTTCCTCCTTCTTTTGTTAAAAAGATGCTTATGCATGTATACACTTGTACTAAGACAATGGCTTCATTTTATTTTCTTTTTCCTTTATGATGTGACATAAGATCTATTGACTTCATATCAGCATTTAAGTATTGCTAACTTTATGTAATTGTATTTGGGTTGGGAATTGGTGCATTTCCAATTGTACAAAGGACAGCTGTATTACGTGAGGTGTAATTATGACCTTATCATTGTCTTTATTTGAAAATTAGATATGATATCAGGAGATGTGTATGGGTTCAAATTGACAAGGGGTAGATTTGTGATGGTTAATTTTTAGTGTCAACTTGATTGGCTTGAAGGATACAAAGTATTGACCCTGGGTGTGTCTGTGAGGATGTTGCTAAAGGAGATTAACATCTGAGTCAGTGAGTTGTGAGTCAGTGAGCTGAGAAGGAAGACCTTCCCTTAATCTGGGTGGGCACCATCTAATCAGCCGCCAACACAGCTAGAATACAAAGCAGGCAGAAAAACGTGAAAAGATTAGACTGGCTTAGCCACCTAGCCTACATCTTTCTCCTGTGCTGGATGCTTCCTGCCATTGAACATCAGACTCCAAGTTCCTCAGTTTTAGGACTCAGACTGGTTTTCCTTGCTCCTCAGCTTGTAGACAGCCCATTGTGGGACCTTGTGATTGTATGAGTTAATACTTAATAAACTCCCTTTTATATGTATATATGTGTGTGTGTGTGTGTGTCTATATATATATAATTAGTTCTGTCCCTCTAGAGAACCCTGACTAATACAGGTACTGATGACAGTCATCCCATGTCATGTGTGTGGAGTCTGGAGAAGCAGAAGCCACTCTATAGAGACAGAAGAGTGAGGGAGCAGCACAGAGATGCTCGTAGAAGAGATCCTTGGAGAGAGTCCCGTCAGTGCTCAGATTCCAGGTTCCAGAGGAAGAGCTTGAGCTCATCTCCATTCCTGCCCCTAAACTCACTGACACATGTGCCTGCTGACTAGTGTCCCGCTTTGGGCTTTATGCTTGCTGGACTCTTGTTTTGGCCTATGAAGGCCTCTGAGAGCTGTATGAGTTCCCTATGACTGCTGTAACAAATTGTCACAAACACAGTGGCTTAAAGCCACACAAATACCTTCACTATCAGTCCTGCAGGCTAGACTCGAACATAGCTCTCCTTGAGCTATAGTCAAGTTGTGAGCAGGGCTGGTTCCTTTCCGGAAGCTCCAGAGGATAATCTGTTTCCCTGTCTTTTCCAGATTCCAGAGGCCACCCACATTTCCTGGCTGGTGGCCACCTTTATCCACCTTCAAAGCCAGCAACAGTGCATGTCTCTGACCACTCTTCAGTAGTCGTGGCTTCCTCTGACCATAGCAGTGCCCCTTTTAACCCATGTGATAAGATTGGACTCACATGGATAATCCAGGCTCTTTTCTCCATTAAGATCTCCAACTGAATCACATCTAAAAAGTCCCTTTTGCCATATAAGGTGACATATTCACAGGTTCTGAAGATGAGCATGTGAATGTTCTACGAGAGGATATCTGCCTACACAAGAACCCCACCCTGATTCCGACTCTACTCCAAGACTCATTCCAGATCCCTTTCTATCCTGATCCAGGCTTGAGGATCCAGTCTTGTCTGCCACTTTAGTCCCAACAGGACAAAACAATGGTTCCCTAATTCCAGTCAATAAATGGGAGGCTTAAGGCACAACCAAAAAGCCACAGCCACAAAAACTAAATCACTCTGTCCACTCACAAACACCAGCCTATCTCCCAAAGTGGACACAGAGTTCAAATTTCATTAAAGAAATTCCTTTCCACTTGACAAATCAATGTTTGACTTCATGGTCCACTTACCATAATTAGGGTTTCGTGGTACTTCTCAAAACATTTGGCTCCTTCTACACAACATTAGAAGTTGCATTCCTGGAAGAGGCACATTCTATGTTTTACCCTAGTAAGCCTAACTGGCAAGAACTGACAGGTCATAGGATCAGTTACTGGAGACTTCTGAAAACTCTTCTGATTCCAGCCCCAATGCTCAATATGCTCTTCTGAGCATTCTGCCAACCACGTGAGTGTATTGCCACAGCACTGTGGAATATCAATTTCCTCACGTGTCAGAAAGGCAGGTACTACCAATTGTATTTGACTAGGAAAGGACATATGTCTGCATGTCCAACAATGGCTGTCAAATGGGGTTACTGTTGTCCCCCAGGGGACATTTGACAATGTCTGGAGACATTGGATAAGGTGCTACAACTGGGGACATCTAGTGGGTGGAGGTCAAGGATGTTGCTAAAAACATCCTAAAATGCATTGGACAGACTCCCATAGAAAAGAATTATCTGTCCCATTGTGCCAACTGTGCTGTTTGGGAAACCCCATTCTCAACAATTCAAATAACAAGATGTTAATTCTCCATTTGATTTGCTCAAAACTGTTGTGGAAAGGGTGAGTGTCACTGGCAATTTATGAGTGCAGAAACTAGAGTACAGGCTGTCCAGGGACTTATAACATTTTATACACCAGAATATTTATTAGATAATGCAAGTTTCTTCAACACATTGTTGTTGATTTGCCTAAAACAGCAGGAAGTATTCAGATACAGATGTGTGACAAATGAAAAAGGTAACAGCTAAAGCAGTTTTACAGAATGGGGCTCAGCTACCTGAAAGACACATGTCACAAATAGCTATTGAATAAACAGAAATTGGTTTCTCCAAAGTATCTGAACACAAATTATTTTCAAGTGTTTTGGACAGCTCCTGGATAAAGTTTACACGATCCTTAACCTACCAAAACTTTTCTTTATAGACAGTGCAAGCTTCAGCTCAAATCCTTCTCATACCAGCATAGAAGCCACATCTGCTCACTTTTGCACCAAATACTTATCAATACCAGGTAGAGGGAGCGTGCCAGGACCTGAGGTACAGGGAATACCAAAGCAAACCCAGAGCCTAGCTGCAGGGAGCTTACAGTATAAGGTGAAAAATAGAAATTGCATACTAACTATAAAATTAATAAATGAAGTGCAATTATGATATTGTTAAAAGGATAAAATACATAGTGCTTGTAAATGGGGGGTGATGGCTGGCTTAATCTAGGGCGAGTTGGGGGACACACTTCTGGGGAGGTGATATTTGACCTAAAGAGTCAAGAGGAACTAACTAGGTGAGGATTGGGTGGCATTCCATTTTGAGCCAGAAAAAAAATATATAAAAGAAATTCAATATGTAAATAATAATAATTTCAAAAAAGCAGGCAGCAGAAAATGGACCTGAGAAGAATCATAATAGAATTTTCCATAATTGAAAACCTGTATTGAGGAAGAATAACTCAAAGCTTTGGAAGCATGCCCACCCTCAGACCTCTACTTTGTAGCACTGAAGGCAATGGAAAGTATTGAAAAGTGCCTCACAAACTCCAGGGATGACAGGTATGGGATTTCTTTTTGGTATAATAAAAATGTTCTAAAAATGACTGCATTGATGATTGCATAACCTTAGAAATATATTAAAAACCACTAAGTTGTACACATTAACTGGTTGAGCTGTATGGCAGGGGAATTATATCTCAACGAAGCTGTTAAAAATTCGTGGGGAAATTATTTCCAAACTACAACCAAGAGTGAGATCAACAAAAATGCATTTTCAGACATTCAAGAAATCTAAAATTTTACCTCCCAAGCTCCATTTCCAGAAGACATGTATCACCGAAATAAAGGGAAAGCAGAGAGATGTGGGAGCTAAGAAACAGACTACAACTTAGGAGAGAGGTGAAACAAATTCTAAGAGGAATGGTGAAGGGACAAGAGCCATGTAGAGGCCTGGGAACCAAACCAATTCAGAGGCCAGCAGACACCGATGGCTCCAGGAGGGATATCTTAGGAAGAAAATGAAAAAGTAGATTGCTAATAAGTATGGATACATTAAGAGGAGATTTTCACGTCTGTCAGAAAACTTGGGAATTAACTAGTAAGAGGTACCCAGAAAACCATTAAAAGTCAGTGATTATTATCTCCAGTAAAAGCAAAAGGGTTGCATAGAAAAGGAAATTTAACTATAGTACACTACTTCACCCAGCTTGCAAATAACAATTCAATAATAACTATTGTGTAAAAATTCAATACTGATTTAACAAAACTTGGCAATATAACTCTTTTGTATAGATAAGAAAAAAAGAGAGAGATAGAGACAGAATGAAAAAGAGAAAAAACATGTGTGTTAGAGGTAGGTCAATAAGAGACAAATTCTCACTTTTTATAGTAGAATATCAGAAGATGAAAACTAATTCAAAAGAATCTGGGGAGAAAGTACTAAAAGCATTTTATTCAAAAATATTGGGATTAAGAAAAATAAAACAGAAGAAACAGCTAATGGGTTTGTAATTGTTGCCTTGGAAGACCAGAAATTGAATTGAGAAGTATGAGACATGGGCCACCATTTTTAATTATAAGTCACATTATTTGGCTTTTAAATTAAAAAATAATTTTTAATTAAAAAAATCAATCCACATATTTCTCTCCCATTTCCACTTCACTCCTTTGGAGCTTTTCAACTTTTCCACTCATTTTAGGGTCATTTCCTTCCAATGCATGCAAAGATTGAGGCCAATTTCTACCTCTATTACACATTCAAAGCAGGACTAAAAAGCAAAATTTCTTTCTTCTTTTTCTTTTAGGAGTTCACATTTTACTATTTTTCTCTGGAGAGAAAATCAGTGGAAGTTTATGTGAATAAAATTGGAAAGTATTTTGCCTTTTATTTTCCATTGCCTGCCTTGTGTTCTAAATGTATTGCCAATTGACCGCTCTGCTGGCTGTGCTAATGTTATTTTTCAGATGGACTTTAAAGAAAAACTGGAGATCAGAATGTTATTAGAAAAGAAGAAAAATATTGACTTCTGTGAAAGTTAGCAAAGATTTCATCTGCCAAACACGCTTACAAAAATCATGGGCTCAACCACTCCTTCAACCTGGATTGAAGCTAACACAGTACAAAAATTCTTCCTACAAAGAGATAGATCTTCATAGAAAATAAAGAAGCTTCCTAGCAGGCATGAAAGACGGTAGTGAGTAAGCAAAATCTACACCATGAGAGTTGCATATTCTCAAAATCAGCTAGTATGCTGAGAGCAAGCAGGCAGATTTGCTACAGACAACCGATAGTGCTGGATGGCACCCTGGAAAGATCAGGGACTTTCAAGCCAGGCAGAACTGGGCTCAAAGACTTGTTCTGCCACATCCTAACTATGCCACCTCCAGTGGTTGTGGTTCTCTGTAGCAGTAAGTTGATAAACCCTAACTTCCAGAGATGTGGTAGGGAACAGAGTTAACAATACTCTTACAGCGGCTCAACACATGGTAGTTATTTTCATCGTGACTATTTTGTAACAAAACATGACATCTCCCAGCCCCGAATGACACAAAGGAATTCAAGCATTCAACTGACTGCCATTTTGCCACTTCCAGTGGGAAGGCCAGGCCAATATACAAAAACATGCATCTGGAGGAAGCATGTCTTTTCCTGTTTGAAAATATCCCTTTCTCTTAAATCAAAATTAACCCACATGGCTTAGAAATTGGACATGTACCAGAAATTCCAAAAAGACCAGAAGTTTCTGGGTAGAGGATTATGAGAGAAAAACACTTACCTTCTGGATGTAAACTGGCCACAATTCTGAATGGGCCTCGTACTGTGGACAGTCTAGTAGCTAGATTTCACATAGGCCTCTCACACCATGTGCCCTATCCACACATACAGTGTGTATGTGTGCATGTACTCATTAGAGAAGAGATAAAGAGGAAAGGAGCAAGGTGAAACACCTATATATAAGGCCAAAATCATCTTGGGTCATGCATGATAAGTTTCCCAGCACATTAATGTTTGCACCACCAAGTATCAGCAGGTAAATGGAAGAAGACATGCTGACTCAGCAGAATGCAGCTGGCCATGGAGGAATACGGCACAGCACCCGAGGCCCGTTCTCTCCATCTTCTTCCTCTCTGCTGACTTTGGCCACGTGTTCTGCCTTGGAAATATTTACTGCACAGTTATTTACTGTCTTTGTGCAAGAGAAACAAACACAACACAACGAACCAATGAACCTTCATCTCTAGCATCACAGTACTGCACTAGGGTTCACAGCTGCTAAACCTCACCTTGCCTTCCACTGATGATGCCCAACTGTCCATGTCTCCAAAGCATCACACAACAGCATGAACCCTTCCAAGCTACTTTTACCTTTTGTTAAAAAAAGGGTTCTTTATAAATTTGAATATAGAGTGTAACACATCTTTAAATATGCTAATATTTTTATTAAAATTATTGTAACTTGTAGTAGTATTCTGGTTCTAAGTGGCTTAGGTTTTTTAAGGTCTTCCCAAATAAGCTCCCTTACTTTTAGTGCACAAATGTTGCAGAATGTGAGGTTTTACAGACTGGTATATTACCACAAAAACAGCTCATGAGAAGGGCTCCATGATTTTCCTCACACCCCTCAGTGGGCTCTGGTGTGAACATCTCTTGTCATAATCACTTTCCACTGCACAGCATCATGTAGTTCTAGCAATCAGGATTATCAGAATGTAATTACAAACATCTACTGGATGGTGACCAGGGGCCAGACACAATTCTAAACTACTATACTTGTTTTATTTCATTTAATCAATACTATGAGATAAGTATCATTATTATTCCTGCTTCACAGATAAGAAAAATGAAGCACATGAAATCAAGTGATTTGCTCTGGGTCACACAGAAAGTGGCAAAATTGTTCACTGCTTAGCTTACTCCCCCATCAATGGCAGGAAGACGCCACCTGGCAGGGTGATTATCTCCCCTGCAAGATGATGCTGCTGAGCACAGAAGGTTAAGAGCACTTCCCAGTTCACTCAGAGGTAGAATGAGACCCCAAGTCCAGGCATCCTGGTCTATACTGTGCTACTAATACCAGAAGAAAGGGAAGGGAAGTTGAAAGATATCAAAGCTAAAAAATAAGTAGTGGAGATACAGGAACATTTAACAACACAAAGGTAAATACTAAGAATGGTTATTAATCAGCTAAAATTGGAAGGAGGAGTAGAGGAAGGGAAAAGGTATGAAGGGTTATACAAATTTAATCATTGTTCATAATAGGATGTTAACAGTATCTGAAGAAATATTGTACTAAGCATTACATAAAATTCTAGTCATAATTTTATGACTATAAAATTAGAGACACCAGAACTAAATTACAGGCCTTCTTAATTATCAGAGGAAACACAATCCTATGCTGATACACAAGAAACACACAAAGAGATTCAGAAAAGTTGAAATCAAGTTATGAACACACAGATATCAGCAAATGTAAGTAGAAAGTACGCCAAGAATGCATTCGTAAAATCTGAAGGTGGAGCTCAGGGCCAAAAGCATTAAGCCAGACAAATAATGGTATTACATTATTTCAAAAGACACGGTTCACAATAAGGCATTAAACAGTTATGAATGTCTATGCACTAAAACATGGTATCAACATTAATGAAAAAATTATAGAAAATACAGAAATGGATAAAGACAAACTCTCTAGACTGTAATGGGTCATTAATATGAAGGAGACCAAATATCGTAATCAATAAGGTAAATCTAATTAACAGGCTTGAAGTTCTGTAGTCCAAAAACAAAATTAATCTTTCTTTTCAAGCATTCATGGAGCATTCACAGCAACTTTCCCTATTTTAGGCCTCAGAAGAAACTTCCAAAACATCAAGAAATTAGAAAGTAGAGGCAGCATTATCTGATACAATGAGAAATGTCTTAATATATAATTAAAAATCCAAAACCTTCCCTCCTGGGAAATGTAAATCAGTCTTTTAAACAATTTTGGACTAAATAGAAAAAATCAAATTGAAATTCCAGAATATTTAGAAATAAACAATAATAAAAACATTATATTGAACCAATGGGATGAAGTTAAAGCAGTACTCAGTAGAAATCTCGAAACCTTACAAACTTACATTACAAAATTAGGAAAAAGTAATGAATTAAGCATTCAACTCAGGAAGTTAATCGAATAAAATAAATCTGAAGAAAGCAAAAGAATTGATTTGTTTAAAAAAGAAGTTAATAAAACCAAAAACAGAAAATAGCCAAACAAGTGATTCTAATGATGTCTTGTTTTTTTTAAAAAAATAGGAAAAAAATTATAAACCATTTAAAAAAGGAAAAAGCACAAATTCCTAAAATAAAAATAGTAAGAATAAAATAATCACTAATGAGAAGAAATTTAAAACTCTTTAAGAGACAATTTTGCTGAATCAAATACAAATATATTTAAAAACACAAATGTCCTAGGACAATAGATTTTGTCCAAATCAACTGCAGAAACGACCGAAAATCTAAACAGACTGATAATCACATCAGAAAGTGAGGAAGCCCCCTGAAACCATGCCTAAATGTATTCAGAACATAGAAAATGAAGGAAAGCTTCCCCCATTCAAAAGATTTGATATCAAAACCCAAAAAAGTAAAGATTGCCCACCAAAAAGAAACCTTTACCATACTGTCACATGTGAATAGCGATGGAAAAATCATAAATAAAGTAGTAGCAAACAATACCATTTACAAATGCTCAAAAAAGATGAAATACTTAGATGTAAACCTAACAAAAGGTTTACCAAAAAAGCATAGAAAATAGGACTTGTATGCTGAAAACTATAAAATTCTGATGAAAGAAACCAAAGAAGATTTAAATAAATGGAAAACTATTTTATGTTCATGGATTGGAAGATTCAACAAGGTAAAGATGCCAGTTATCTACAAATGTACACACAGCTTTACTGCAATTCCTATCAAATTCATAGTAAGATGTTTTTGTCTCTATAAACAAGATTATTCTAAAATTAATATAGAAAGGCAAAGGAGTGAAAATAGCTAAAACAATTTCTTAAAAGAATAAAGTGGGAAAATCATTCTCCCCAGTTTCAAGATATTTTATAGCTACAGTCATCAGGACTGTGTGATATTGGTGAAGTGTTCTGTGGAACAGAATAGAGAAACAAATCAAGGTTGGCAAGGTGGCTCACACCTGTAATCCCAACACCTGTGGAGGCTAAGTGGATTACCTAAGCACGGGAATTTGAGACTAGCCAGGGTAACACAGCGAGACCCTGTCTCTACAAAAAATTTAAAAAACAAAAATTAGCCAGATGTTGTGGTGCATACCTCTAGTTCTCACTACTCTGGAGGCTGAGGCAGGAAGATTACTTGAGCCTGGGAGGTTGAGGCTGCAGTGAGTGCCACTGCGCTACAGCCTAGGTAACAGAGCAAGATCTTGTCTCAAAAAAAGAATGTTAAGAAAAAAGAAATAAATCTATATAAACATGTCCAACTGATTATTTACAAGCGCAGAATCAATCTGATGGCAGAAGAATAGATCTTTCAACAATTTGTACTGAAGCAATTAAATATTTATAAGCAAAATAAACCAACCGATATGGTTTGGCTGTGTCCCCACCCAAATCTCATCTTGAACTGTAGCTCCCACAATTCCCATGTGTCATGGGAGAGACCTGGTGGAAGGCAATTGAATCATGGGGGCAGGTCTTTCCCATGCTGTTCTCATGACAGTGAATAAGTCACGTAAGATCTGATGGTTTTGTAAATGAGAGTTCCTCTGCACTAGCTCTCTCTTGCCTGCCACCATGTATGACCTCCCTTGCTCTTCCACCATGATTGTGAGGCCTCCCCAGCCATGTGAAACTGTGAGTCAATTAAACCTCTTTCCTTTATAAGATACACAGTCTCTGGTGTGTCTTTATCAGCAGTATGAAAATGAACTAATACAGAAGGCTTGACCTAAATCTCACCTTTTATACAAAAATTAACTCAAAATGGATTGTAACATTAAATATAAAACATAAAACAATACAACTTTTAGAAGATAAAAGAAAGATCTTTAAGACCTAGAGCTTTATAAAAGAAATTCTTAAACATGATACCACAAGCATAATTCAAAAAGGCAGGAAATTAAACTTGATTGAAATTCAAAACTTTTGCTCTATAAAGTTGATGTGAAGTCAACCTGAAGAAGACAGAAAGACAACCCATAGACTGGGAGAAAATATTTACAAACAATATATCCAAAGAAAGACATATATCAAAAATCTGCTAGATAAAGACCTCTCAAGAGTGAAAACACAAACAATGCAACTAAAACATGGGCAAAAGACAGGAAGAAACATTTTACTAAAAAGGATATCTAGATGGCAAATAAGCACATGAAAAGACATTCAATATCACTAGCTAGTAAAGAAATGCAAATTAGATGGCGATGAGATATCACTACATACCTCAGAATAGTGAAAAAATAGTAACAAGATCAAATGCTGATGAGGATGCACAGAAACTGGATCACTCAGACATTGCTGGTGGAAAGATAAAGTAAACAGCCACCCAAGGAAACAGTTTGTCAGTGTCCTACAAAACTGAATATGCAATGAACAGAGAAACATGTATGATCTACATGGAAAAAAAAAATTTTTTTTTTGAGACAGTCTCCTTCTATCACCTTGGCCTCCTGAAGTGCTGGGATTACAGGCATGAGCCACCACATCCAACTCCCCTACCACCAAAAAAAAAAAAAAAAAAAATTAAACACAAATAGTACCAGGATTAAAAAGAAATATCTGAACAAATGAAAAAGCCAACCCTATAGAAAGAAAGACAATGATCTCAGAAATGCCACTTCTTCCTCAATCCCTCAAGTTTAAGGCAATCCCCTAAAAGATCAATAGAAATTTTTCATGGAGATAATTTGGACCTTATTGAAAAGTTTGTATGAAAAAGAATATAGCAAGAATAGCCAGAAAAACTCCAAAAAGATTAAAAAGGAGGAAGAACTAAGTCTATGGGATAGGGAAGCAATACACACCATCATAACCACAGCCATGTAGTTCTGGCAAATAAGGACAGAACAATGGGACAGAACAAAGAACCCAAAAGTAAACCCCTACAATAGATAGGCATGTACAGTATCCTGTGTTTGGCAGTTTGGTTGGAGAAAATATGTATCATATAATAATGTTGAGATTTCCCGATAGCCATTTGAGGGAAAAAAAAAAAAAAGCCTGATATGTTACATATATTGTACACCAAAATAAATTCCAGATGGTTCAAAGATGTCAATGTAAAAATTGAAATAATAAATGTACTAGAAGAAAATATAAGGGAAATTATTTATATGTTTAGAAGGAATGAAAGCTTTCTAAGCATGACATACATCTTAAGAGACTGATGATGTTAACCACATAGAAATTCAAAATTTTGGTAAAAGGTGCCATAAGCAAAGTGACAAGAAGGGAAATAATTGGGGAAAATATGAGTAGCTCAAATCCCAGTCAAAGGATAATTTGGAGGGATGTAAGTTAAGACTGAGGAGCTAGCTACCTTGGTGGAGGTCTACCACACCGGAGTTTCACAGCAATCACCTTACAGTTAGGCCTTCTCCCTCCAACTCCCCAAATCTGTGCAGGCAGCCATCATCAGCTGCAGCAAACACCACCAGGTGTAGCAAGCGGGCAGAGTCAGCCACACAAGAGGAGCGTGAATAGTCCCCAACCTTCATTTGTGCATGGCACTGGCTATTGCCCACCTCTACACACAAGTGAGGAAAGCACTATAAAATCCCTTTCCACTCAGAGCAAAGACTCCCAAAAGCTTTCCTTGTTTTTTAGGCCAATTCTCTGCTGGAACCATGAGGAAGCTGGCTGCCTCCTCTTCCTGTCCATTACCTCCTGACAGCTGCATTCCAGCAGTCTAGCGGGCTTGAATCTTACCCATGTCCAAATTATAACTTTAGGCAGGACTGCTGATCCAGAGAGGTCTGGGCTTGCCTTTTGCAGCTTCTGGGAAAAATATGCAAAAAAATAAAATGAAGAAAATTTTATCTTATGTCTACAATAAGCATGGGTGCACACAGCACTCAGAACATGTGTGCGCATGTGCACTCCTCTCTATCTCTCTCTCTGTCTCTCTTTCTCTCTCTCTTTACTGGAACTCTAATCATGCAGTTAAATGGCTCTGTCACATTCTCAGTACAGCCAAATGTGGGACACTGTGTGAACTGTTGATTTGTTGGATTTTCACTGTGGACTGGTTACCATGGCTTTTTGAGAATTCAGACCACAGGAGGAAATGCTGTAAACTTAGAAATATTATCTATTTTCCATTACCTCCAGTAAAAATGTCTATCAGAGAGAGAGCTGAGGAAATGCCACTTTGGGAGCCAAGTGACAATAAATGGCTATAGGGTGAAGCAGTTCCTAAACAGCCCCAGTGCTGAGAACTAAAAGTACAAAGGTACTGAAAGCTCCCCAAATCTGGAATAGTTGCTTGAGGGACAAGGAAAAGGGAAACCCAAGGAAGAGCTCATAAGAATCTTAAAGAAGAGAGAGGAGTGGGTCAGCCCTGCCTCTGTCCAGGGCTCAGCAGGCACTGCCTGCCGCGGGGAGCTCCAGCACCCATGATGGAGCATCGGAGAACCAGGCGTGAGGGCCACTCGTCAAGCCACTTCAGGACTTTGATGTGCCCTCGGCACTTTGCCTTTGTGGGCACCACTAGTTTACTATTGCTGCCACAAACTCAGTGGTTTAAACCAGAAATTTATTCTCTTGTAGTTCTGGAGGTCAGAAGTCTTAAAATCAGGGCTGCATTCCTTCTGTGGGCCCTAAGGAGAGTCCCTGTCCTTGCCCTTTCCGATGCCTACAGGCTACCCCTGCCTTGCTGCAGGTCTCCTCCATCTTCAAAGCCAGCCATAGCCAAGTCCTTCTCAAGTTGCCGTACCTCTGGCTTTTCCTCCTGCCTCCTTCTTCCATATTTAAGAACCTTAGTGATTACATTGGGCCCACCCAGATCATCCCGGAAAATCTTTCTACCCTAAGGTCAGGCAATTCGCAGCCTTAATTTCATCTGCAAACTTAATTCTTTGCCATGTAACCAACTATATTCACAGGTTCCAAGGATTAAGATATTGACATCCTGTGGGTGGATGCGGAGGCGGGGCGGGGGGAGGGCATGCAGGGCAGTGGTGTGATTATTTTGCCAACCATGGGCCCCTCCTCCAAAAAGAAATTTTTTTAAATCATATTTTATGACTATGGTCATACAAGGATGAATACATTAATATTACATATTAGTATGCTTTCTTCAACCTAGAAGTTTGGATTCTTCTTTTGATTTTAAAAGAAACTAAACGCTTTCGTGGGCCCCTAAAGGTCATGGGGTCCCAGGCACTGCGTCTCCTGCATCTGAGGGGTAAGTCAGCCCTAGGGGAGCCATGCAGCGGCCCCAGCCCCAACTCAGAAGTGCTCAGGTGAAGCACACACAAGTTCAGGGCCCGTGGAGGTGTCTACACTTGTACGAGCCTCACAACACAGGAGAAAGCCTTGAGCAATAGTGTTGTGCCGAAAGATATACGCTGGACAGGAAGGAGGAGGCAGAAAGGACAGGATTTTACCATGAGGCAAAGAGCGTCCTGTGGTTGAGTGTGTGTCCCTCCAAAATTCACATGTTGGAACCAGATCTCTAATGTGATGGTATTAAGAGGTGGGGCCTTTGGGGAAGAGCAGAGCCCACATGAACAGATTAGTGCTCTTATAAAAGAGGGTGAAGCAAGCATCCGAGTGTCTTTTGCTTTTCCACCCTTTCCGCCATGGGAGGAGGACACAGAATTCATTCCCTCGGGAGGATGCACCAACAAGGCACCATCTTGAAACAGAGAGGAGCCCTCAAAAGACACGGAATCTGCCAGCACTTTGGTCTTGGACTTCCCAGCCCCCCGAGCTGTGAGAAATAAATTTCTATTATTTATAAATTTCCCAGTCTAAGGTATTTTTGTTATAGCATCATGAACAGATTAAGACAGAAGGTTAAGTCATGTTACTCAGGGTTTCTAAACCTATTTTCTTATCCATACAATGAGAGAAGGAAAGAACCTACTTGGGCAGGGTTATGGTGAACAGCACAGGAGGTGACACAGACAAAGTGCCCCACAGCCCTCGTATAGGGAACCACGTGCTTTTATTTTTAAAAAGTTCCTGCCAACCAAATTTATGCCAACAAAATACAGATGTGCTATAGGAGCACTTTCATAAAATGTCAGATGCTACTTCTTAGCTGCAACATGATTCAGTTGCCAAGCCTTTCCTGGGTGCCCTCTGGGGGCACTGGGGGTGCTGGAGGTCCCAGCTAGGGATGAAAAGGGAGATGGGGCTTGGGGGTACTGAGAGGTAGGCAGAGGTGAGATGAGGCCACCTGGTAAATGAGAAAAGCTTCAGCTTATTACGTCTCTGTTATGTGTCCAGACTGTGCTCATGGCGTTCCACAGGCATCTCACAACACTCAGCAATCTGAGAAGGTGAGGCATCTCCTCTTCCCACAGTCCAGGAAACTGAGGCTTGGAAGGGCAAGATGGCCACTGGCCCACCCACCAACTCAAGACCAGTGTCACCTGCCTCCCAGTTGACGATGCTAGGACCACACAGAGCAAGTGAGGGCCCTCAGAGGACGAAGGATATGGTCTGAGCACATTTCAGCTTGGCTGGAGAGAAGATAGAGGAATGGGGTAGGGGCGGTGCTGGCATGAGAGCAGGACCCTCCATGAAAGGGAAGGAGACCCAAGAGAAATAGCAGCAACAGCAGACGCCTACGGGGCACTCACCAAGGACAATCTTAACTGCTTGATGTGAATTAACTCAGTTAATCCCCACAACAACCCTCTGTGGTAGCCACTATTACATCTCCATCTTACAGGGGAAGAAACTGAGGCCCCAAAAGGCTCAGAAACAGGCTCTAGAATATGCAGCTCAGTAGGTCTGGAATCCCAGTGTCACTCCAGAATCTGAGCCACTCTCTGACACCGGTGAGGACCTGGACATCGGGGGACAGACAGCAAAGAAGCAGAGCTGCATCCCCACAGGGCGTGCTGGAGCGGGTTTCCTCCCAGTGATTTCTGCACTGAAAAGCCCCCTAAGCTAGGCAGACTCTGGCTTGGCAAAGGCTGTTCAGTCTCCAGAGGAGACGAGGTCAGGAGGGGCTGGTCACAGAGACCTGCCCTGCGCAGGGCTCTAATCCAGCACCGGAGATTCCAGGGCAAACCACCCTGCCTGCTCCCCAGGAGCAGCATCAGTGCAAGAACAAACAAATAGACAGGTGGTCAAACAAAGCCAAGAGAGGACATGAAGCAACTGAGGCTGGGTCTTAAAAGTTGGGCAAAGAAGGCTCTGAGCACAAGGAGGGTTGGGCCTGCAGGCAGAGGGGTCGGCAAGCGCAAAGGCCCCAGAGCAGCGGCAGGCCTGGTGTGTTTGTGGAACAAAAAGGAGGCTCCTGGGCTGGAGTGAATGAGCAGAGGGAGTGACATCAGATGGGCAGTAGGAACTCGCCTGCAGAGGGCCTTGCGGGTTGCTGCTGTCTGGCTGTTTGACCTCTCCAAATGTCAGGTGGAAATCCCATTCTGTGCTGGAGGTGCAGCTCAATGGGACTAGTCTGGGCCATAGGGAAGATCCCCCATGAATAGATTAATGCCCCCCTATGTGGGGGTGCAGGGGATGCTGAGTGAGTTCTTGCTCTATTAGGTCCCCCAAGCTAACATGAGAGCTGGTTGTTGAAAGGAGCCTGGCACCTTTCCCCCCTCTGTCACCTCCCCTCTCCCCATGTGATCTTTGCACACGACAGCTCCCCTTCGCCTTCCCACATGAATGGGAGCAGCTTGAGGGTCTCACCAGATGCAGATGCGGGCACCATGCATCTTGCACAACTGCAGAAATGTGAGCCAAATAAATCTCTTTTCTTTATAAATTATCCAGCCTCAGAGATTCCTTTATAGCAATACCAATGGACTAAGACATGACTCAAGGGGTGGGGGTATTAGTGAGCTAATCAGGGGAGGGGGCCCACAGCAAGGGGCCTCCCCACCAAGAAACAGAGGGAAGCAAAGGCAGGGTGCATCCAGCAACCATCTGGGGGATTTCCTGGGGAGTCACAGCTGGGGAACAAGGACCCTCAAATAAGGCAGGATGGAATCTTCCAACCCAGGAACAAACTCTAAAATTGTTTCCATTTCAGAGATTTGCCCATCTGAGAACTCAGGCCTTCATCATCAACACCCAGAAAGCCAAGTCCAAGCCATATAGCCCCTTGTGAAAGCTTTATTTAATTTCTATTTAAACAACTATCCCTGTGTTGCTGAAATTTAACATAAGATGCAGAAATGATTGCATGCCCGGCCTTCTACTTGAACTTAGAGATGTTTTCATTAAAACCCTTCTATTTTGTGCCAAACCCTTTGGTTCAGAAACTGACAGTTTTCAAAGAGGTTAGAAAGGAGTTAGAAATTTCTCTCTCTCCCCCGCTCCCCATAGGTGCCAAACATTTCCTTTCACCCTTAAGCAAGGAGACACAGCATGACACATTCTGAAAACACATACACCCTCTCTCCCAAGAAGATGGGTGAATGATTTATGAAGTGCTGGCCTCCCTTTGCACTCTGCTTCTGAGCTCCTGGCCTGGCCTCACGCCTTCTCTCTGCACTGTGGCAGGCTGCTGCCATGTGGGCCCAGGTCTCCTGGGAGGAACAAGGGGACACAGAGGCCAGGAGGGTGCCTCAGGGGAGCAGAAAGTTGGATCCAGTGGAAGAGAAAGGGTGGACTTGCTGAACGCTTCTTACTGTGAAATGGGAACCTCAGCCAAGGAGGGTATTTGGGGAGGTTCGGGCTCCCCAACACCCGGACCCAGGTCCTCCAGTTGCTTCTGTATTTGCCTCTGCCCCCTCACCTTCCTTTCTACTTCTGCTAGAGACCCCACTGTCACTTCAGCTGCCTCCTCATCTCTCCTGACCCATGCATGGTCCAGTATCCCCTAGAGATACCCCAAACAGGGACAGTGCTGAGCAGCCAGTCCCCAAGCCTCAAGATCCCCAGAAGTCTGCTCCTTTGGAACCTCCCCTTGGTTCCATTTCAGCCCTTTGCACCCTGACCCCAGTCGTCAACTCCACTGTCCCCTGGGGTCCTCAAATAGGGCCACTGTCTTCCCCTGCCAATCCTCCATCACTTCTGAAGCCTCATCTCCCACAGGGGCTCCTGAATCTGCCCTGAACCTCCAGGGAATCAGCCCTCTGACTTGAATTCCTGCCCCAGCAGCCCTGAGCCTCACAATCCCTCGCCCCCAGCACAGTCTGTGCCACCAGTGCCACAGTGGCCTCCTTCCTGATCTCCTTGAGCTGCAACTGCCACCAACTCCACCGCCCCTAGTGGACATACCCCCCAGCGTGCCCAAGGGGACAATGACAATTCCACATTCTCCCAGCACCCACAGAGCCCTCTCTGCAAATGGAGGAAGATGGTCCCTGTCCTTTTTCTCAATGCAGTCCTTGCACTCTCTGAGTTTCCAGCCCCAAATCCCGAACACTCCCTGTCTGCAGGGGAACCTACCTCCTGCTTCACCAAGAATGTGAAACCCTTTGGGGTGAAGGCTCAGAACACCCCTCAGTACTGCTCCCCACCTTTACTATCTCAGGGTACAGGAGAACTTCCTCCTTTCCAGGTGAGCCCCTGGCCCAGTGTCAGCCCCTCAGGGACCTGCCCATCAGCCACTCCCAACTAACTTTCCCTTCACCTGGATCTTCCCCCAAGGTGAGATCTCAGGGTAAAAGAGACCCTCCTCCTTTCCAGATGAGCCTCTGACCCAGTGTCAGCCCCTCAGGGACCTGCCCATCAGCCACCTGCCACTAACTTTTCCTTCACCTGGATCCTCCCCCCAGGTGAGGAACAGCCAGATTCCCAAAAAGCAAGGAGGGAAATTCGCCCTTTCTTGTCCTGGTCTTCCTTCTGATGTTGACATCTTGCCTACTCCTTTCCTTCACCATCAGAATCCTCCAAAGAAAAGCTAAACATGGGACCCCTGCTGAGACTTTCCATTGCCAAACAGAAAGCGAGCTTCTCGGGGTTCAGGGTGGAGCCTCCCCGTCCTTATGTTCTCAGGCACAGAGCCTGGTTCACAGCAGAAGTTCCATCCATCTTCTTCTCATTAGCCTAACTCCTTCTTACAAATTCAGCCAACCAGCTAACCTTCCTCAACCCTCAGCTCACAAATTCACTCATCAAATCACTGCCTCTCTTGAAGGACAAATGCACAGACTTCCAGAGACACAGAGAATCATTCTGTCAATTAAAGAGCTAAAATGGAAAAGATTTGGTTATTTCAAACTGCCTGTATTTATTCCAAATCATTAGAAGCATCTATTCACTTCAAGCAGAATAATTAACTTTTTAATCATCACATTGGTTATAACTGTTAACACTCACATATCTAATCTACTTTCTGTCATTAGGGAAGTAAAAGATTGCTTTTCATTAGTATACTAACATTTCACAAAATTACAATGCAGTGGGGAAGCATAATTTATAATTGTGAAAAGTATAAATTATTATAATTGTGAAAAATATAAACAATCTGGTTGTTTTAATGACACTGAATAATTTATATTTTTATAAATTATCGTATTACTTTCAAATAGCATGAATTATTTGGAAAACTAATAAAACCGCGATTGTAGAACTTATCATCAACTTGGTCATGAGCTGGTGTCAGGACCGCGGTGGCTGAGCCTCACAACCTCACCGCTTCATCTCTCCCATTTGCCTCCCAGGTCTCACAGCAGCTCCCCTGTGCCCATCTCACGTTGGTACGCACCTTGCTGAGTCTAGTAGACCCGGAAGGTATTAGACTCTTCCACTAGATTGAAAGCTCCCTGCAGGCAGGGCCATTTCTTGCTCACTTTTATATCCCAGTGCTTATTGTAGAGCACTTGATAAACATCAGAGGAATAAATTAATAGACATCCAGAGAGCATCAGAAAGAAATAAGATTATGAATATTCATTTTAAAATCCAACTCTAGGGCCAGGCACGGTGGCTCATGCCTGTAATCCCAGGACTTTGGGAAGCTGAGACAGGAGGATTACCTGAGGTCAGGATTTCAAGACCAGTCTGGCCAACATGGTGAAACTCTGTCTCTACAAAAAATACAAAAATTAGCTGGGCACAATGACAGGTGCCTATAATCCCAGCTACTCCAGAAGCTGAGAATCAGGTGAACCTGGGAGGTGGAGGTTGCAGTGACTCGAGATCATGCCTCTGCACTCCAGCCTGGGTGACAGAGCAAGATTCCATCTTAATAATAAAATAAAATAAAATCCAACTATAAACATCCTGTAAAGGAAAAGTATATTTCTTAAGTGTATATTGTAACTCCGACTGTTAGTCAAGTCCTTCTGTATTTTAACAACCAGCTAGAAGTCACTCTGGACAGCAACATCCATTTGGAAAAATCTATGGGGCTGGCAAGTCCCTCCCTTTCCATTTCTAAAACATTACCAACCAAAATGCAACATGCTGTGAGACTAGGGTGTGCCCTGCACACTTAACTAGAAAACAGAATCTCCTTTTTTTTTTTTTTTTTTTTTTTGGGGGTTTTCTCTTATCGCCCCGGTCGAGTGGTGCAATGGCACAATCTCAGTTGACTGCAGTCTGCCTCCCGGGTTCAAATCTCCTGCCTCAGTCTCCTTAGCAGCTGGGATTACAGGCATCTGCCACCACACCCAGCTAATTTTTTGTATTTTTAGTAGAGATGGGGTTTCACTATATTGGCCAGCCTGGTCTTGAACTCCTGACCTCAGGAGACCCACCCACCTCAGCCTCCCAAAATCCTGGGATTACAGGCATGAGCCACCATGACCAGCAGAAAACTCAAACTCAAATTCCAACTCTGCCATGGCTTGTATTGGTGTAAATTCAACTTCTGCCTGTGATCCTGCAGGACCTGGGAAGTAGGAATGGGCACCAGGGCAGTGTGCAGGATGATAACCTGCACAGACCACCCTCGAGCTATTTACTAGCCTCCTACACACAGAAACTTCCACCAATTTGTCCTCCAGGCGTGTTCCTGCGAGGGGGAAACGGGAAGGCCAGGCAGGCCACTCTCCCCACATCCTCAGATTCATGCAAAGCAGCTTCCTCTGTCTATATTTTCTAAATATTTCCAAGAAAGATTTTGAGAGAAGAATCTATACTTCATAATAAAGCTTGAAAACTACAGTTATAGATAAACCCAAAGACATGTGGCAGGAAGAGCTACCACTTACTGTGTACTTAACATCAAAATTTCATTTTACCCTCACCACAGCTTTTTGAGATAGAGAGTAGTTACCCCATTTTTAGAGAAAACGAAACTGAGGGTCAGAGAAGAGAAATCTCAAAACCAGCAAGGGCCAAAAGGCCTGACGCAGTGACTGCTCCACAGGAGCCATCCAGCTCCAGATACCTGTGGCTTCCCAACCTTCTCTTCCCGAACCCCTCCACACACCCCTCTTACATGTATCATATAAATAAATGCTCGTTCGTGTATCGTCGATTAATTAACTCATTATCAGTCCACGTGAATGAGTCTTTGTTGACTTTTTACTTCACAATGATACCCATTCATTAAAAGAGTTATTTCCTGTGCATCTAATAGATGCCTGGTCCTGGTAAGGTCCCAGCAACAAAGACTGCCAAGACATGGCTCTGCCTTCAAGGGAATTACAGGCTAGTGGGAAGAGAGATGAAAACCAACCAACGGAAATATTAAAAACGGTACCATAGCCATCTGTACTACGAGCAGTGTGGGGATGGGTCATGGCAAGAGAGAAAGGGAGATGACTACCACCTTCTTTACTATTAGTATTTAATGATATTCATTTTTGACATGTTTTCTGGACATACTGAGATAGAAAAAGGCTCAGACACCAAGACGTTTCCTCATCCCATTTCCTCTTCAGTCCTCGGAGACAGTACTATTCCAACAGGTAAGACAAACCAAAACTCATCTGTTTTTTTTTTCACTGTCCCTGGAGAATAGTTTAGCTTGAAATACATTTTAAAAAAATAACTCTTAAAGTAATTCTACCCCTTGCCTTCCCTCTGAGAAGTTCCTGTACTGTTTGAGACAAGGAAAGATACTGTTCTACTGCAATTCCTTGCTTACCCCAAGCCTTCTTAGGTTTCTAGTTGAAACGGAATGTGAGCTTTATACCTACGTTTCGCTTGTTTTCTAATCCAATAATAACCCGACTACTGGGTCTCTAAGGACAGCAGCCAGACAGCTTAACAGGCAAGCATTAAGGCAAAAATCCCTGTGGATAATCTCAAACCAGTCTTTTGTTTTCAGTTTTCGTTTTTTTCTTGAGCAATCCAACTGCCCCCATAAATTCTTGCCTTTCAGAATATCAACAGTGAAAACAATTGTCATGGTAATAAGCTACTGCTAAGAGCAAAATGCATACCACAGAGCAAAAATCAGCATATACATACACAAACACTACTGAAAAGCAAGGCAAAAAAAAAAAAAGTGATACACAAAATGGCACAAATGCATAACCAACTGTTGTCAAAATGCACAAATTATTCGAGCTCTGAAAATGTTGTCAAAGAAAAGAATTCAAATGAAGAAAAATGTGAAAATGCTTTCTCACAACATGATATGCGATAATAGAAAATTGGGACAGTGATAGAGGTGTGGCTAAGTAAATTACAGGCCATTAAAAATGATTATTACAAAGCCTGAGTAACAGCATAATGTTACTGATATGTCTTTAAGTTAAAAATAACATAACTGGATATCTAACATGATTGCAACATGGGAAAAAAATCTGTTAGCATAAGGATCATGGAATCATGCATAATGTTTTAAAATTTTGCTGGATATTATAATATTGTCTTTACAGTAAAAAAAAAATTTTTGGAGTAAAATAGATGATGAGTCACTGCCTGACAATTGTCACTGTGTAAGAAAGTCCCCTTTGCAGGGACAACAGCAGGTGGTTAAATGTGAGCACAGTTTCCACATTCATCTCACTTATCCCACTTTATTTATTAATGTTGACCTTCCAGAAATTAAAATTAATCTAGTCAGCAAATTAAACTCTGATTTCATTTGATTGCCAAAAAGTAACTAGTAAATACTGAGAGATGCCAAGACATGAGATCTGAGAGCAGTATAGACGGGAGGGTGGGGGAGGACTGCAGATGGGAGGGATCTGAGCTCACAAAGACCACAATCAGTTTCCCAATGTCCAAGCATGGGGCATTTGTGATCTTGGCTTCTCGATGTAGGCAGATGTTAGAAGCACTTAAAGATTTCTTGTATAAGTTCAGAAAGCACCTGAGGTCCTGCTGGCCCTACTGCGCCCCTCCACAAAACTCCCAAGCTCTGCATGACCACCATCCACATGGCTGGAGCCACATGACATCCCTAATGGATGCAGCTCTGTCTCCATCTCCACAACCAGCTCTGAGCCGAGGTTGACAGGGTGATTTTCTTCATACATTTTTGCTTGCTTGTTGTTAAAACAAACAACATAAAATTTATCATTTTCACCATCTTTCACTGTACAGCTTTGTGGCATTAAGTACATTCACAGTGATTGGCAAGCATCTATCTCCAGAACTTTCCACTAACCCATACTGAACCTCTGTACCTCTTCAACACTAACTCCCAATTCCCCTTTCCTCCTGGCCCTGGCAATGCCATTCTCCTTTCTGCCTCTATAGATCTGACTGCTCTAGGTCATCATGAAAGTAGAATCATGCAGTGCTTGTCTTTTGTGACTGGCGTATCGCACTCAGCAGAATGTCTCCAAGCTGTACCCACGTGTAGCATGTGGCCACATGCCTTCCTCTTTTAGGCTGAACAATGCGTTCCACTGTATGCATATGTCATGAGACTGAGGGTTTGCAGGGGCTGCAGCTCATCTCTCTTGAGATTACCATCAGGTCACACTTGTCACTGTCCCAGCCTCGGCCCTGAGTGAAATTCTGAGAAATAGGACCCCTTTTCAGTCTCAGGCCTCAAGCTATGTCATCCTTGACTTCCACTACTTCTCTGGTGGTCCTCCATTTAGGAACCTAGACTTCCAGTCCTTCTTCCCAGGATCTGGACAATCTCAGCTGTCCACCCCAGAACCATGTGCTCACTGCTTGTCCAGAGGTCCTGCCTTGGACTGCGCCCTGGCCACCAGTCAGCACACCAATATCTCGTCCCAAAGCCAAGACAGCAGCCACCTGCCTAAACTGCCTGGATTTCACTGAGTTTGTCTCTGCTCTAACTGCCAGGCAGATCTCTCTCTCTCCATTCCTGCACAGGAGGAGGGTGTAGTTCTGAGATGCATCTTCCTTCTGGGGAAATCTATGTCGACAGTGAGCCCAGCCTTCTGTTCATATTTCTACTTTCTTCGCTTCTACTGCACATCACCAAACACCTTTCTGCAATTTCCCTGAGTCTGTCCAGACCCTCAAATGCTAGACCCAAAACAGAGTCCAGAAAGCACATGTCCAGATACACTCACAGCCAGAGGGAGTTCCTCCCCTGAGTGATGACACCGGTGAATCTGGTCAGGCGCCGGGCATCCACTTCAATCCACTGGTGGAGGTCATTCCTTCCTGCGCACCATGCTCCATCATAAAAATCATTTTCATTAATGCCCGCCTAGAAAGAAAGAAAGCGGTGTTCTTCAAAAAGACTCTTAATTGAAGAAAATTAAGGCACATCTTTTCCTGAGACTGAGAGGAAGGGAGGGGGGAAAGGAGATAAAATGAGAAAGGTGTTAAAGAAAAAAATAATAGTGTCCTGAACTCCTTATTCTAAATGATAAAAGGGAGTTACTTAGCATCCACAAGTTGAAAATATTTCAATATACCATGTCCTCTTTTTGCCCCGTGTGAAAGATAAAACTTAACGAATCCTCCTACTACTCATTCATCTAGCACACATAAACCATCTCCCACACAGCAGCCCACGCACGCCAGGTGCTGGGGACGCAAAGGTGAATCGTTCCCTCCCAGAACCTCGCCATCCAGGCAGGAAGAAAGATGTGAAAATAGATGAATTAGAACACAGTGGGGCCTGTGCTATTTCAGGAATATGAGCAAACCGCTGTGAGAGCATTTAAGGACAGAATCACTAACTTAGTGTGGGGCAAACCATAGAGAGAAAGCAAGCCCCAAGACCAGGGTGATACCTGAACTAGGTGTTGAAGGGTAAGATGATCCAGTGAACGTTTGTTAGTATTTAAGTCATTTAATGTGTTCAGTATCAGTTGCTATTACTACCAAAATTCTTTTTTTTTTTTTTTTTTCAGAGATGTAGTCTATGTTGCCCGGGCTGGCCTCAAACTCCTGGGATTAAGTGATCGTCCCTCCTCGGCCTTCTGAATAGCTGGGACTACAAGCGCACGCCACCATGCTTTGCACCGTCATGCCTGAATATCCAAGATAGGTAAAGTTTTTGCTCTGGAATTTTCTCTATATTATTACCATGTGAAGAGATAATTTTCTGAATCCCTGCCTCCCAATAAGGACATTTGAACCAAGTGAAGCATCCTCGTTTACTAAGACCCATTCTGCATTAACCCTATTTGTCCGTGGCTATCTCACAAAGCAGTTTCTTATCATCAGATTAAAAAAAAATTCTGAATGATAAAAAATGATCAGGCAGCCCATCTTTCCTATCTCTGAGCACTTTCAGCTCAAATTCTGGGGACAGCCTTACTTTTAATGGGCAGTAGAAAGGTGAAATTAAGAGTCCAGCTATAGAAGTGAACAACTTGGCCAAGGATTCCACTAAGCAAAACTCTATCCATCACCGCACCAGCTAACATTAGCTTTGTATCAGGACAAAACCATAGCACAGTGTTAGACATCTAAGGCTTGGCAGATAAGAACAGAACTGCCACATAACCTGAGACATGTACCCTATAGAATCATGGAAACCAGAAGGAACTGTCCATCAAAGTCTACTGACCAGGATTTGAAATTAAATTTAAGGCTCCTGGTTTTGCCAGCCTGAATATTTTGCTTCTGCTGCCAATCTCAGTTCTTTCTGAGCACACTGGACAGTCAATTAAATGTAGCAGAGTGTCAGGGGAATGGAGAGCCCTTCCCAAAGATGACTCATTGGGAAGTGACAGCCACCTCTGCAAAATCAATTATGTATAATATAAAAAGCAAGTGTCTGGGAGAATTCAGTGAAAAAGAAGGTACCAGCCCCAGAGATATTACAAAATTATACCATCATGCAATAAATGATATTCATATGATGTCTCTGAGAAACCATGAGAAGAATGCATTCATCTCTTTCTCTTTAATAATGTAGGGAAATCACTGATAAATTCCGGAGAAACTTCAATTAAAAGTTGGTGAAATAAAAGGTTTTATTCTTTAAAGGGTAAGCTAGTCTTGAAAACGTCACTAACATGGAATCAATGTTTCTACTATAGTACCGAAAAAACTGAGAATTCATGTAATTTTCTCAAGGAAATTAAATTATATGCATTTTTTACTTAAGGAAAGCACACCAATGCACCTAACAGACTCAATTTTGCTTAAGATAAATATGGGAATCGTCAACTCTATAGCAAAGAGAAAACCTGATACTAAGATCAATTTAGTAGGGTTTTTCTGTTTCAAGATGATGGGATAAACACATTAGTTTTTCTGTGTTCTTCCCTCAAAAGTCAACCCCAAACAAAGCAAGATACAGAAATACAACTTTGATCTCTTATAAAACCAGAAGACATATGAAAGTTCTAAATTACAATATATGGAGACAGAATCAGATGGAGGAATCCTGAATGACTCAGCAAGAGAAGGAAGTGCAAACATCAAAACCACACAACGAGAAGCAAGCCACTCAGAACCTTAGAAAGGCCAAGAACCCAGGTTCAAGATATCTTTGGGAGGTGAGGGTGAGGCAGGATTCAACAAGTAATTACTTCAAAATGTGTATTAAACAAACAATTAAGCTGGACACAGTGGCTCACATTTGTAATCCCAGCTACTCAGGAGGTTGAGACAGGAGAATAACTTGAACCAGGCCAGGAGAGGCTGCAGTGAGCCAAGACCGAACCACTGCACTGCAGCGAGCCAAGACTGCACCACTGCACTGCAGCCTGGGTGAGAGAGCAAGACTCAGTCTCAAAACAACAACAAAATTAGTTCCCCATATCTCCACCCCCACTCCACAGAGGACATGAAATGTTTCTGTAAAAAAAAAGCAAACTGTACAGACTCTGGATTGGAGACACCAGGCACAGAGAAAAGCAGGGGTGCCATGATAGATAAAAACAGTAACCTCTGGGGGTATCAGCACACTAAAGAGTGAGATGCCCCAGCTCCTTCCCCCAACGAGCTATGGAACACCATGCAGCCAGGTTTGTACAAACAGAAAAAAAGAAATGCAAACCATAATAGAGAGCAGAAAAAAGACTAAAAATTTAGAATTGAGATGTCTAGAAAAGTCTTGATTTCATGAAACAAGAACAGGATACTCTAAAAAAGGAAAAAGCACTAAATAAGAAAGAGCTCTTGGAAATTAAAAATGTGAAAGTTGAAATTTTTTAAATGTCAGCAACTTTCAAAATAGAAAGGCCTTCTATTTTTAAAACAGAAAGGCTAAAAAGATAAAGAAATCTCACAAAAAGTGAAACAGAACACAAAAATAGACAACGGAAGAAAAATAAGAAAAGCAGCGGAAGAAATCCAGAAGAACTTTAGGGGGAAAAACACTACCAAATAAAAACTATACTTTCCCAGTTAAGTCTCCAAAACATGAGGAAACTAGCATATGTAATAAACAAATACACCAAAGCACATCATTTTGAAACTTCAAAACATCAGAAATAAAGGAAAGATTCTAAAAGTTTCCAATGAGGAAACAAGCAGTAAAATGAACACACATGAAGAAAGAAAGAGGAATTAGAATGACACCAGAATTCTCAATAGCAGCATCTGAAGCTAGAAGGATGGAGGGACAGTGCCTTCAAACTTCTAAAGGGAAAGATTTTTCATCCTAGAATTTTTACACTTAGCCAAATTATCAATCACAATGGCAAAATAAAGACATTTTCAAATTCAGATTCTCAAAAAATTTATTCTTCATACACCATTTCCATGAAGCTACTAAATCAGCAGTTCCCAACCTTTTTGGCATCAGGGACCAGTTTCATGGAAGACAATTTTTCCACCAACTAGGGGTAGGGGATGGTTTTGGGATCATTTAAGTATATTATATGTATTGTGTACTTTATTTCTACTGTTAGTACATTGTAATATATAATAAAATAAAATTATACAACTTGCCATAATGTAGAATCAATAGGAGCCTGAGCTTGTTTTCCTGCACCTAGACATTTTCATCTGGAGGTGATGGGAGACAGTGACAGATCATCAGGCGTTAGATTCTCATAAGGGGCATGCAACCCAGATCCCCTACATACACAGTTCACAATAGGGTTTGCGCTCCTTTGAGACTCTAATGCCACTGCTGATCTTATAGGAGGTGGAGCTCAGGCCATAACACAAGCAATGGAGAGTGGCTGTGAATACAGATGAAGCTTCACTCTCCGGCCTGCCACTCATTTCTTGCTGTGCAAGCCCTTTTCCTAACCAGCCACAGATTGGTACTGGTCGTGGGACACTGTACCAGAGGATGCACTCCACAAAAATGAGGCAGAACACTACGGAAAGGAATATATCGGATCCAGAAATCAAGGTTACCAACATAGGAGAGAATTCTCAGAATGATGGTGAAGAAGACCCAAGACATTAGCCATGTAGGAGACCCAGAGAGTAGCACATTCAGAAAGCAGCAAGTGAATCGGCTTCTGAAGGAGTGTCTAACAGAAACATAAAACACAAAACAGGACTAAAAACCACTGAACAGATGTAGCTGCCTAAAAAATGATATAGAAAGTGTTTTGTTTGTTTGTTTTTACAGATCCAGACCTATTGCAGGGTGTGGGGAAAAGATGTTCTTAAAAGTACAAGCAGGTCTAGGAAAAGAAAAGGTTGTTACAAAATGATATAAAATAAATATTTCCTGACTCAAAATTAAAGTATTTCTTGGCTCAGTGCGTAGGAAGCAATATTTTCACAGTCATAATAATGAAAACCTTAGATACTGATTTACTCAAAAATTGAGCTACAATTTTATTGGAAAGATGGAAGAGCGGAAAGGAGTGATAAAAATGTGTGATAGCCTCATCTTCCATAATAGGGATCTAAAAGATAAAGTCTAAATTTATAAATCGATACAGATCAGTATGTGCATATTATTTAGAAGTGAAGATTTCAGGCCAGGCCTGGTGGCTCACATCTATAATCCCAGCACTTTGGGAGGCCACGGTGGGTGGATCACTTGAAGTCAGGAGTTTGAGACCAGCCTGGTCAATATGGTGAAACCCCGTCTCTACCAAAAATATAGAAACTTAGCCGGGTGTGGTGGCACACGCCTATAATCCCAGCCTCTTGGGAGGCAATCGCTTGAACCTAGGAGGCAGAGGTTGCAGAGAGCTGAGACTGCACCACTGCACTTCAGCCAGGGTGACAGAGTAAGACTCCATCTTAAAAAAAAAAAAAAAAAAAAAAAGTGAAGATTTCAATTCCCAAAGAGACAATTAAAAAGAGTTTCCAGTAGCTGTGCCACCAAGGGTCAGGTGAAACGTGAGGTGCATTTGTTATAAAACTGGGTAAAATAAATTTTAATTTTAAAAAGCAAAAGGAAAGGCATACATAGATATAGAGGGTGACTGATACAATGTCTACTGTCTATTCATTCATTTTTCAGGTATCTACAGAGCATTGACTACATGCTAGGTATTATGCAAAGTGCTTTGCTTTCTGGTTGATAGAGAAAACAGTGAATATCAAAATCACTCTACTGTAGTGAGTCACTGATCTGCACTGAGCATATTTCATAATCATGGGCTGCCTCTACACAGAAACATCTGGAAGCAAATAAAAAGTCATATCCAAGTTAATGTAGCTCTTCAGTGATTCCAGGATAATTGACTTACAGCTGTCTCTCTGCAGACGTATCCCAAGGCTATTTGGACAGAAACAGAGTAAAGAGAGAGTTATTTTTAAATTTTTTGGGAAAAAAATTTCAAAGCAATGGTTAAAACTACAGATTATCAGCAAGTTCATGCCTTTTCAGGGGAAGGTTATCTAAAAATGTTAGACGTGACACCTGACTAGTAAAGTAAGTAATCTGCAATAAAACAACCATCAAGTGGTCTGAATGTCTACCTTCAGACCTCTGTAATAAATCACTGTGATAAACCCATAAAACTTTCCAAGGGCAATCAGCTGGTCCTTCTGCAAACTGGCAATGCACCTTGTCCCAATTCCAACCTTAACCATCAGTAAAGTAGGCTATACAGAAACACTGTATTCATGTTTTTGAAGCAATTTCTAAAACCATAACCAATTTCTTAACTATTTCCTTGCATTAGCCAAGGAAAATAGTAAACATCTACAGTTTAAAATTAAAAATATTAAAAAATAAAATCTATTCAATATACCATAAACCATTTATTAACTATTTAAAAGAAGAAAAGAGGAAGGAATATACTAGCTGAAAAAGAAACAAGAAAATGTTATCATGTCAACATTCTAATTCAATTTAATTACAATCTGGGAAATGCTTCAGCCATTAAAATTGTATATCTATGGAACAAGTTTAATTTTCAAAATAATTATTAATTCACTTATCAGGTACCCCATAAAGATTGTACATATCCTCCTGTGCACCCCAAGAAGGCAGCACAGCACAGAATCGCCTTCAGAAACGTATACAGGCCAAGTTCAAGTCCTCATTCTACAGATCATTATTTAAATACCCTCAATTAGGTCAGCTGCTCTATAAAACAGGAATAGAAATAAAATAACGTGACGATACCATTGTCATGGTTACAAGTATTTTGTGTAGTGCCTGGCACAGAAAACACAGTCAATACACGGAAGCCACTGGGGGCACAAGTGTGATTCCCTTTGTGTTCAGTACGTGCCTGCTGTGACCTGTGTTTAAATTTGCTTGATAGTACAATGTCAGTTTTCTTCTATTAATAGGTGAGTTAGGTCCATTTAGCCCATTGACAGATGTTCTTTGTCTGAATGAATCACCCATGTTTCTTAGATATTCTATTTTTATTGCTTCCTGTGGCTTTGTTTTATTTTTATCTATTGATCTGTTTTCTTTGCTTAAATGCATATTTCCTCTGAAAGTGCTAACGAGCTGTACCTTTGTTTTACTGGTTGATTTAGTAACTATGTCTTTTACATAACATACTTAATTCTATATTTTCTTAGAAAGTAACAATTAACTCCCTATGATGGGCAGTGATGAAATCATTATTTCTACTTCTCGCTGCCTCTCCTCCTTTCCCTTTATCATCTAATTTTTATTCTTAAGATTCACTTTTTTCTTTTTTTGAGATGGAGTTTCACTCTTGTGGCCCAGGCTGGAGTGCAGTGGTGAAATCTCAGCTCCCTGCAACCTCTGTCTCCCAGGTTCATGTGATTCTCCTGCCTCAGCCTCCCAAGTAGCTGAGATTACAGGCTTCTGCCACCATACCTGGCTAATTTTTGTATTTTTAGTAGAAACAAAATTTCACTGTGTTGGTCAGGCTTGTCTCAAACTCCTGACCTCAGGTGATCTGCCCACCTCAGCCTCCCAAAGTGCTGGGATTACAGGCTTGAGCCATCGTGCCCAGCCTAACATTCACTTTTAAAAGTCTAAATCAAATACACTTCTCTTCTTTAGTTGACCAGCTTTTTCATGAAGTTTTCATGAATTTTAAAATATATACAGAAACGTGTGCAAATCCTAAGTGTGCAGCTCAATTTTTACAAACTGCATGTACCCCCATAACCACATTCAGACCAAGATGTAGACCATGACCAGCATGCCAGAAGCTCCCTGTGCTCCTTCCCAGACATGACCTTCCCCCAGAGATAACCACCGCTCTGACTTCTCTCTCCCCATGTTGGTTTTCTTATTTTCAAATTTTATATCAATGAAACTTACTGTAACTACTCTTTGTGTCTGGCTTCTTCTGCTCAATAGTTATTAAATCTGGGAGATTCACCCATACGATTGCAAGCAGCAATAATTTAGCCCTTTTAACTGTCATATAGTATTTCACTGTAGTCCATAAAAATGACTTATTATAATGTGGATTATTTCCACGTGGGGTTTATAAATAATGCTGCTATGAACATACCTATGCATGTCTTCTTGTGCACATGTGAGCACATTTCTATTTAGGCATGAGAGTGAATGTGTTAGGTCAGTGCGCATGAGAAAGTTCAACTTTAATAGACACAATCATCCCCCGCTATCTGCAGTTTCTCTTTCCACAGTTTCAGTTATCCGAAGTCAACCACAGTCTGAAAATATTAAATGAGAAATTCCAGAAATAACCAATTTATAAATTTTAAACTGCGTGCCATTCTGGGTAGGGTGATGAAATCTCACACCGTTCCTCACCATTCCACCTTGATGGGAACCCCCCTTTGTTTGGGGACCCACACTGTCTACACTTGCCGCCCATCTTGGTTATCAAACAGTTGGCATTGCAGTGCTTGTGTTGACGTAACCTTTATTTTACTTCATAAAAGTATTGATATTGGCAACTCGGATACGCCCAGGAGATGAGTAAAATGCTTCCTTTAGCAAAAAGATGAAAGTTTTCAACTTAATTTTAAAAAGAAAAAAAAAATGTATGCTGAGGCTGCTAAGATCTATGGTAAGAATGAATCTTCTACCTGTGAAATTGTGGGGAAAATAAAAGAAATTCATGCCTAGTATCTAAGAGGGCTTGGTACTCTCCACAGTTTCAAGCATCCACTGGCGGTCTTGGAACACATCCCTGGGGTAAGGACGGACTATTACACTGCCAAACAGGGTTCCACATGGCTGTCCTACTTTACATTCCCAGCACTGTATGAACGTTTCCCTTGCCCCACATCTTTGCCAACACTTGATATTACCCTTTTTTCAAAGCCATTCTGGTGCCTATACATCAAGTCTCATTACGGCTTTGATTTGTATTTACTCGATGACTAATGATGGAAAGCCCTTTTTCTCATGGCCATTGGCCATGACATTGCTCCATAACCACAGTGTAGCTCCAGTCACACTGGCTTTGCCTCAGTCCTTCTAATATACCATTTTCCCCACCACCACAGGGCCTTTGCACACACTGTTCCCTTTGACCTGGAATGCTCGTCTCTCTGCCAATCCTTTGTCCAATAAACTCTCAACTTACAATCCTTCTTCATGTCTTAGCCCAAGTACTCCATCCTCAGGAAAGTCCTCCAAGTTCCAGCCTGAGGCAGGTCTACTGGACATACAGAACCACCGTATTGAATTGTGTCCCCCTCCCCAAAATAGGCTTGAGCCCTAACTCTTGGAATCTTAGAATGTGACCTTATTTAGACATAGGGCTGGTGGCTGGGTGCAGTGGCTCACGCCTGTAATCCCAGCATTTTGGGAGGCCGAGGTGGGTGGATCATGAGGTCAGGAGATCGAGACCAGCCTGGGTAGCACAGTGAAACTCCATCTCTACTAAAAATACAAAAAATTAGCTAGGCATGGTAGTACATGCCTGTAGTCCCAGCCACCTGGGAGGTTGAGGCAGGAGAATCGCTTGAACCCAGGAGGCAGAGGTTGCAGTGAGTCAAGATCACACCCCACTGCATTCCAGCCTGGGTGACAGAGTGAGACTCCATCTCAAAAAAAAAGAAAAAAGAAAATAGGTCTGGTCCAGATACACTTAGTTAATATGCAGTCAGACTACAGCAGGATGGGCATATCCAGCAAGACTGTGTCTTTAAACAAGGGGAAATCTGAACACAGAAATGCACAGGCAGAGGGCAGATGATGTAGAGGCTCATGGGGAGAAGGCCAAGGGACCATGGAGGCACAGACTTGGGTGATGCATCTACAAGCCCAGGAACGTCACGGGTTGCCTGAGGCCACCAAATGCCGGAAGGGGCAAGAGAGGACCCTTTCCTAGAGACTTCAGAAGGAGCATGGCCCTACTAACACGTTGATTTCAGATTTCAAGCCTCCAGAATTGTGAGAGAATCAGTGTTTGTTGTTTTCAGCCGCCCTCTCTGGGCTCCCAACTTTGTCGTGGCAGTCCCAGGGAACGAATGCACTTGCTCCTCTCCTTCCCAGGACTCATTACAGATTGTAATTATGCTTTCACTGGTGGGATTTTTTTTTAGCAGTTTCATCTTCCCATTAGATTATTAGATTATCAGAGTTGCAGGTTAAAAAGCACGGGGGACATGCCCAACTCCCTTCCGATCTCTTGCACCCTTCACCCAAACCTCATCTGCCCTGCATCATTTCAAAATATCCTAAATCCAACCACTCCCCCCGCCTCTACCTCTCCTATCTTGGCTCAAGCCAGTACCATCTCCTGCCCAGGGTCTGAAGTTACCTGCTAACAGGGCTCTGCTTCAATGCGTGCTCCCCTGAAGTCAACACAGCGACAAGCTTGATCCCTTTCAACTGTAAGCCACAGCGTGTCACTCCTGTATCCAGAACTTTCCGTGGCTCCCCTAATTGGCTCACAGCTAAAAGCCAAAGTCCTTCAGGGGCCTGCGGGCCTCCTGTTACCTCTGGTGCCTATCTCCTCCCCTGGTGCTCACTCTAGCTTCCCACTGCTCCTTGGCTATGCCGAGCATGCTTCCACCCCGACTTTTGCTTGAGCCGTCCTCTCTGCCCAGAATGCTCTTCCCACACCGCCGTGGCTCCCCATTGATCCCCTTCTTGAAAAGCAGCTGCCCCTTCCCCAAAGGCAGCTCCCCTGACTGCCACTGCCAGCTGCCCGCTGGTTTTGTTTCCCTTCTCTCCATAGCATGTGTCACCTTCTAACATACTATAATAATAAGCACTATGATTTATTACATTTCCCGCAGATATGGTTTGGATCTGTGTCACTGCCCAAATCTCATGTCAATTTGTAATTCCCAGTGCTGGAGGTGGGGCCTGGTGGGAGGTGATTGGATCATGGGGGAGGAGCTCCCCCTTGGAACTGTGTTGGACAGTGAGTGAGTTCCCATGAGATCTGCTTGTTTAACAGTGTGTGGCACCTCGCCGCCCTCCCGCTCCTGCTGGGCCATGTCAGCTCTGCCTGCTTCCCCTTCACCATCTGCCATGATTGTAAGTTTCCTGAGGCCTCCCTAGGAGCAGAAGCCACTACACTTCCTGTACGGCCTACAGAGCCATAGTCAATGAAATCTCTTTTCTTAATGAATTCCCCAGTCTCAGCTGTTTCTTTACAGCAGAGAGAGAACGGACTAATACCCCTGCCTTGATTTGGCTCCTGCACCAGAACACAAGCTTCAAGATGGCAAGAATCCTTGTTTTGGTCATTGAGGCATCCCCAGCACCTAGAACAGGGCCTGGCCCATCTTAGGCCTCCAGTAAACATTTGCTAAGTGCTCAGGGCTCTTCCATTTTTGCTCAGCATTGTTTCTTCAGCTCTTACGACAGTGCTAAGTACATAAAAGGTTTCCAGAGGTGTATTGTGTTTTTGTGTTGTTGTTAAAATGAAATGAATAAATAAAAGAAAGAATCTGGCCGGGCACAGTGGCTCATGCCTGTAATCCCAGCACTTTTGGAGGCCCAGGTGGGCGGATCACTAGAAATCAGGAGTTCAAGACTAGCCTGGACAACATGGTGAAACCCCGTCTCTACTAAAAACACAAACATCAGCTGGGTGTGGTGGTGCACACCTGTAATGCCAGCTACTCAGGAGGCTGAGGCACAAGAATCACTTGAACCAGGTGGCAGAGGTTGCAGTGAGCTAAGATCATGCCACTGCACTCCAGCCTGGGTGACAGAGCAAGACTCGGTCTCAAACAAAAAAAGAAAAACAAAAAAGAAAGAATCTGCTCTGTTATTCTTTCTTTCCCCCTCCTCTCTTTTTTCCTCTCCTCTCTCTCCCCACCCTGGCTTTCTCTGCTTGCACAGCATTTATTGTGTTCTTGAAGCACTAACACAGAATGACCTTCAAACCTGATTCCCAACCATGCACATCCAGGTGTGCAGCTGGGCAGGGGTCCTGGGGAACCATCCCCAGGAGGCATCACTAGAGAAGCAGCTATGATGGCTGAGTGGACACACAGGCTCGAGGGGTGGCTACTGATGCCTCTCAGGCTTCTCTGGGCCCTGCCTGGACGTGGGCCTGGGAGATCTAATGGGAAGCTCAAGCCAATGGTCAGGGAGATGAGGCACAAGCTGGGAGGCAGGGGTGGCCCACGAGCTAGTGAACAAATATAAATACATATATATACACACACACACACACACACACACACATATTTACATGTGTACATGTATGTATAAATATATGTTTATAATATATGTATACATACAAATATTTGTGTGTGTATATATATATATATGTTTTAGAGTTAAGGAAACTGAAGTCAGGGCCAAGTGACCTGCCCTAACCCCACAGCTACTAAGTGTTGACCTGAGACTCTAATTTCAGTTTTCTGGCTGTAGATAAACCCAGCATTCCTTCCCCGCCAGCTCTGGCACCCACGTGATGGCTCAGCTTGTTTAGCAGTCACCCCCTGGGGCCTGTGTCCACTCAGCAGCCATAACTGCACTGTGCCTTCTCCAGTGATGCCTCGTGGAGATGGTTCCCCAGGACACCTGCCCCACTGTACACAGGTTGGATGACCGTCTCCTCGGTGTGTATGGTTGGGAATCAGATGTGTAGGTCATTCTCTGTTAGTGCTTCAAGGACACAATATTTAATAAATTTAATAACATATTAAAGAAAAAAGCACATAGCAAATAGAACAGAATCTATATCTGCACCAGATAACCCTGTGATTCCTTAATAACCTGTGGTTCACAGGTCAAGGAGGCTTTGGTGGCTTTGGACCCTTTTTACTTTGGTCACACTGTCCTTCTACCCACTGTGTGTCTACAACGTAAGCTTCTTGGGAAATAAGAACAGTGCATTATCATCATATTAGATACTCATCTTTATTTTCCAAGGGAATCACAGTTTAAAATATTCAGTCCTGTTATTTCCATAAAAATCCAAATACCCAAAATTCCAGCGTTTTGGCATCCAAACACTGTCTCCCAGACTGTTTGCTTGAAGCCAGATGCAGAACAAAATCCCTTTATCAGAACAAACACGGCATTCCTTGACTCGGAAACTATGTCTACTGTGATTATTTTTGCCTCTGCAGCACTTAACACATATACGGCCCCCAAGAAGAACCTGAGAGTCACAGGTAAGTTTTGTATAGCCGGGGTGGGGGGGGTGGTGAAGAAAAAACACCACCAGAATAATCAGGAAGGTTTGAAGGAAGCTTTGGGTCAAAGACACAGGCGCAGGGCCCAGCCACAGGCAGGTGGGGGTCAGGCACAGGTGAGACCTGGGAAAACGGTGCTACCCAAGGTATTCCATAGACTTCCTGCCAGGAGAAATGTGAGCTCCACCTTTGGTCAAAGTGGGGCCCCAAGAGCACTGGGGCCAAAAGGTACAGGGAGACACGTGCAGGATGTGCCCTGGAACATGAGCTGTGGCACAGGATGAAACTCAGTTGGTTAATGTCCTAAAACTGCATCCATGTCTTCGTGCGGGGGACATACAAAGCCACGGTTAGTGGCCACCTCCAAGTAACCCACGTCATTTTAAGTAAAAAGGGGATGAGAACACTGGAACTAGATTATAATATTGGCATCGCGATGCTCCATAGGATTTTTTTCAGGAAATGACTGAGGAGAGGACTCATGATTCCTTCCAGTGGTGCTGTGGAAATGGCTGTGACTCTATTATTATGGCCAGACACTTCCTCATGGAAGAGACACAAGAGGTGAGCCTCTCTCTCTAAGAGACCAAACTGAGTCATTTCTAACATGGATGAGACAGGACCTGGCCCACAGAGTGCCAAATGACTGTGACCAGAGTCCACAGAATGGACTGGTCCACAGAGTGCCAAATGACCGTCACAGAGACCCCGGGAGGGGCGCGGGCAGTGTGCCATGTTTTTCTTTGTGACCTGAAAATGTCAGCCGTTTCTTCCAAGCTCTGATCTGAACACCAACTTTTTTACATCCCCAATAATAGGCAGGAATTTTGGTGACATCCTGAGTCCCAAACGCACACTCAGTATTTCATTTCTTCTGCTCACACATCAGACCCTGACTTACCGTAATTTAAATTCTAGAGGGTGAGGTTGAAAGCCAGCCCTCTGATGTGGCAGTGCTTACTGCTGCAATCTGTTTGAGGCTTGCCAGCTAAGAAAACGCCCAAAATAATAACAGTGATGCAATAAGTCACTTTGGCAGGGTTGCTGTCCCTGAACCTCCTTCCTTAGTTTGTGACCCAGGGAAAACAGCTTAGAGTCCTCAAAAGAGGATTCTTTGGGGTGGGGCAGGTGATGAGCTGCCATCAGATGACCCACCTGAATATATGGTCACCTCCTATGACTAACTACAGGCAAAGGATTCCAGCATGATTTTTTTTTTTTTTGAGACAGAGTTTTACTCTTTTGCCCATGCTAGAGTACAGTGGCATGATCTTGGTTCACTGAAACCTCTGCCTTCTGGGTTCAAGTGAGTCTCCTGCCTCAGCCTCCCACCTCAGCCTCCCGAGTAGCTGGGGTCACAGGCATGTGCCATCACACCCAGCAGTAGAGACGGGGTTTCACCATATTGGCCAGGCTGCTCTGAAATTCCTGACCTCAGGTGATCCACCCACCTCGGCCTTCAAAAGTGTTGGGGTTACAGGCATGAGCCAGCACGCCCAGCCCTGAGCATGATTTTAGAGGTCATTGTCAACATGTTCTCTTGGAGACTCAGAATGTTAATTTTCAATCTGTCTGTAGCTGCTCCCAGAATGGAAGAAACCAGTGACTGTTTCTAAATGAGATCACAGCCTCACAAGTGAGTTGGTATAAAAGAGTCCTGGGCACACAGGAAGAATCATCACAGGTGAGGGGCCGAACCTTTGCTCTCCTGCCAAACTGGATGTCTTCCTTGAATTCCTGGAAAGTCTATGTTGTCCCAATGTAGTGATAAAATGTAAATGCTGGTTTTTTCTCCAACTTTATATTATTAAGTTAGCAAAAGTAAAATTCTAGTTGGAAAAAAAGAAGTTAAAATTTGAGTTATAAAAATTCTTTCAACGTACTTCTGCTTAAAATAATGGAAAAGGAGACAGGTATTTCTGCAGTAATGTGGCAAATACATTCCAATAAAAGCTCCCAGACTGCAACATCTTGTGCTACAAAAATTCAGCTCACGGGGAAAATAGGGTTCCAGCCAGACCATTCAAAACTATACAGGTCTGGAAGCAGAAGACTGAAAAAAATTAATTCTAAAAACACATTAGCACAATTAAGAAGACATGTTGAGTTGTGCAAAATAGTGTTTAAATACAGCTGCAATTATAGGATTTGATCTGAACAGGAAACAAGCAGGGAGGCAGATGATGCCAGGGGGTAGAAGGCAGTGTGGAGCTGCTGAGTTTGAGTCTGGGGCAGAACAGGGAAGGGAACTAAGCAATGTACCAGCACAGGCGCACCAACCCAGAGGAACACGAGGTACAGGGTGCCAGGCACAGGACTCCACAGCTCCTGCACTCACCTGTGACAGGGCACTCTGTGGTCAGGTGCTGGTGCTCAGTCCCACAGA
>NW_022436953.1:26996192-27020527 GCF_009761245.1 Sapajus apella
CCAGGTGCTGGTGCTCAGTCCCACAGGCCATTCATATACTCCACACTCCCCCGTGATAGGACACTCTGTGGCCAGGTGCTGACGCTCGGTTCCACAGACCATTCACAGACTTGCAAAAGTCGCACATGAACCAATGTTGCTTCTGTGTCATCATGACATCATCCCCATGTGTGCCAACCACACAGGACAAATATGCACTAGGAAAACACATGTCCTGCCTCCTCCTAGGCTTCACGGCAGCGCCTAAGCTCCCTTAAGCACTGCAGCCACTACACGGAAGCTTTGTTGATTCGGCGCATCCATATGTGCAGACGCCGCACTCACACGGGGTGGGGAATACCCAGAAAGGCAAGAGTCACATTTTCTGCAAGTGGCTCAGCATTTGGCGAGGGTGCAGATGAGTAAATCAATGTGAGATAATTGTCAGAAAAGAGATATACACGGCTTGATCACTATTCCAGCTGTTGGACCTACACCACTTCTATCTGTTGACTTGGGAGGCAGTTTTATGGCATCGTTAGGAGCAACAACTCAAGGTTTCAAGCTGCCTGGATTCTTAATCTGCCTCTCCTGGGAAATGTGAGCTGAGTCACTCCATCCTCCCTGTGTCTGTTTTCTATAAGGCAAAGGGAATAATAACAGTACTTGTCTTCCATGTTGGAGGAATAAATGAAATAACATGTATAAGGCACTTAGCACCATGCCAATAATGCGTGGAGCTGATTCCCGCTCTCCCTCTGCTAGAGACTGAAGCATCTTGAAGGCAGAGAACCCCTAGGGCCTTTTGTCATGGCCCTTTCAGTGCCCAGCACATAGCAGGCACCTCACAATGGTCTGCTGCCAGAATGAACGCTAATGGGTAAGAATATACATTTGAGAACGGCCAAAGACAATTCTCTTTCTATACTCCTTTTGACCCTCACAATACCAGGAAGGAGGCAGACCCATCAGTGGGACCTGATGTAGGACCTGAAGCCACACTCCTGATGACGACACTGTGCCTCGGAGAAGGAGGGCATCTCACCCAAGGCCACACAGCTGGTCAGCAGAGCGACCAGCACCAGCACCCAAGCTGCGAGCCCCATGCCTTCCAGCCAGGACCACGGCCACATCTGTGCCTGCAGAGTCCTGGGCTGGCACGGGGCTGGCTAAACCAGCTCAGAGCCTGTACTAGGGTATGAAACACAGTTTCTAATTCTGACATCTTGGTGTTTCTCGATCACAAAATCCCATTAGCTCAACACGCCTACAAAATACTCGTATGTGAGACAAGATGTGGTTATTTTTAAACTGCATTTCAAACTATTCTGTGTGGGGAGATGTATTTTTGGAGCATGCTGACTTAAATTATGCACCTGTGACAGTGGAATCACACTGCATGTGGCGCTGGCTCTGGAAGACGCAAACCACAAAAGTGGGCTGACCTCGTCCCCATTTCCCTGTGTCCCCAGCAGACACAGAAGCACAGCCCTGCTGACACCCCGATTTAGCCCAGTGAGCTCCCTGTGGGGGGCTGGGGCTGTATGCTGAAGCCCACAAACACACACTGCAAGCAACGCCGCCCTCTCTGAGGCCGACACTAGGTACCCGAGTGAGGTCAGAGCCAGAGGCTAGGGATGGTGGGCCCAGATTTGGCTACGAAAGCAGCAACTTCCCAGTCTAAGAGCAGGCATGGAGATGCCTGTGAGAAGGCATCAGGGTGAATAATACGCCACTAAAGAAAAAAAAAAACATGAAGATAAATAGCACTGATGTGATTCCCAAGCACGCCTCCTTTTCACCCGGACCACAGGCAGGAGCGTGTGCTTGGCCAATGCATTCTCCAAGGCGAGCCTGGGGTCTCCCTGGGGTGGGCCTCTCATGGGTGAAGGACTACCGGAGGCCGGAGAGATGAAGTGAGGACGGTCTAGCTGGCTGTGCCCTGCTGGAAGGCCCATCCATGGAGAGCCTCCTGTGCTGCCCAGCAAAGGCAGGTCAGCGAATCAACACAATGGAAGTTCCAGGGAGGGGAACCTGCTACAGAAAAGGCCTGGAGACAAGAACTGGGTGGCGTGTGGAGTGTGCAGGGAGGAGCTCACTTTCCTGGAGAAGCCCTTTGACTGATGGGACTGACAGAGCCGGAGGCCCGACAGTCTTGAGGCCCCAGCTCAGGAAGGCCCTTGACCGTCCTCAGGAGGGAGGCCCGCCATGATGTGCTTGGCCCTAGGAGCCACTGAGGGCTTGAGCTGGGGGAACGCAATGGAGGGAGCCACAGGAAAGCCTGGAAGAGCTGTGTGTGGCAGAGACAAGACACATTGGCAGGGAGGCAAGAGAAGACAAATGCCACGGCCTCGTGTGCCACAGCTCTGCCTCGCCATGCCTCAGGCATTCCACCTTCCCCCTGTCCTTTCCAGACCAACAGCATGTAGAAGAGAAGTGTTCAAAAGGCGGAAGAAGAACTACCTGGGTCCAGGTACCACTGGTCTCACTTTTTCTCACTACAGTCTTTGAAGAAGACATTGCCTCCCTGAGTCTCAGAGCTCTCTCTGTAAAATTAGGATCATTCAGCAATATCCTTTCTTGCTGTGAGAATCTGGGCTAATGCATTTTACATCCAGGGCATGGGATCTGACCCAAGCTCAAGGAACCAGAGCAATAAACAATGCAGTCAAAATCCTTCCAACCACAGGGCCAGGTACCTGGATGTTGAGTCTCCCTCGATGCGCTCCCAGGCCATAGCGCTTCGCTGTGGAGGCATGCAGCTGGAAGTCTGTGATTTTTAAGGTTTCCAGACCAAGAGGTGGGCAACCTGGAAAGGACAGTGCTTGTTAAAAACAAGGACAGATGCTGAAAGGGATGAGCTTCTTATTTTCTAAATCTGGCTGCATGCTTTTCCATATTCCCCTGAACTCCCATCCACAGGCATGCCCCATCTTTTCAGGCAGGGCTGGTTGAACTGTCAGCATTAAGCCAATGTTCTTTCTTGTTGGCATTTGCTTTAGGGGTGTTTTCGCTCTGATATTCCTTCTCCTTTGCTGTCCATGCTACTGTCTGAGGCTGTTCCCAATTAAGGATCCTTCGCCAACGTGACTCAGTCAGGAAGCATCATTGGAGCTCTGCAAATTAATCAGAACTTGCTGATTTTGCTTCAGCAACTCTGGGCTTTATATCGTGCATGCTAATGAGCAGAGCAATATAAGTAGAAAAAAATCTATTGTTTTCCATTCTTGGCAAAATGGATAGCATGAAACACAGCTAGTAAACACCATTTGCCCCTGGAATAAAACACCAGTGCTTGATTGTCCCAGCCTAGCCCATTGTCCGGAAGAATGACAGTGTTACAGCAGCACCCAGAGTCGGGTGTCCTGACCCCTGTGCTGCTGCTTGCCCCCACACCCACCACAGTGAATGGTGAAGCATTTAGTGAAGGGGGAGGGGTGTACACAGTGAATATGAAAGGCTATGCAGTGAGTGGGGGCCATACGATGACCTGGAGGCCCTGCATTGAGGGGCTGTGTGCAGCAGGCATGCCAACTACCTGAGGCTGACCTCACAGAGGAAAGCCTGGTTACCATGCCCATTTCCCTCACCAGGGTTTGCCCTCACACCTTCCAGGCCTGAAGGACATGAATCTGACCCACGTGGGGGCAGTTCCTGGGTCCATATGTTCACAGAGCCATTCTCCACCCTGCCTACCAGAAATTGACTTCAAGCATCTGACCAGCAAGGTTATTTCCCACACTACATACACAGAAATCCTTGCTGCTGGCCTCCAATAGCCCTGCCTCCTCACAGAACCTCCTCATGCTGTCCCAGCGGCCCCACCCTGCCGCTCTCGTGGTCTAGCACCTCCGCAGCTTCGCCCCTCAGCCCAGGTTATAATCCCACACCCCATCACTCTCTGAGAGGGCTGGGAGTCTGGGCCCATGCCCTCCACCCTGATCTCCGGACAGTGGGCCCCTTCTGTCAGGTGTCACTCACCTCTTGGGGCTCACAGACCCTGGTGGTCACTGGTACCCACCAGAGGGCCTAGTCAGAAACCAGGGCAAGCTCTGAGAGTCAAGGCCACTGACTCATTAGACTACCCATCCCTTCTGAGAGGCTGGACTCCAGGACATCCTTCAGCCTGGCCCCAGGAGCCTGGGCTCTGGCTTGAGCTCTTGGGCTCCCTAAGCTGGGGCTGCTGCCCTGCTGTGCCCCATTCTCATCCTCATCTCCTGCTCAGTCCTTGCTCTTCTCCCCATCACCTGGTCTCAGCCTGTCCTGCTTAGACACAGTCAGCATTCTCAGGAATAACCAGCCTGTCCTGGGAGATCCCACCCACTGAGAGACCCAACCCACTGAGAGGCCCCACCCACCAAGAGACCCCACCCACCGAGAGATCCCGCCCACTGAGAGGCCCCATCCACCGAGAGATCTCACCCACTGAGAGAACCCACTCACTGAGAGGCCCCACCCACTGAGAGGGAGATCCCACCCACTGACTGTGACACCCAGCTGGCTAGGCAGCAGGTTCTGTCAGGCAATTCTGGTGGCCTGGAAATAGCCTCTATTCATCTTCACTCTGCCAGCTCTGGTTCCAGGCTCAAGAGACCTGGGGGATTTCAGACCTTGATGGGGAACCAGGCACAGGTCCTGTCCCTCCATGTCCTGTTACTCAATACATACCCACAACAGTCCCACATAACCAAGTATCAGAAACACAGAAAAGATGTGCTGCCATCTTATGAACTTATTTCATTGCCACGCTGAAAGTGTTCCCATCCACTGGGTCTTTCCTCCACAGCAGAAGATACAGCAGGGGTGAGTTCCATGGACTTCCTTCAGCAAAGTCACCTTTATTTATATCATTTATACAGTCAAAGCGAGAGACAGGCAGATGGACAGATAGCCCACCAGATGGACAGGCAGACACATATAGATCATGTGCCAGCTCAGTAAGCAACAATAACTGCTATTCCAAACATTGCTTCCAGAAAAAGAGAACGACTCCTATGCATATGAATATTTTAATTCAAAAAAGGAGGTACCTGACTAAAATTACACATCCATCAAAATTGCCTTTCTGTCAATAGACTGAAGCTCTGTCCCATCCTCTTGCCAAGACACACAAGGGGTGAAAAGAAAGTGTCCACAAGTGAGATGTTTCATGGGTGCACATCTAATAGCAACTGGAAATGCAGTGCCTGCCCTCTCACGAGCTAGATCATCCCTCACAACTGCAAGGGCTGTTCCCGCAGCCAGCAGCGTCGGCAGCTGCCACATCTAACTGCCCACTAGTCCACTCCTGTGATGGTGTCACGGCAAAGCCAGACACTTCACTCCCTCCACCCATAGCACAAATGATGGCTTTGGTGGGAAGCCCAGATAAACACACATGAACTTGGCCCTCTCACAAACGTGGTCTTACAGCAACCCAATGCTCTGACACTGGGATTTTTTGTCCTTATTAGATGATGCTATCTTTAGAGCCTTGAGCTTTGTTTGGAAGCCTTCTCCACCGCCTGTGCCACTTACAAAGAAGCTAGAGATTCCACACAGAGAAAACACAATGTCCTTGAAAGGCAAAGACAGAATTACTGATCCACGTGGGTTAGTGAGGGCCGTTTGGTTGTAAGAAACCACCACAGCCAATTTAGAGAAGAAGGGAAATCCCTGGAGAGATGAGAGGGATGGCAGAAAGTAAGACGGACAGAAGCCAGACATAGGACAGGGGCAGGTGGAAGGGCACAGAGCTCCTGTCATCTAGGCAGCAGAGCGGTGGACTCTAATGGCACTGTCCACTCCCATCACACCTCTGAGTCTCCACGCGACCTCACACTTGCCTCCAGAGAGGGCCTGACTCACCTGGTCGCCTGGCTGCCCACTGAGATCAGGGTGCCATCAGCAAAACAAAGGGACATCAGGCTCACAACCGACACGGGGCACAGAGCAGGTATCGGCAGCTGCTGTCCAGAGCGGAGGGTGAACACAGCCCGGGGCAGCCTCATCCAGCTTCGGAGTTATCACTTCTACCAACTGCCTTCTCCTGCTGGCCAGTACCCGGAGGGGCAACACCTCCATCTCCACTTCCTCTCTCCCTTCCTTTCCTGAAATTTTTTTTTTCTTTCCTGGGATTTTTGCGTCTGTCTCCATTAATTCACAGTGGCCCTGGTCACTCTGTGGCCGTTTGGGACTCCTCAGCCTCTTCTCCGTTTCTTGTGTTCTGGGCCCCGCAGTTTCTCCCTCTCAGACACTCCTCCACCCCCACACCAAGCACGGCCTGGCTTCCATCACACACTGTTTTGCTCTTCCTCCTCTTCCTTCTCAGTCCAGACCTTCCTTCCTTGTTTGGACTTTTCTTTCCACCACCCCGAGGGCAGTCTTTCCCTGCTGTGGCACAGGCTCGTCGCCCTCAGACTGACTTCCTAAGAGAGCCCTCCCTTTCCTTTAACAATCCACCTTCAGAGCCCACACCTCAGCTATGAGATGTTGCAGGCATTGTCTATACCAATCAGCGACCAATCACATGCACAAAGTTTACAGTCAGGGCCGGGTGCAGCGGCACACACCTATAATCCCAGCACTTTGGGAGGCCAAGGCAGGTGGATCACTTGAGGTCAGGATTTCGAGACCAGCCTGACGAATGTGGTGAAACCCCATCTCTACTAGAAATACAAAAATTAGCCGGGTGTGATGGCACATGCCTATAATCCAAGCTACTCGAGAGGCTGAGGCAGGAGAATTGCTTAAACTCCAGAAGCAGAGGTTAAGTGAGCTGAGATCATGCACTCCAGCCTGGGCTGCAGAGTGAGACCCTGTCTCAAAAAAAAAAAAAAAACAAAAGTTTAAACTCAGACCACTTGCTTGTCTGGAGACCGGCCTGTTGACGTCGGGGGCAGGCCTCAGAAGCCTGGAGGCTCCCATCGGCTGCAGGTGTGAATGCTGGGGCTGGAGTAAGCCGCCTGCGATCTGCAGCTGAAGCAAATACCCAGTCATCTGCCAACGTCTGCTGCAGAAGAAGCTCCTCCAGGTTGTTACTGCTCCCTCCTCGGCACTCTGGCCCTTCACACTCAGGTGGCAGAAGCCCCAGTATCAGGCACACAGCAGTAACATCAGCTTCACTCAGAAAGTTCTTATCTCATCAATCTTCTAATCTTCTATTCTTTAGTTTTTCCTTTTATAGCCTCCTCTCCTATCTTCCATCCCACGTCTGCCTTACTCTGACTTCACCCTGTTTCCATGACCATCAGTGCAACCCAACAAATGTTACTGTAACCCTGCCCCATGCAGGGCACCATGCCCCACAGTACGGAATCCTGCAGGCACTGAAAAAACTACCCACTAAGCCAGCTGGGAGCTACCTGCCTTCCCAAAATCCCATTTTAAAATACTTTTTAAAAGTTAATAAGAAGTTTAAGCATAAAGTAGTCTAAGCACAAGCTCTCTATCCTGCATCCCTTTATGCAAAGATCAACAAGGCAAAACCCCATGTCGGAATCAAGCATCCCAGGAAAAGTTCCTAAGCCCATCTTAAAGAATTATATTGATGTCTGACACAGGAATCTCTACATTTAGGAAGGCAGCATTTTCCTATACTGAAGGACGGGAAAGTAAGGGACTAGAAAATAAAAGAGGAAAATTCTCTTTTGCTTTAAAAATTCTAAATTAATTCAAAATACAGAATATTGAAATATTCACCACACTTAATACTCCACTCTGATGAATTTCAGAATATTTCAACTTATTCATTTTTCTCCTTTTCTTTCTACCCTGAGAAGCATCATCCTAGAGATTTGTTTTATTCTGTTTTGAGACAGAGTTTCGCTCTTATCACCCAGGCAGCAGTACAGTGGTAAGGTGTTGGCTCACCGCAATCTCTGCCTCCCAGGTTCAAGCAATTCTCCTGCCTCAGCCTCCTAAGTAGCTGGGATTACAGGTGCCTGCAACCATGCCCAGCTAATTTTGTATTTTTGGTAGAGACAGTGTTTCACCATGTTGGTCAAGCTGGTCTCGAACTCCTGACCTCAGGTGATCCACCCGCCTTGGCCTCCCAAAGTGCTGGGATTACAGGCGTGAGCCACCACACTGGGCCCATCCTAGAGATCTTTGACAGGTCTACTCAATGTCCAAAATGAATAAAATGACCTGCTCCTCCCCCTTCAGTTCTCCTGCTAAGGGGAACAATGCTATAGTGGGGAGAAAATGATGCAGGATGAAGCAAAGCATGCTAAGCCACTCCACAGAGAGGAGGGGTGGGGAATTTTAAACCTGCAGAATGGTCCAGAGCCCTCAGAGCCACAGGGGCTAGGGCAAAACACTTGAAACCATCTGCAGTTCCCAGGCCTGCTGAGCCTTAAAAAGTGGATGGGGGCCTCTCTCAGCTGCACCCTGGGCTGACAAAGCCTAGAGGGAACACAGTGCAAACAATTTGCCAGATACCAGCAGCTCCCACTCGCTTAGGCCAGTGCTCAAGGCCACTCCTGGTCCCTGAAGTGACATCATTGTCATCACTTCAGTCTCTGGGCTACACCCTGGTCTTTGGACCCCAGCCACAATGGGGAACTGCTGCTAACACCATAACCCCTAGGCAGCTTCTCTGAGGCAATAAGCAGCCAGACAAGATCCAAAGCATGAATGAACCGGTGTCCAGGAGACCCCCATGTCTTCAGAACCAGAAATCTCAAAAGAAGGGTAGAGATGGCAGAAGGGAGACAAGCACCGTCTTCCCGCCACGGTCCCAGGCTTGTCTAGGACGGCCACGAGATGACCAGGAGTGACTGTCAGACTAGCACAGGACTTTGCAGGAGCAACCTGTGCATTCTAAGGACTGAAGGAAAAGAAACTGGGGTCTGGAAGCCACTAGCACTAAGTTACAGTCAACAGTCACGGTTGTCAGGTCTCCATATGCAAGCCTGGAGCCTGACAGTCTGAAGTCCTGCTTGCCTTGGCTGAAGTCTCCCACCACCTGCCTGTGTTCGCCATCGCCCGCCCTGTGGAGCTTCGCCGGACAAGCCCCTCACCCAACCCTGCCATCTTACCTGTTCTTATGATAATGTAAATACCTCTCACCCAACCCCACCACTGTAACTGAACTTACTCTGCAACACCCCGCCCCCCAAAAAAACTACCCAAACCTATAAAACCAACTCCTACCCCACTGCCCTTGGCTAATGCCCTTTTCGGCCTTAGCCCACCTGCACCCAGGTGAGTAAACAGCCATGTCGCTCACACAAAGCCTGTCTGGAAGGCCTCTTCATTCAAAGTTCGCATTTTTTCAACAACAGTAACTAAGGCCTTTTCAGGCACATGAATACTCAGAAAATGTACCACACTCACACCATAATCATAGGCCTTTACTGAAAGAACAGCTGGAATCACGCGCCCAGAAACATAGACACAAAGGTGTTGGATACAATAAGTTCTCAATTTCTCTTCAAAGAGTCAGTATGTCAGTATGTTCAGTTCTTCATCCTCCATTTTAAAGTTTAACTTCCTTGTAGTTTCAGTAAATAACCTTCTCCACCAGTTCTAATCAGTAGCTCACATCTGTTCCCCCCGTCCCCTGCTCTGTCCTGACTCATCCCGGTCACCTGCTTCAGTCACCTGCCCCAGCCACCTGCTCTGGTCACCTGCTTTGACCTAGGTCACCCTGGCTACCTGCTCTGACCTGCCTGTAACCATCCTTCCTGCCAAACTACCCATCCTGCCCCTCCAGCTCATACCCCTGCTCTCTTTAAAATAGCCAATTGGGATTAGTCTAGACTGTGTAGTCTAACCCTAGCCAATAGGGGAATGACACAGCAGTAAGAGCGGCCCCCATTAGGAATAAGTACCCATTCTCCTCCCTTGTCTAGGTGTGCACTCACCATTGCTCCATCTGTAAGGTGCACCCTTCTATAGAAGTAAACTGCCTGGCTGAGGGGATTTATTTTCGAGTGCTATTTCTTTTGTGGCATCAAAATTTTACATATAACAAAGGCAAGCAAGCATGTGACTGGCAGGTGCAGCAAACACAGAGGACTGCACAGCACTTCCCGCAAAATGAGTCTAGAGGACTCTGCCAGCCAAAGAACTCCAAAAGCATGGCAAAGTGAGAATGAGAGGTTAGAATTTCATCGACTTTAAATTCTCAAAGAAACATCTGGTCCCGTTCCAAGGACCTGTCAATCACAATCCCACTTCGAAGGACTAGGACTTTTCTCCATCCTTCAGAAAACATCACTGAGGAAGACAAGAGTGTGCATCGATGGCTAAGCAAAATGGAGGAGAACCAAGCATTTCAAAGCTTAATTTAAATGTCTGTAATCAGAAAGTTAAAAAAAAATCTTTGTTGGAACTGTAACATATTTGTATTACAATGTCAATTGATGATTTAATTACTAGGTTTAAAGAGTGCTTGAAATAAATGGGAAACTCATTGGCAGCTCTTCATCCCCGGGGGTTCCCAGCCAGGCTGCAGGAAAGCGGGCTCCGGCTCCGGCAGTCAATCCTTCAGTGACTCTTGAGCCAATCTGTTCCAACAGCCTCCAGATGAGCTCCCCATTCCTCCCCTAAAACAAACAAATTCATCCTTTACCATTAAATCAAGTTTCTGTTGCTTCTAGGAAGAAAAAAAGATCTAATCCTGAGAAGCATGTGGGTGAGGAGAACACAGAAAAAAAGTGTGAAAACACTTCAGGAAAATATTAATTAGAGATCCGAGATGTGTCACAATCCAGGGGAAAGGAGAATGACAGTCATCCAGGATGAACCTGCTTTTCTCTTAAAGAGAGCACGCCTCTCTGAGAACACTCCACACAGAGCAGGGTGCCATCGCCCAGTCTCACCCTTTATTCCTCAGGAGGGGAGCGTGGGGTCCCCTGCCTCATTCTACCCCACCCCACACATGCACTGCCTTAGATCTGTCTCTTGCTAGCAGTGTCTGCATTGCAGCTACTTTACAAAAGAGACATTCGCCCTCTGGCACAGATTCATTAGTCCTCATCATCATCATCGTCACCATTTATGCACAGCAACTCTTGAACAAATTGCAAATGTCCATTGCATATAAGATCATGGTGGCCTTTGCAGTCCAGAAGTTCCAGGGCACAATGAGACTATAGCACATAAGAAAGAATCCTGAATCTGGCATTGACCCCAACACCCCACCTTCAGTAGCCCAAATTTATCCAGAGGGTGGGGGACTTTCATGAGTCATGTCATGAAAATTGTTTTAAAAATGTAGTTATTTGGGGAGCAATAGGGCAAACCTGCAGGTAACTACAGAGAGCCAGACTGGCTAGAGACTCCTGTCATTGAATCTGCACAATGACCCCAAGAGATGGACATCGTAGCGCCATTTTACACATGAACAAGCTGAGACTCAGGGATGCCGAACACAGTTAAATAGCCTTTAGGTGTCTGAGTTATAAAATCTCAAGCACAAATTTACACCACCTCTGTCTGACCTGGAAACTCTAGAGTGTAACACAAACGAAGTTGCTTGGTGGTATTTGGGGTCACACCAGGAAAAGAGCTGGAGCCAAGACAGGCATCCTGCACTGGACGAGCAGAGCTCAGAGTCCAAGACCCATGGCCTGCTCTGATTGCCTCAAGACATGGTGGGCACTGCCAGGAATAAGCACACAGCCATCCTGAACTGTTGCTTTCATTGTCAACTATAAATGGAGTAGCTTCGACTTAACAGAATTCTTCCCTTTGTCTTTCTGAACTTGACGTTGCCTTTGATCAGTGAAGTATGGAGGCAGTTTCCCAGGGCACTGAAGATCTGTCTGCAGTAGCTCTCTGCCTTTCTCAGATACCACTGGCTTCCCTGAGGGGCAGGACCTCTCTCTGGATCTTGGGAAATCTCTGAGCCATTCTCAGCCTTATCCAGTCGTCCTTCGAAAGCTCTTTAACACCCACCACAGCAGAGAGGATCCTCCAGACCCTCATCACTGGGCTTCCCCAGACAGCAGCTCTTACCCCAACTGAGCATCAAAATCTCCCAGGGAACTTAAAGGAAAGGTGCCCTAACCCCTCCCCAGAAACTGATCAATAGGACGCCAAAGGAACCCACCACTAGTCTGAAGTTTCCAAGTGATTGTTCTGAGACAACCAGTCTCAGAAGAGAGTCCCTGCAAACCTGGCTGAGGTCTTTTACCTGTGAGGCTATGCAAGCTCTGAGATTTTCTTTCCCAGGCCCCAGTGGGTCCAACAGAGGAAACTCTCTTTCCAGCCCATGCTGGCTATAGTGGCTGACATCTGGAGGCAGCCCAGAGCCTCAACCTCAAAGGTTTTGACCATCTACCTTCTTCTTAAATGTCCAGCTCAGTGGCTAACTCTGTCTAAAAAGTCTCCCAAGACTTCCTCCCCTGCACTCAACCCTCTCAGGCTACGTACACCTGCCTTTAGCCTAACCTCCTAGAAAAAGAGCTAAAACAGATTTGCAAGAAAAAAATAAACAAGCCCATCCAAATGTGGGTGAAGGATATGAACAGACACTTTTCAAAAGAAGACATATATGAAGCCAACAAACATGAAAAAATGCTGATCATCACTGATTATTAGAGAAATGCAAATCAAAACCACATTGAGATACCACCTCATGCTAGTTAGAATGGCAATCATTAAAAAATCTGGAGACAACAGATGCTGGAGAAGATGTGGAGAAATAAGAATACTTTTATACTGTTGGTGGGAGTGTAAACCAGTTCAACCATTGTGGAAGACAGTGTGGTGATTCCTCAAAGACCTAGAAATAGAAATTCCATTTGACCCCGCAATCCCATTACTGGGTATATACCCAAAAGATTATAAATCATTCTATTATAAAGATGCATGCACACGTATGTTCATTGTGGCACTGTTTACAATAGCAAATACCTGGAACCAACCCAAATGCCTATCAATGATAGACTGGACAAGGAAAATGTGGCACATATACACCATGGAATACGATGTAGCTATAAAAAATGATGAGTTTGTGTCCTTTGTAGGGACATGGATGAAACTGGAAACCATCATTCTCAGCAAACTGACACAAGAACAGAAAACCAAACATCACATGTTCTCATTCACAGGTGGATGTTGAACAATGAGAACACAGGGACACAGGGAGGGGAGTATCACACACTGGGGTCTGTTGGGGGCGGCAAGGGAAGGACAGTGGGGGGTGGGGAGGTTGGGGAAGGATAACATGGGGAGAAATGTCAGATGTAGGTGATGGGGGGGATGGAGGCAGCAAACCACACTGCCATGTGTGTACCTATGCAACAATCCTGCATGATCTGCACATGTACCCCAGAACCTAAAGTACAATTTTAAAGAAAAGAAAGAAAAAGTCCACACTGTTACCTGGTAGTGTAGTCTGTCTCCCTGAACAGGCTGTGAGCCTCTAGATCAGCAATGACAAGTTTTCATCCTTGAATTCCCAATGCCCAGCCAATGCTTCCAAATAAATGAATGAATTTGTATTATGATCCAATATAACTGATAATCCCTATGTCTGCATTATCATGGAAAACTAACACTGTTCTTTACACATTGCTTATAAGACTCAAAAAAAGGCATTATTGATTCAAAAGAGCATTTCTTAACCCTCAAGCACTTGCTTATTATCATCTTCATGAATTTTTCCACATCCATGTACCACCTGCACTATTATTTCCTTAATGTTTCTATTTAAATCAAATTAGTTTAATGAAAATTTGTTCCTATAAAAGGAAACTTTGTCACTAGAAGACAATATGAAAATATCTTCATGACCTTGGGGTGGGCAAAAAACATTCTCATCACAAAGCAAAAAGTACTGACCACAAAAAAAATGTTGATGATTGGTTTATATTAAATTTGAGAGCATTTATTATTCAAAAGCCACCTCCGTTAGAGTTAAAAGTGAGCCAAGAAGTGGGAAAATACATTCACTATGCATGTATCTGATACAAGACTCATATTCACTGTATTTTCAAGAAAAACAAACAAAAAAAAACCCTCCTATAAATCAACAAGAAAAGCAACAGGCAAAAGAACTGAGCACATATTCACAAATGAGGTTATCCTTATGGTAAGTAAGCATTAGTGGCTAGTCATCAGGAAAATGAAAATTAAGACCACAATGAGATGTCAGTATATACCCACCAACATGAATAAAATAAAGACCGACAATATCAAATGCTGGTGAGGATGTAAAGCAACTAGAACTGTCATTCACTGCTGGTAGAAGTGTTCACTGGTACAATCAATTTGAAAAAATCTCCAGCAGCACTTAGTCATACACTACGATCCAGCAATTCTTATAGGTATACACGCAGCAAAAAATACACTCATATATTCCAAAAGACTTATTTGAGAGTGGTCCTAACAGCACCATTTGTAATAGCCAAAAACTGAAAACAATCCAAATGCCCATCAACAAGAGAATGAATAAATAGCCTGCAGTACAGTCATGTACTAGAATACTATAAATCAATAAAAAATAAATGAACCATACTATATACAACAACACAGATAAATCTCATAAACGTAATATTGAGCAAAATAAGTCAGACCCAAAAGAGCATACAATGTATGAGCCTATGAATATTAAGTTCAAAACAGGCAAAGTTTTATCTGATAGTGGTTATTTTTGAGGAGAAGCAGGAGTAATGGTTACTGACTGGGAGTAGAAGGGAAGCCTGAAGTTGAGACCTCAGAAGAACAATACATAAAAGACAAAAGGCTGCTAGAAACCAGAAGAAACTCTTCTGTATTAGAGGTTCTGCATTTTGAGCTAGTCAACACTTATAGATCTGAGAAAAGGCTTAGACTGCCCCTCCTGGAGAAAATCTGGCTGAATCTTGCCTCATTCAAAAATCAATAAAGAACGATCACTAATGTTCAGTCTGTGCAGAATAAAAAATTCCACCAAAAGAACATCAAAGGAGGCACACCATCCAAAATACTCAGAGAAATAATGTGACGTTGAAAGTAACTTGATGTGATAGCTAGGAAAGTATTTTACCCAGACACCATTTATCCTATGTATAATCCAAGAGCCATGGCGGCCACTACTCATCATAAAAAAAAAAAAAAAGAATGCTAAAGAAAAGGATAAACAGAAAAATATTTTAAATAAGGCAAAATAGCAAGAAAACTAAAACTGCAAAAGCAGAATTAAAACCCACAAGGAAGGTCTATTCCCTGTGAACAGGGGTCTTTGCCAACACAGTAAAGAAAAAATAAATAAAAGTATAAGAATTGAAAAGGAAAAAACAAAATTGTCATTATTTCATATACACTATGATTTTGTACTCAAATATCAATATATAATTAATAAGAGTTTAACAAGAATGCTGAATAATCAACATACAAAAATTAACTATACACCTGTAGTCTAGCAATAAACAGTAGAATATTGAAATTAAAGGTATCACAGAATAGCAAGCATCAAAGAATAAATCTATTAAAAGACATATAAGACCTCTAGAGATAAATTTTTATGAGTGATATTAAAGAAGGTCTAGTAAGAGGAGAGATACACCATATTCATGGATTAGAAGAGTCAATGTTGTAAATGTGTTCATTCTCCCAAATTGATTCATAAAATCAGTGCAAATCTAAATCAAAATTCCAAGAGGATTTTTGTAGAACTTGACTAGCTGATGAAATTTGTGCACGTATGTTTACAAGTACACACAACGGGTCAAGAATAAACAAAACATCTAAAGAAGAGCGGGTCCTGCTCTACCAGATGTCAAGATTTGTTGTAAAGCTACAGTAATTAAGAAATTGAGATATTTCAAGCATGGGTAGAAAAATGAATTAATGATAAACAACAGTAAGCCTGAAAAGAAAACCAGGCATGTATGGATACTTGATATCCAACACACAGGTGGCACTGCAAAATAGTAAAGAAGCAATCACCTTCTCATTTGGTACTTAGTGCTTGTCTTAGTCTACTCAAGTTGTACCAGATTATAAACCACAGAAATTTATTTCTCACATTTCTTTTTTTCTTTAATTCTTTTTTTTTTTTTTTTGAAACAGAGTCTCACTCTGTGGCCCAAGCTGGAGTGCAGTGGCTCACTGCAACCTCCACCTCATCGCCTCAAGCGATTCTCGTGCCTCAGCCTCCCAAGCGTCTGGGACTACAGGCATGCATCACCACGCCTGGCTAATTTTTTGTATTTTAGTAGAGATGAGGTTTCACCATGTTGCCCAGGGTGGTCTCAAACTACTGAGCTCAGGCAATCCACCTGCCTTGGCCTCCCAAAGTGCAGGGATTATAGGAGTGAGCCACTGGGCTCAACTTATTTCTCACATTTCTGAAAGCTGAGAAGTCCAAGATCAAGGCACCAACAGATTCAGTGTCTGATGAGGGCCTAGTTCATAGACAGTGGCTATCTTCTCCCTGTGTCCTAACATGGAGGAAAGGGTAAGGGAGCTCTTGGGTGTCTCTTTTACAAGAGCACTAATCCCATTCATGAGAATTCCACCCTCATGATCTATTCACTCCCCCTACACAGACACAAAGGTCCCACCCCCAAATACCATCACCTTGTAAATTACCATTTCAATATACAAATGTTGTGGGGACATGATCAGTTTATAGCATGTGTTTACTGCTTTCAGTCAAATGTTTAATAAGCGAGAAAAGAAATCTACTTTCACCACAAGAACAACTTCCACCGCAAGTGATTTAAATGCCAATTTTTTTGTAAAGTTTTAGGGCATAACAAGGCAAATTTGGTTTTCTGTTAAATCCATGCCAGTGTCCGTAATACAGAATAAAGAGGATTTCATCACAGAAGCCTTGAGAAGATGAAAACAAGATAGGTCGCAGTATGCCAAGAACAAATTCCCCAAGAGCAACAGAAGCACATATGCTAGCCTTTGTCATGGAGATTCAAAGGAGGTACAGCCCTAAAATGTCTCCCCTCTAAATGGACCAGTGTGTACTTGGTCAATAAGAACCACACTTGGGGTCAAGTAGCTGATGGAAATGAAGGAAATCTCATGCCACCTATGAGTGCTACCTAGCACATCAGAGTTCTGTCCCCTAAACCCTTGTCTGGGAAGTATTTCTAGGCTGGCAAGTCCACTGTTGGCTCTGGTTTCAGATCAAGGTTTCTGAAGCCTGAGCTGCAGACTGGCCACACTGCTCATGTGGTGTTCATAAACACACCCAGTTTACAAACATGTCTCGTATAGGCTACAGCCAGCCCAGAACCCCTAATCAAACCCAGTAAAGGCCCTGCCACAAAACCATCATTGGAAGAACAAAATAAAACTCTCCACATTGTAAAGGAATGCTATAAAATCCTTCAAAGGCACATGTTTCATTTTAGAGACTAAAGAATAACTTTTTAGGCATGTTTGAGATGGAGCAGAAAGTGGAAAATAGCAAGGAGTCAAGGCACCTTTGGTTTCCCAGTGCCCACATTTCTTGGGCTTCCTAACCACAGTCTGTCAAGAGGGGTGTGACTGTGTCCCAATTCTGGCCCCTCACCTCCCCTGTCACTCCCACAGGAGTCTGAAATACAGGTGTGGCAGTTTATCATGTCTGCTAGGTCAGTAAAATCCTCCAGAACCAGGGGTCTGGGAATAGCGACATCACCCTCACCAGTTGTGCCAGATGTCAATGAGAAAGACCCAACTTAGCCCCAGGGAACTGTCTGGTTATGCAATGAAGAGAAGAGGTTTACAAGAAGAGCTTGCATGAAAAACCAAACTGTCTGTGATGCAGTGAAAAACCCTCAAGCTTAAAACACACACAAAATACATTACGCTGGCCAATCCCCAAGTATGGTGCCTGATTGAGGCCTCAAATCTCATCCAGCCAAGGCATGAGGGAGATGCATCAAACCATCTTACATTCACCAACATCTAACAAAGAAACCATTCTACTTCCATCTTGGTAGGACATCATTCTTTTTTTTTTTTTCTTTTTTGTAAGATGGAGTCTCACTCTGTCACCCAGAATAGAGTGCAATGGCATGATCTCAGCTCACTGCAACCTCCGTCTCTGGGGTTCAAGTGATTCTCCTGCCTCAGCCTCTCAAGAAACTGGGATTGCAAGTGTGTGCCACCATGCCCAGGTAATTTTTTTATTTTTAGTAGAGACAAGGTTTCACCATGTTGGCCAGGCTGGTCTCAAACTCCTGACCTCAGGTGATCCACCAGCCTCAGCTCCCAAAGTGCTGGGATTACAGGCATGAGCCACCACACCTGGCTGATTATGTTTCTTTTCTACAGATCTGGCTCTAAGAACTGAAATCAAAGACCACTTCCTTGAAAGAGCCAGCTGCTACTCTGGGTCATAGAGAACCCATCTGAGCATTGTAGAGCACCATGATGCTGGCTCTGCCACAATGTGGGTACTCAACAAACAGGTTTGCCATTGTCAAGTGCTGCTACCAACACTGGGTCTACCCAGAGATGAATCAGACAGGGCCCCTGCTCATAAGCATTCACAGGCTTTCAGAACCAAAGAGCTGTGCACAGGAATCACGGTGATACGAGAAAGAGGGAACCAGGACCATGAGGAAGAAGCACAGGAAACTCAAGAGAGGTGATCAGAGGAGGCTTCCTGGAAGTGGGATTTGCAGAGCACTGAACTTTTAAGGCAGGGGTTGACAAACCACAGCCCATGTAAAGGTCAAACACAGCCCACCGCTGTTTTTGTATGATCTGTGAAATAAAAATAAATGGTAAATATTTTAAGGATTACATTTTAAATTATTATGTAAGCACTTATGTAATATCCTTGATTTTGCCTCTCAGCTACTAAAGCATGAAATATTTTTACAATCTGATCCTTTAAAGAAGTTTGCCAGCCCGTGTTCTAAAGTAAGCAAAAAAAATCTCAAGATGGTAAATTAAAATCATAGCTAATGTTTGCTGAGAGGTTACTGTGTGCTACGGATGCTACGCTGTGCAGACATTATTTAATCTTCACAATATGCCTATCAGGGTAATATTATTCCCACTTCACAGAAGGGGAACGTGATTCATAGAGAAGTTAGTAACTTGTCCAGAGTCTGGCAGCTAGAAGTCAGTAACTTTTCCAGAGTCTCAAGTGTAAGTCTGATCCCAAAGCTGTCCTGTCAAACCCCAACTTTGATGCTTGTCCAATAGCCTATAGAGAGAACACGTAAGCAGAGGCTGAAAGCTCAGGACACGTGTAAAAAACAATCCCTCTTCTGGCTGGAAAAAAAGGAAGCAGAGGCCAGAAATGGTCAAATTATGGCAGGAATTGCCAAGTAGAGAATAATTCTGCAATTAATGCATGGTAAATAACATGGCATAAGATAATTTCATTGCAACAAAAGCTGTTTATAGTAGCAAAAAATTGAAAACAACATAAACGTCTATTATTAGGTGGTTATATTATGGAACGCCATGCAACCTTGGAAAAAACAAAGTCATTCTTCATCTTCATTGTATTGGTCAGCTACTGCTGTATAACAAACAATACCAAACTCTTAATGGCACACAATTAGCATTTACTTTCAGGTGTGTGTAGATCAATTGAGTTCAGCTGGGTAGCTCTGGGTTGCTGGTTGGACCCATATCTATTCCACTCATTGCTCAGCCTCCTAGGACCAGTAGTCTAGGTATGCACACTCTTCTTGTGAAGATGCAAGATGCCCCAGAGGAAAATGGAAACAACCAAAACGTGGGCTCAGAACTGACATATGACCCCTTCACCTTCATCTGTTAGCCTAAACAAGGCTCATGGACCAGCCCAAAGCCAAGGGACTTCCAGCTTTTGTAAAAGGAAGTAAAGAGTTACACAGCAAAGGGTGTGGACATGAGAAGAGGTGAAGAATTAGTTAGAACAATGACTCAACTAACTTCTTAAAGTATTACAAAACAGCATCTAAAATGTAGTTGGATACTTGCCACAGCTGACACTACTCCTTAATCACAGTGACAGCCATGTACATGTTCTCTTTCTCAAAAGCCAAAGTTGCCTAAGGGTGACTTCCACAACTGAGATGAGCCTTTTAATCCCAACCATCCTCATAACTCAATGTGGTTAACATTGTCTGTACTGCCCACCACATTGCAAATGAAGTGGCTGACATCCGCTCTGCTCGCCACCTTGAACATAATGTAGCTGTCACGTGTACCACTGCAACATTCTGCCGCATTGCCCTCAAGGCCCCCAGTGCAACCTGAGGAGATGCTGAGACGAGGGTTCTGAGAATGCCCAGTTCTGCATCCGAGGCCACACCTTGCTTGCTCAGGCGCCTGACCTAGGCCTATGTTTCTAACGGCCACGCCACCCTGCCACATGTGCCTGCCTCCATGGCCACCATCTGTAAGTTGCCTGTCAGAGATCTCCCCAGCTGCTTTTCCCCTCCAAGGCTATCCTCGACCCCTCCTTTTTTTTTCGGTAAAAAAAGTTTCATAGGCTAAAATTACATTTAGGGCATTCAATGAACCAGAGCCATAATGACTGCCTGCGAGACCAGTAATCCCAACCTGACAGAGCTTTGAGGCCAAGGCCGGGGGAGCAATCCTGGGTGGGCCAGTGGGGAGGGGTGTACCCATGGCAGAAAAGGAGGCAAATTCAGGCGTCCGTGCACGCAAGCGCGCGCGTGTGTGTGTGTGTTTATAATGGAGTCTTCAAAAATCTTTCTGAAAATGTCTCCCCAAAATTTTAAGAATTTCCAATTCTGGTAATAGAGAACTAAGATAATCCAAACCAACCCTTCTGCTGAAGCTATTAAAAACAATCTGAGCAAAATATGTTTAAAAGCACTTAAACATTAATAAGGCAGTGAAGAAGTACCAGGACTCGATCTGATGGCAGCAAGACCCAGGGAGGTGAGGCCAGCTCTCAAAGCCACGTCAGCCCTGTGGCATTTGTAATCCTGAAGAAACAGCTGGCGTTTTATCAGCCTGCTTGGGCACAAAATGTCCAAGGCCCACTCAAGATGATGAGTCCTGTTACCCACCATTTAGAGAAGACCCCAAAGGACAACACTGTCAGGGTCGAGCAGCAGAAACACAGCCCCAGCATGCACTGCACAGAACGGACTCTCCCGGTCCGGCGAGTCCTCTTCATGGGCAATGGGTGGAGTGCGTGCCTGCCCACTTTAAGAAGGAACATACTTTACATTTGGTGAGTGAATGCAGAAGGTCATTGTTGTTGACTTCTGTTTTCACTTGAGGATGCACTCTTAGTCATCTCTACGATTGCTTTGATGGCGAGTTCTTGGTTAGAAACACTGTGCCAAATCATTACATTGTGCCTAAGGAAACACGTACTTCCATCTGTGACAATCAACTCTGTAACGTGGCTCATGGACCCACACGGCAGCTGAAAACAAGTCCTGCCTCTGTAAATGCGAAGCTGTGAAATGCATTGTTTATTTTAAGCAGTATATTGCGCAAAAAATCTAGAATCGGAAAATCTTGGGTTCAAATGCCCCTGTTTTACCACATAGAGGCTGCATAACCCTTAGTAAATTATGTCTCATTTTTCTAATCTGTAAAATATGGATAATAATGATAAGAACAATACCCACAATAGTCAGAGGGGCACTAGGGGATGTCAAATAGCCAAGTGCCTGGCTACCACTTAAGTGCTTAATAAATAGCTATGATTACTAATTTTAGCAGAAATGTTATCCTGGTTACCACAGTTGAGAATAATGATACAATAATAATAATGGTAGTGATTAATAGTAATAGTTACAGCTCACAGGCCAGAGATTGTTCACGAGTCTCAAACCAGCATCTGTGAACGTTCCAAGGTGAGTCATTAAAGGTGCGCTATATTCACGTGACTGTGAGATGCCCGCCTAGCACTGCGTATTTTGCAAGTAGATTTGATCTCTGACCCCAGAGGCTCCTGGGTCAAGTTGGGAGATAAGAAATACACACTCAAGGCCATGGGCAGCTAAGAGGTCCCACAAGAAAGGAAATGAGGTTGTCTTTGAGGAGAGGGAGGTGGGAAAAGAAACCGAGGGCTCCAGGAAATTCAAAACTGACTTCAGTTGAATCAGTCGGGAAAATCTGGCTGTGAGCTGTGAGGCAGTGCACAAGTGTGAATGTGGCGCAGAAGCTGCCGTGGATGTCCTCGCCCCCGCACCATGCATTGGAATAGACAGCAGGCCCCAGGCAGCCCCACGCTCAGGGAATCTGCAGTCAGGCTGCTGCACCAGGGGCCTGCACCCGCCCACCCTCCGTGAACAGGGGCTAGGACCGGGGTAGGGGCTCTCCAAGAGCCTCACTTACTCTCTCTGACATCTTCATGGGCCGCGCGGACATGGTGATCATCACTGGCAGCCTTCTCAGAGCTCCTGGTTTTCATGCCTTTTTTGTTGCTGTTTTTACCTAAAAGGGGAGAGAGAGACGCCTTTACTTTCACATATGTCAGGGCTGGTTCAGGATGCTGAGCTTGACTGTCCTCTCCTGCACGCAGCCATCTCCCCTGTCCCTAAAGATGGTGTCTTGAACTTTAAGGGGTCTCTGGTTAAAGGAAAGGAAGAGTGTTATTAGAAACACCCAGGAAAATAAACACTCCTAATAAAAACAATGTACACCTGCAGGTTGTTACCATTATAAGACGGAAGGACGCTTTGGGGTAGTATATTTGACCCTCACCAAGGCCCAGAGACATCATTTGTAGTTTCTGGAACTGGAAGTGGAGCCTCGGACTTGTGATCCCTAGCATTTTCCACCCTGCTGGGCTTCTCCCACCTAACTCTCTCCCAGGCCCTGGCTTGGTACCTGTGGGTAAGGATGCTGCCCCTCTTTGGGGAGCCTCCTTGGCATAGCCTGCGACACCTGCCTGCCATGCTCCTGCTGGCCCCCTGGCTCCTTCTCACGCCGCAGTCCCTCTCCGTGCTCCAGCGACGCTGGCTTCCGCTCAGCCTTCAGCTCATGCTTCTTTCCCACCAGAAATTTGTGCTACGTTGTTCCTCCTCCTGGAGTGCCGCTCCCTTCACTTTCAAGCTAATTAGCTCCTATTGATCCTGCAAATCTCGGCTCTGGCATCGCCTCCTTAAACTGGCTTTCCTGACCTCCCCACTAAATCAAACCCACCTTGATGGATGTTGATAGCACCTGTTTCAGGTCAGGTTGCCTCTAGGCAGAGCCTAGGTTTAAATGCACAAGATGTATTGAGGGAGAAGGGAAGGAAAGGAAGGAGGATGGGGTCGGGAAAGCAGCTAAGCAAGGCTGTGATCCCAGCCAGAGTCGGGCTCAGCCCATCCCACAGGAGCTCTGGAGGAGCAATTGCACACAGGGTTGTCCTGACTTAGGACAAGGAGCTGTCATTTCTACTGCAGTTGGCCTCTGGCTACAGTCTGATCAGCCTGAGAGTGGGAGATATAGCCTTCCAAGGGCCCTTCTGCAGAGGTGGAAGCAGGTGTGAGCTACCTGCAGTGGAGACTCCTGGTACCTGGGGGCTGTGTGTCCCTGTGGGTAAAAAAGACCTGGGCAGGGTGCTGGCAGCCACACCACAGCTCTGCGCCTGTCCTGAGTGGCAGCATCCCAGTGGTAATGGGACTTGTCTGTTGAGGAGGACAGGGACAACGTCTGGCTTGGCTCACTGCTCTGTCTCCAGAATCTGGGACTCAGGAGGCTGTGACGAATGAATGAATGCATGAATGAACAAATGAATCAGTCAGTGAGTGATCAAACAGAAACAATAGGTGGGACAGATCTGTGGAGAAAGAAACGTAGCTTGAACTTTAAAAGCCAGTTGAAATACCAAAACAAGCTGGTGGATTCTGCCAATAATGAAATCATTTCTGACTATTCTACAGCCATCCGCTAAAAGAACTCTTATTAAGAAAACCTTAAATCTTCAAGAAATTCAAGTAGTACCTTGGGCCCAGCCAAAGGAAACCCCCTTTTTGTTATATTCTTGGGTGGGGCCTGCTGGAAGTATCTTTCATTTTCATGTAAGCTGAAAGAAAATAAAAGTAATTAGGTGCCCCATTAGCATCTAGAAGCCAATTAACTGAAACTTCCCTAAAGGCCAGAGTAGGAAGCTGGACCCACATCTCTGCCCGATGCTGCCTCAGCCCGTGTCCTGCTTCTGTGGGCGGGAGCATCCAAGCTGGTGGGAAAACCATGGAAGAAAGCCACCTCCTCTAGAGCCTTCCCAGGGCTCCATAAAGGCCTTCGTGGGGCCACAAAAATCAGGAGTATAACTTTTGAAAGGCTCAGTTGGATTTTGTGGACGCATAGGGTGTTTTAAGAAAAGAAAGGAAAAATGTTTCACAAACTATGTGAGAAAAAAGCCAAAGCTCTGGAAAATAACACCCTCTTCCAGCCTGCCCCAGAAGATGGTGTTCACAGCAGGCTTCCTCACCCAGGGCCACCTCCCTGGGGCCTCCATGTGGACAGGGAGGGAGAATGGGAGCCAGGCAGCCCTCAACACCATGGCCTGG
>NW_022436953.1:27020537-27022445 GCF_009761245.1 Sapajus apella
CAACACCATGGCCTGGCAAACCCGCAACACCACAGCCTGGGCAGTCCCCACGCCACAACACGATGGCCCAGGCAGCTCCTAATACCATGGCTTAGGCAACCCCCTGCCAGCAATATACCATGTCCCAAGCAGTCCCCACACCACAGCCTAGGCAGCCCTCAATACCACAGCTTGGGCAGACCCTACACCATGGCCCTGCCAGCCCCCATACCACAACACCATGGCCCAGGTATCCCAGGCCCAGGCAGATTCAGGCCTATGAGGAAATGGCCCCCCTCAGGTCTGGGACTCAGTGAAAGTCTGCATGCCAGGCGAAGATCCTGCTACACTGAGAGTGTGACTCCCCTGACAGAGGAATGGGGAGTGGGATCAACAAGTGGGAACAGACTCCCTGAAGGGAGTGGCTGATGGGGCTGAGACAGCAGGCGGGGGCCCAGCGCCTTTGCTGGGGAGGAGGCAGCTGGCAGCTGGAAGCACAGGCCTGAGGGCCTGGTTCCAGTCTGAGGTGTTGTCACATCTGCCCCTGCACCCCCAGGTGTGTCCTGGAATGACCTCGTCACCTCTCTATGCTTTAGTTCCCTCATCAGTGAAAGGAGAAGGCAACAGTACCTGCCACGGCGAAACTACCAACAGGAAACAAAATGCTGCCTGAAGCGCTTAGGGCAGCCCTGGCCTGCACCTGGCCTGCACCTGGCCTGCACCTGGCCTGCACCTGGCCTGCAGCCTCACTGAGCAAGGCTTCCATCTTCTCACCCACCACAAAGAGCAATTCCAGTCGCTAGAGGAATAACAGCTCATATGCGTAGCATGGTTCAAAATTTACAAGGCATTTCACATAGATTCTAACAGGGTCTTCTGTTTATAGATGAGGACACTTTATAGATGAGGACACAGGTGCTCAGAGGGGGAAGGGAGCTGCCCAAAGTCACAGACAGAGCCTGGAAGGGACAGAGCTGGAGACTGACTCCAAATCCAAGCCCTTCACGGGCAGCATACAGGCCTCCCCTTCATAGCCCCTTCCTCTCTCATAACAAGAAAGGCAGCATATGGTCCATGCAGATGAAAGAAAGCAAAATGGAAACAGTGTGCAGGAAGGGGCCAGGATGGAGCCAGCAGCTCCATCTGGGCCGCGTGACAAAACCGAATTCCTTAAAAGTAGCAAACTGAATTGCCAATGCGGGCCACATGTTCTATTCTGGTCTAAAGTGATAAATATAATTCTTGGTTAATAAAGAACTATTTTTCCCCTCACTATACAAAGAGCTTACAGTAGAACCCCCCAGAAGCAGAAAAAAAAATGCTTTGCTACAATTTTGCACTTTCCCAGGAAATTCCAGTCCAACAGGCTCTGCATTCCTAGAGTGAAGGGCCTGGCCCCGGGCTCTGAGGTCCTTCCTACTTCTGCTTAAGGAACCCACATTAGGAGAAAAAAATGCCCAAAGAGGTTCTCTGGGGCTCCCTAGAATTGCAGCCTCAAGGCTAAATCGCCACAAACACACCAGATCTGCTGGGAACCCTCACACAGGCAGAGCCAGGAGAACTTCACAGATGAACATGAAAATCTAAACAAAAGCAGTGAGAAATGCCTGCTCTGTATGATCTTGGCAGGGAAAGGCCACGACACAGGGAGGAACCGCCTACACCCTTATCCAATTCTGAGGACAGGAAACTCCCAGAGGAAACAAGAATCCAGGGGATCAGTGGTCCCAAAGGGTGAGTTGAGCAGTGGACTGACGCACTGTCTTCCATCCATCTCAGTGATCTCGATGAGAACTGTAAAGAGGCTGTGGGCTGGACACAGAGGTACTCGAGAAACTCTCTAAGAACTTTTTACCAAGCCTAGACCAAAATCAATCAAACAATCCATCAAAATCCCACGGCCCATCTCTCTCTCTCTCTCTCTCTCTC
>NW_022436953.1:27022455-27122668 GCF_009761245.1 Sapajus apella
TCTCTCTCTCTCTCTCTCTCTCTCCATTGTGTCTTCTCTGGGAAACCTGCCTGGTCAGTTCCACTCTCCCCTGGGCCAGTCTTTCATATGGAAGACCTGGCCTCAGATCTGGGCATAAGGAACTGTGGGCTTGGCTGGGGTAGCAGTGCCCTGCGGTCCCCCACTCCCACCTTCTGTGCAGCCAGCAGCCGCCTTTCTGACTTGCCACCAAATGGAGCCCTTTGTCTTTAAAGAGACACCCCAGTAACAGCAGCAGGTGGGTGGGTGTGTGCAGACACTGCAGGGAGCTGTTGGTACCTGCCTGTCTCATTTTAGTCCACCTGGAAACAGAGCCTGAGACAAGAAGGCCTTGGGCACAGTGCTGTAATCTAGGAGATTTCAAGTAGCACAGGTGAAAAGGTGAAGGGAAACACCATAACTCAGGCTGTGTTGTCTGGCAGGACTCAATGGGGACTCAACCTGGCTGGGGACTCAGGGTGGGGAGATGCCTCTGAGGTGGGGAGGGGAGATGTCTTTGAGCTGGCCCTCCAGAGGCTGGAAGGCTGGGAGGCTGGGCATTGACCCATCCAATCGCACACCTCCTCCAAAAGCTTGGGTTATTAATTGTTCCCATGTCATGTTCCCATGAGGAATTGAGGCTTGGAGAAGTCTCAAATGCCCATGAATGGGAGAACCAGAGATCTCAGCTCTCTCTCAACCCTGAAAAAAGTTACCACGGAGCACCTACCTATGCCTAGCATGAACCAGACATTCCATACGAGTCTGTGAAATGAGACTTAAATTAAGATTTGAAGGCGTTTTGTGCCATGCCAAACATCCTATGATGCCCAATGAGCTGCCAGCCAGATGTGGATACCAACACTTCCAGTGGCCATCCAAAGTAACCCTAATTTCCTAGGTTTTGTGATTCCAGAGCGGCAGCTGCAATGGCTGGGGCCTGAAGGGGCCATAAGAAGCAGAGCCACTGCTGGAGATGCCAAGACTGAGAGCTCAGGCTTCCTGGACTCTCAGGGACATCCAGAGAAAACCCCCACCTCCAAAATCAAGGCTCCAGGGCCAGGCTGCCATTGTCCCCACACTAAAGGTACCATAAGCACCTTGATGCCATGGACACTTGGGGCATACAGAAAACACAGTGGCATTTTTAAGAGCCACCAGGCCAACTTCCCCAAACATGGGAGTGTCCTCCTTTATTATCCATGCACGCGCCCTGGTTTCTGGAATCTTGGGCACAGGCAAGAGGAAATTTGCCAGCATTAATAGTTGACTTTGGAAAGCATTTTGGAAACAGAGGTGGTGTCTTAGAAAGCTGCTTGCTAATATACAGGAAATGACGTTCTCGCCCTTGGAATTTTGTAGGGAGTTTACCTGGACAAAACACTTTCAATTTAACTGTTAAAGTAAGCATACAATTTGACATTAAGGATTGCTTATTAATTGTTCAGGTATGCTAATGGCATTGTGATTGCTTTTTAAAATACTTATTGAAATATTTACAAACACAGTCTCCTAATCCTTACACTCCCATTTTGCCCAGGAGAAGACATTTCCATCCAAAAGCCAAATGCAGCAAAATACCCTGAAAAGAGAAGGAAAGCTTAAATGTGAAGCCCTTTTCACCAACTGGCTTACAGCACACACAACAGAAAAGGCTTTGTTTACAACCAAATATGCTCAAAGAGCAACTCTAGTTATTTCCCCCTGCAACTGGGGCACAGCACACTACAAAATGCAAACTCAATGATTCTGAACACAGACACACAAACAAACGTGACTCGCTGCCCCCTCTGCAAATTCCACGGGCTCAAAACTATGGCGGTGATTCGGGTTTGGTCACATTCAAACAGGGACACATTCTCACTCGCGCATGAACAGAACTATGAACAAAGGACCAAGCAGAAACTCAAATTTAAAGGCTACATATCCAAGCCTACTTCTAACCCAATGTGCAATGAAGAGAAATAAAAAAAAACCTTCATATCCGTCATTCAAATCAATGGTTCAATTTATTATTTGATTTGATTGCTACTGCCAAGTGGGAGGAAAAAGGTAAATTCTTTAATTATGGTTTATTTTTCTGTTCTATTTTATTCTTTAAAAGGAATATGGCTGCAAACCAGGGTCATCAATTTGAAGACGGCATGCAAAGTAAGATACCCCCAAACCTACTTGTATGTGAAAAACGTGGCCCCTTATGTTATTCTTAACTCTGGAATAATGAAAAATGAGGACTTGAGATTCACTCCGTGGCCTCAAATCATTCCAACTGCAGGGATCTAGAAACTGTCAAATTCCATTTGAAGCAGCTAAATAAATGGAATTAGAGAGCAGAACGTTGTCAAGTCCATATGAGGAAGAACACTCTAGCAATCAGTACTCTTAATCCACTGAATGATGAGAGCCCATCCATGGAAGCCTGTGAGCAGAGGCTGGGTGGCTCACTGTTAGAATCTTGCAATGAGCAAGAATCTGTGCTCAGGGTCCACTTAGGTTCCTTAGAGTTCTAAACTTCTGGGATGGACAAGTGTTCACAATGAGGACCTCAGAAATTGTACAGTACCAAAATCCTACTGCAACCTAAGGAAAGGAGTCTACAGTTCCATATCTTGATAGTGGCGGTGGTGTCACAAGCCTGTGCGTGTGCTAAAACTGCCACGAACATGCACACAAATGCGTGTAAGAACTGGTCAAATCTGAACGAGGCATGTCATCTAGTCAACAGTACCATACCACTGTCAACCTCCTGGTTTTGATACCGTATACAACAGTGTGATTGGGAATGGATTCGCAATCCCCTGGGAATATTTGGCAACGTCTGGAGACATTTTGGGTTGTGACAACTGGGGGGAGGGTGTTACTGGCATCCAGTTTCGAGGCCAGGGACACTGCTAAACATCCTACGATGCAGAGGAGGGCAGCCCCCTTCCTCCCCTGTTGGCTCAAGCACACACACACACACAAACACACACGCACAAACACACAGTTGGCTCAAAACATCAATCCTTCCAAGGCTGAAGTATCTTGTACTAAAATCATCTAAGAGGTTATCATTGGGGGGAGCTGGATAAAGGGTACATGTGGCCTCACTGTACTATTTTCGCTATTTCCTGTGAGTTTATAATTATTTCCAAATAAAAACTTAAAGAAATGTTTTTAAAGATTCCATTCTCTTTAGTATATTGGGGCTCTACTTCTCTGGATGTCTGTCAGCCACTCATGGAAAATGCAACTCTCAATTAGCCAAAGGGTTCAGTTCTCCAAGGATCTCCATGAATGTCAGCATATGACACCCATTGGGCATTTCTGTGGTGGCGTGAAAGAACAGCCAAAGGTCGAAGCCAGAGCCCACACCAAGATCAAAGCCCCAATGCCCTTGGCTCCTTGCATAAACCCTCCTACAGGCCTGCCAAAAACGTTTTACCATCTGCAAAGATAAAGCACATATAGAGTTTTAATTAGTTATATATGCTTTTATACTTATGCATCTCTAAATTGAACCCCTCACTCCCACCTCAGTGCCTGGCACATAGCATTGCATCATCCATCCAGTGAAGCAAAGCACAGAAGTTTGCATTAAACACTCCAGGCCACAGTCCAATGTTCCTTCCTCTGTAAGTGCCTTCCTAAGATATTCCAAAACAATCCAGTGCAGAGATAAGTTCTTCTATTACACCATGAGCAGCATATAGATCAAGCTGCTACTTAAAGTGGAAAAAAAATAATTTTCTCCTAGTGTAGTTGAACTGCACAAAACTGACACTGACTCCCCTAATCAAGTTCACACTTAAATCAATCTTCCCACTTTGGCCCAGGGCGGAGAATTCTGCTGAGCAAACACCGAAATAAAAAACGACAGGAGTTAAAAATGCGAGATAAATGTCACACTTGTCTTGCCATGGTTGGGGATAGTTCTCAAAAAGCCCCTCAGAACTCATCAGAAACAAGGCTGACATGGTAGCAGGCCCAGAGGCGGCTGCCCCAACAGGCCTCTGACCCAAATCTCTAGATTTTCCGAAGGCCTGTTTTCAGCCTGGGGCTTGGAGATCCCGGTGGATGCCAGGGCCGCCCTGCGCTTGGCAACATTTCCTGCTGGAGCAGAGGCTAGGTGCCAAATAAACAGGCTCCCCCATGGCCTGTCTCTACCTGCAAGATGGCCTTCCAAAAGCAAACGAGCTTTTTCTTGCAAATTCAGGTTGTGTTCTGATTTCTCCTCCAGAGACCCCATTCCAAGGGTGGCAAGAGCTTTTTCTCCAAGGCCTAAAGACAGTCACCTCCCCATGTGACCCCTGAGTCTACAGACGTATTCGTCTGTGGACACTGCTCGGGCCAGGCTGTGACTTTCTGAGCTGTTTTCTGTAGGGAAAGAAACCTGACTACCTTAGGAATGACGTCTGGTCACTTGCATGAGTCCCCAGGACAATAAAGCTGACTTACTTGCTAGGTCTTAAACATCACCTCTCCAGGGAAGCATTGCCCCAGCCCCCCAAATTCAGAGAAGTGAGCTCCCCCAGCTTATTTGTTTGCTTAACACCCCACACTTCTGTGCAACCCTCAGCACAACTGCGATCACTTTCTCAGAGTCCCCAGCTGAGTTCCATGGCGGGGTGAGGGAAGAGGCCTGTCTTGCTCTCCCCACTCCTAGAATCTCACCAAGCACTGGTACTCAGCAGGTTCTTGGTAACGGCCTGGGGAATGAATGAAAGGTCCACAAGAAGACTAGCACATAAGCTGGCAGGCACACTGGAAGCTTTCATTAAGAGGTTTTTACAGCAATTGACAAAGTAAAGTGAGTGACAGGTGCCAATCTTTCTATTTGCAAATGATGATGAAGTTAAAGCTCACAAAGCTGAGCCACGATCCCAGATCCCTGAGCTGATGAGCCCTAGACTTGGGGGTTAGGTACACTCTTCAGACTCCCAGTCTGGAGCTCCTTCTACTTTCTCACTTGGCACCACCCGCAGTGAGTACAGAACCCAACATACATGTCTCCTGCCTACCCCACCCCACCATGCCCAGGGTGGAGCTAAGCACGTAGCAGCCACTACAAAAGCTAGAATGCAGGTGGATTTGATTCAAACTACCAAACCAAAAAGGCCTTAAGTTAAAAAGCGCAGGAGAAAGGCTTTCAAATCTCCCAAGCCAGCAAGCGACACTGAGCAAGTTACTTAAACTGTCTGAGCCTCACCCACCCTTCAGAGCCACTGAAAGGATTAAATGAGACAGTGGCACATAAAGCTTCTAATGGAGTCACAGTCGATTTTCAACAAATATGAGTCTCTTCCCACTCCTAACCCTGTTATTAAGCCACTGTGGCTCTTACACATCTGAATTCCCACAACTCTCCCTGAAACACTGGAAACTCTGGATGGCTGTGTTCAGGGCTGTCACACAGCTCTGAAATGCCTGCCCATTCAAAGTTGGCCACAAATGGAAGCACGCAGGTCCTCTGCAGAGGGGGTGCCCAGATGGGTCCACCCCTTCAGGAGTTCTGTGTCCTCACCTCCTCCTCCACTTTCCCACTGCCCTGGCTGCCGACTTTCATGAGCAGTTTAACCAAACAAAGACGATGCCTTCCCTACCCAGAGCCCTGTAACGGTGGCACCCGCACGTATCTCCTTTCAGGAAGGGCCACTGCAAGGCCAGAGAATTTGGCCACATTCCTGCTCATGCCCCACTCTGGAAACACTAGGCCTGCAGCCCCCTGCAATTTGAGCAAAGAACATTTGAAACAACTAGAGAAAGCCCCACTTCCCAAGGTGGGTAATAAACTACGACATTTAGTGGAAGTTATTTCCCTAAGAAAATGGGATTGGCAGAAACTGAAGATGGATTTGAGAAGGGTGTGAGATGCGCATGAAAGACCGAGCACCGCAAGCAGCCAGGCAGCGGCCCTGTCCATCAAGCCGGAGTCCAGGCTGCAGCAGACTTCAGGCACAGACTCCCCAGCGGGGGCTGTGCCATCCTGCCCCCTGGCAGAAGACCCAAGGGACCCACTGAGAATGGGAGGGAGGGAGCTGAGAACGGACATGGCTGGGTAAAGACCCACTGGCAGAACTTTCTCTAGAAGGCCATCTGCCAAAACAGCCAGCCATCCACATCCCCAAAGCGGAAATTCAGCTGTATTTGAGGATTGAAGAAATAGGCAGAGAAGGAAGAGGTCTCGAGCAGAAAGCTCCTTAGCCAGGGGATTTCAAGTGTGGCGCAAAAGGGACTTGACTCTCCCGGCAGCCTCCCAGTTGCACAGCTCTCTCTTTACCTAAGGGCATAAGCCAGAGTTGAAATGCGGGTCAGCGTCAAGGTCAAGTTCTGGGGAACTGGGCGGGGCCTGCGGGAAGCATAGATATGGTCCCATAGGGAGGCAGGGGCTGCAACGGGGAGACCAGGGACTCCAGGGACTGGCCCATTTCAGACACACAGACTGGGAGAAGCCAGTTGTCCCCTGGAGGCGCGCAACCACTGGCGCCCCCTCGGGCCGCTCAGCGCAGAAAGTTCCTTACCTGGTAGATGCGGCTCCGGAGCCGACTTGTCCCTCTTGGGAACTTTCTTGGGATTGGTGGCCTTCTTGGGCGGCCTGGGCTCCTGCGGGCGCGGCTCCCACTTCTCGCCGGGCCCCGCAGGCAGCAGCGGAGAGAAGGACTCGGGCTCGGGCTCCTGGCGTGTGTAGTAGGGCTCCCGGCTCCAGATCTCCTGCCCGTAATAATCGGGGTCCTCGAGGGCTGTGCCCTGGGCTCCGACCCCGGCCAGGGTCACTGACAGGAGCACCAGAGCCAGCGCCAGGGCAGCGGTCCCCAGGCGGGACATGCCCGCTCCGCCCCGCGCCCAGGCCAGGGTCACGGTCACCGGGAGCGCCGGGTGGGCGGCGGGTGCAGAGAGTGGCGCAGGGCAGGGGCGCAGGGCACAGCAGAGCAGCGGGCGGTGGGAGGGAGGCGGCCGGCCAGCGGCGCGTGTGACCGGCCAGCCGGGCTGGGCTGGGCTGGGCTGGGCTGGGCTGGGCTGTGCCGGGCCGGGGCGGACAGGGGCGCGCGGAGGCGCGGGGCGGGAGCAGGGGGGCGGGCCCCGCCCTTCCTTCTTCCCTCCCTTTCCCAGCGACCCCGCCGAGGCAGGTCCTTGGAGGCGGATGTTCCAAGCAACCAAGCCCAGGAAAGCCCCCTGCGCCCCACAGTCTGTCTCCAGCCCCCTTCCCGTCCCCCGCAGGCCTGGGGGCCTGCTGGGCGCCTGCTTCCCCAGAGACGCTAATGAGTTTCAATCTTAGAAGAAAACATTGAGGCCCCTCTGTTCCATTCCTTTGTTTTACAGGTGGAGAAACGTGACCTGAGAGGAGAAAAGATTGGCCCGGGGTCCTAATGTAAATCAGAGTTCAAGCAGCCTCCAGCTCTCAATGCCCTGCCTGTCTGCTGACCACCCTGCAGACATGGATTTCCCACTGGCCGTGCTTCTGTTTCAGGAACTGGGAATGAAGAATTCCTGAGGTTCCCCGGTTTTCTGGGAGCAAGGTTTCCTGGGAGTAGGGGCTAGGGACCCTGGAGGAGCCCTGCTCCCATCGGAGATTGTGATTCTGTTGGGTCTTGGGAAAGACGGTGACATTACCCCAGGGCTGCCATCCAGGGGTCACAAGAGGGTTTGTGGTTCATCCAAGAGCAGCCTTTTGCCCAGAGTGTCCTTTGAGAAAGAGCCTCCGACTTCAGACAACTCTGCATGGGTGCTTTATGCGGAGCCCAGGCCCATGGCCTGGAGGCTTCTGCTCTCCAGGCAGGGATGTGGGGAACCAGGGACTGCATGGTTTCCTTTGCTGCTGAAACAAACGATGACAAACTTAGTGGCTTCAAACAACACCTGTCTCATATCTCTGCAGGTGAGAAGGCTGATGCAAGTGTCACCAGGCCAAAACCAAGGGGTTGGCAGGACTGGGTTCCTTAGGGGAGCCTCCAGAGAAAAGTCCACTTCCTCACTCACTCAGGTATTGGCTGAATTCAGTTCCTTGCCGTAGTAGGACTGAGGTGCTGTCCACTTGCTGGCTGTGGGCTGAGGCGCCTTTCCTCCTCCCAGCTGCCTGTGTTTCCCCTCCTGTCTTCTGCAGGCGCCTCCAGGCCTTTCCCTGGTCCTTGCACGTGGGCCCAGCATCTCAAAGCCAGCGCTGGCACAGCTTCAAATCTCTTCCCTTCCTGCCACATCTTTCCGCCTTTCAGCTAGAGAAAATCCTCTGCTTTTAAGAGAGTATGTGATTAGATGGGCTCGCCCAAAAAATTTAGGATAGTCACCCTCTCTTAAGTGATGACCTTAACCACATTTGCAAAGTCTGTTTTGCCATGTTCCCTAACTTTTTGCCAGATTCCCTAACTGTCCCCTGTTCTAGATATTCAGGTATAGATGTCTTTGGGAAGCCATGAAGCATTTGACAGAGATAGACTGACCCTCAGCCCTGCACTGGCCTATGATCCTAGGATGCCACTGAGCTGAGTCAGGGCCTCACCATTGCCCTGAAGTGAGGACTTCCTCAGAGTGGGGGCTCCTGAGACCCCCACAGTGGGCAGGGCTTGGGCCAGGACAGCTGTCATTATCTTCCTGCACAGGCCACTCAACCAGGCCATCTTTCAGGCCGGTCTTCCAGGCTCCCAGTTTGAAGGCCACAGCAGAATGACTGGGAGAGGAAGAGGCTGCTGGTTGAGGCAGGGCCTGTCGTGGGGAGCCAGGAGGACTTGGACCTGCCTGTCAAACCCCAGCATGCTCCAGAACCCAGAGCCAGCAGAAGTCTCCAGGGTGACAGGGCAGGAGGGTCCCCTTCCCCACCCACCATTCTCTGCTCCCCAGCCCTTCCTGAATCCCCGCCCGCTGTCCTCCGTTGCCTATCCCCAGGGCTCACTCCCGAAACCAGGCACTCCAGACAACAACACAGTCTTCAGTGGTGAAACGGAAAGCGCCTCCAGCAGCAAGCAACACACCCAGTGTTCCAGCAAGCTGTATGAAGTGTCAGCAAGAGGCTGGCCTGGCATCCTGGCCAGAGGGGCTGCAGAGGCTGCCCAGGCCAGGACTATGTCCTGCACCACCTTCCTCAGAACCTCCAGAGCTTGCTCAACAGCAAACACCCAGGCTGCACCCCAGACCTTCAGAATCTCCTAAAGAGGGGGTTCAAGCATGAGCATATCTAAGAAGTTCCTTAAGTAATTCTGACAGAGTCCAAATTTAAGATGAATCTTCTCCCTCTCATTTTACACAGGATCCTGAGTCCCAGATTCACCCAGGAAACACACAGCAAGTCAGTGATGGCCTGGACTAACCCTGCTCTTCTGCCTTTAACCAATATTTAAAGTCAGGTTGTATACATCTCAATGGCCCCAAACCCATGAGTCCTGAAGACATTTTACTTCTTTTCAGCACCACTTAGGTGAGTAACATAACATACACCTGCTCTGCAGTGTCTGGTAAGTATCCAGAGAAGGCCCCACCCAAACATGCCTCTCAACACGTCCCTGGAATCAAGAAATGAACCCACTCATTACTGCTCTCCCTATTAATGCTTGCTTGTTTGTTTTCCCTGGAGAGGCCATAATTAAAGCAAGCAGAACAATTTAGAACAAGAATTGATTGCACTGATGCCAGTTCTCCCAACACAGCTGCCCACCGCACTGTTCCTGGAGCGTCCTTTTGTCTACCTCTGGCTCCCTGTCTCTGGTGCTGCCTGTCCTGGAAATGTGCAGGGCACAGCCAGAGCTCATGAAGTTTAAGAAGATAGGGTGGCAAAGCTGACCTCATTTTCTTGGTCTACAAGCTTTATCCTACCTCCCAACTCCTGCCTATCTGCCTGGGAGGGTCCCGCATTCTTCAGCTTCTCAGATGAAGATCTCCCTGGTCATCTTGGCCCCATCTCTCCTTCACCATCTAATACACAGCAGTGAGTCCCGCTGCTCTCAGGCCACACATTCTTTAATCTGCCTCTTCCTCTGTTCCCACTGCCCATCACTCAGCCCATGGCTCAGAGACCCATGGCAGATAATGGGAATCCATGCTCAGCAGTCTCCCTGCTTTGGGCCTCTCTGACCTGCAGTCCACCCTTCCTTCAAGGCAACCAGCCATTCTCCCTAAATACCCATTCACAACCTTGCTCCCCAACCGAAGAATCTGCAGGGTTGGCTAATCCCATGTAAATCTAACCCCTCTGGGTAAGATTCAAGGCTCACCAGCTTGGCTCTTCTACTCTCCACTGGACAACCACCACAAGACAGACTCTTAATGGCTTCCTGTACCGCACTGATAAGCTCTGTGATTAATATGCTAACTTTGCATCTTCCACAGAAACCAACAGAGTACAAGAAACACAGAAAATGTCAATAACCCCTTCTGCATCACTAATCTTGCCTAGAGTCTTTCATGGCATCAGCCAAAGAGTGCTTCTCTCTAGGACTTTTTTGTTCTCAATTTAATAATGTGTCTGTTTAACTCAGGTCTGGAGCCCTCGGCAAGGGCTGTGAGTCTCTCCACATAGTGTAAGTGGAGCTCCAGAAAGCACTGACTCTCCCTGGATGTCAGCCAGGCTGTAAACCAGACAATCCAGTCAGGGACAGCAGTGGGGGCAAACTGGGAAACCAAAGTGGCAGTTCAGAATCCCCCCTGGTTTCTGAGTTCTTCAAATGGTTCTTTAAAGTCAACCATTGTTTGCCTCAGTTGAGAATCTGCTAAGTGCACTTCTGTTAAGCAAAATAAGCCCGTGTTTGTCCATTCATTCATTCCTTAGACAGGATTCTGCTAAGCCAGTTTCTGTTATGCAACATAAATCCATACTTGTCTAATAATCCTCAAAGACCTTACACGGCTAATAATTTTTCAAATATTTATGAGCCCCACAGAGGAGATTTATGTTAAGCTGCTTGGCAAGGAACAATAGAGTGTGCAGGGCTAGAGAACATTCTGTTGAAACAAATATTGTCAAGGCATCAATATTTTTATAGCATTTTTCATAAGGGACTTTTCACACCTGCTCATTTCCCTAATTATCCCTGAGACTTTTACACTTTCAGAGAGAATGAAAATGGAATTTTTTTGAAAGATCATTAATTTGAAAAATTAGCTGCTATATAAAGAAAAATACATACTCAGACACAGCCATTACTAAAAATATAGTCTTGAGATGGATGCACAGGGAGAGAGATACTAAGTTGTTATGGCAACTATCATTATAATTACAAAGCTGGAGGGTTTTTCTCGTTCATTACCGTGTTGAGATGTGGTAGTTTAAATGGCAATGTCCTTTGTAATGTCCTCAATCTCATTACTACATAATTACCCATTTCATATTTAATTTTCAGCATGTTTGTTCTTACTCTCATACCCTGTACATTTGGCATCTTTTGATAAGCCTTACTCTTAGTTCATGGGTCCCTTTTGCAGCTTAATTCCTCTCCTTGCTATCCCCTCCACTCTGCGGTTTCATTTTCAGTTTGATCTTTGGGACACTTGCTTTGGCATGAGGTATTCCATTTGTAAACAGTAAGATGCTGTTGCGAAGGCTCTTAAGAAACCACATGAACGGGCACCCGGGGAGACACTGAACACAGGATACGCTGGAGCCTGCTGAGCAGCCTTGGAGACACTGCACTTCTTGGCCACCTACTATGTGCAGGATTATCTACAGAAGTGATCACATTTGGCCTTTTTGCTGGGTTCTCTGTTTGCACTCCCCCTGGGCTCCAGCCCTCTGGGCTCTCCTCTGTATCTGGGAGGCTGATCCTTATAAATTAGTCCCCTTGTCCTTTGGTTTCTGATTGGGATTGACCAATGGAGATAGGGAGGTGAGGAGAAGGGGCTCTGGGTATTTCTTTGCCTTTCCCCACCCCCACACTTCCATGCCCCCCACGCACTTTGGTCCCAGGGGTCCTGGTGGTGGCTACATCTTTGGGCTTCCCTGAGACCCACTTACTCAACTCTAGCCCTGAAGTCCTATGGAAGGACATGACTTCCTGCCAGCCTGAGCCTCCACTCATCAGTTTCTGGTGCCTCGATATCACAATTTGTCTCTACAGCCCTGCCCATACCTCTGCACTTCATTTAATGCACCTGTCATCTGTGTGTGCCTCTATTTCCTGCCAGGTCCCTGACTGATTCCATCCTCCCAAAGCCTTATGAGGAGAGAATAGCTCCTTCTATCTTACAGCTGAGGAAGTGGCTAAGTCTCTTGCTGAAGGTCATGTAATTAACAAGCAATTGAGTCAGTTGAACCCCCAACTGTTTTGCTCCAAAATTTCTGCCTCCATCACTCATGTCTCAGGATAAAGGGAACTGTGGCCCATCAGGCGACCTGAGATGTGCTTGGGCAGAATGGCATAGTGTGTCAGGGTGCAGTGTGGGCACCCTGGGGTGGCTTTAGCCTCCAATAAATCTCAAGCCCCTCCATCCATCAAGAGTGCCCAAGGTCTAAGTTCTTTAAATATAAACATTCTGGAGCTGCTCCTGTGGTCACTTAATGCATGCATGAAGCCTAAAAGACAAGAAGCAATCATCTCCACGGAGTTGAGATTTGCATGAAAAGGAACTCAGTGTGAGAAGCCAAGAAGCAAAGCAGAGGAAGATGCTGCCCCAGCCACCAGCCCCCAGCCCATCACTGCCACATGGGTGAGGCTGCCATGCTCTGGCCCACAATCAGAAGTAAGGGTTTGGAAAGTCTGAGCTCAGTCATCTCTCTTCCTTTCCTCTCAGTCAGGGTACAGGGCTCTCTGAAAGAGCAATGCCAAATGCAGGCGGTCCACATGCTCTCTGAGGCCCCAGGGCTGGGAGAGATCTCCCATACCTGTAGTCCACTGTCAGGCAATCAGATCCCAAATCAGGGGTCTTACTGATGTTTCTGCAAGAGAACATCTCTGCCTCTCCCCACCATACAAGAGACACTGAAGTTGAGAGCATAGAGACTAAAAATATAATAAACTGTTATAAACCTAATGACTTTGAAAATCTGATAAATTCCTAGAAAAATATAAAATGCTAGAGCTGACACAAAAATATGGAACCTGAATAGACCAATAATATTAAATAAGTTAAAATGGGAGTCAACCAATCTTGATTTTAAAAAAGTTCTAAACCAGGTACAATAACACACACCTATAGTCCCAACTACTTGAGAGGCTGAAGCAAGAAGATTGCTTAAGCCCAGGAGTTTGAGGCTGCAGTACTCTATAATCTGTGAATAGCCCCTGCACTCCAGCCTGAGCAACACAGTGAGACCTTGTCTCAAAATAGATTTTTTTTAATTGGCCGGGAGCGATGGTGTTCACCTGGTCTTAGCTACTTGGGAGGCTGAGGCAGGAGGATTGCTTGGATCCAGGAGCATGAGGTTATAGTGAGCTATAATTACACCACTGCAATCCAGCCTGGGCAACAGAGTGAGACCCTGTCTCAAAGAAAAAAAAAGAAGTCCCACATCATTTTTCAGTTTTCCAGTTGAATTTACTAAACTTTTTAAAAAGCTGATATTCCCACCTTAAAGAAAGTGGTTTTTTTTTTTTTTTTTTTTGGTTTTTTTTTTTTTTTTTTTTTAAGATGGAGTTTTACTCTTGTTGCCCAGGGTTGGGTAGAATGGTGTGGTGCAACTTCCACCTCTCAGGTTCAAGTGATTCTCCTGCCTCAGCCTCCCAAGTAGTTGGGATTATAGGCAGGTACCACCATGCCTGGCTAATTTTTTGTATTTTTTTGATAGTACAGATGGGTTTTCACCACATTGGCCAGGCTGGTCTTGAACTCCTAACCTCAGCTGATCCTCAAGTCTCAGCCTCCCAAAGTGATGGGATTACTGGCATGAGCCACCGTACCCAGCCTAAAAGTTTTCTTTTACAGAAAATAGAAAAAGAGAGAAATTTACTTTGATAATTTTATTATGCTAATGTAATCTTAATTCTAAAACCAGAGAATGAAATTATTAAAAAAGAATATAAAAAATATTCATTTCATTATAAATACAGACACTAAAAATCTTAACTCAAATATTAGCTAATTGAATTTTATTTTTTAAAATACATAAAAAATATATAAAATACATACAGTATAATTAAGTAGGCTTTATTTCAGGAATTACAGAAATGATTCAACAGTAGAAAATCTACCTATCAAATTTATCATGTTAACAGATCAAAAGAAAAAAGTTGTGTGATTATCTAAATCAATGAATTCTCTGAATTAGAAAAGCAGTTCATAAAATACAGCATCTGTTTGAAGACGCCCTGAACGAATGGCAAGATATCTATGCTGTTGCATGGCGCAACTGGAATAAAAGATTCAGTTCTGGCTGGACATGGTGGCTCATCCCTCTCATCCCAGCACTTTGAGAGGCCAAGGTGAGAGGATCACTTGAGCCCAGAAATTCAAGACCAGCCTGGACAACACAGTGAAAACTTGTCTCTATAAAAATAAAAATAAAATTAAAATGGCATAGTGGCATTTGCCTGTAGTCCTAGCTTCTCAGGAGACTAAGGTGGGAGGATTGCTTGAGCCTGGGAGGTCGAGGCTGCAGTGAACCAAGATCACACCACTGCACTCCAGCCTGGGCGACAGAGCAAGACCCTGTCTCAGAAAAAAATACTTAATTCTTCTGTAACAGATTAATCTATAAATAGTTATAAGGAAAAATAAATTTTATGCCAAAAAATTTCTGTTCAATTATTTGAGGAAGCAAATAAACGTTCTCTAAAATATGTAGAGAAGCAAAATTTCTTCAAATAACTAAAATAGCCTTTACTTACCCAAGTAAATATTAAGGTACTTTACAAAGCCAGAGAGAGAGAGAAGGAAGGAAGGGAGGGAGGGAGGGAGGGAAAGAAGGAAGGAGAGGAAGGAGAAAAGGGAGGATGGGAAGGAGAGAAGGAGGGAGGCAGGGAAGGAGGGAGGGAAAGAAAGGGAAAGAAGGGAGGACTTAGGCACAAAAATAAACCATTGTTCAATGCAAGAAAAGAGAGAGCTTAGGTACAGACATATGTAATATTTAGGGAACAATACATAATATGAGAATGTTACACATCAAGGTGGATTCTTTACCATGTGGCCTTGGGAAACTTGCCTCTCTATATGGGAAAAACTAAAACTGGATCCTTACCACACACGAAAGTGGACTCCAAATGGATTAAAGAACTAAATGTGAAAAGTGAAACCATAACAATAATAGAAAGTGTATAAACATATCTTTGTAACCTAGAGATGGGGAAAAACTTGTTAAATAAAAACCTCAGAAGCACAAACCATAAGGCAAAAATAAGAAGAGGAGGAATTAATGTGGTTACTTATATCATGATAAAGGATTAATGTTCCACAAAGAACACACTGAACAAAATGAACAGGCAAATAACATATTGGGAGACAATACCTGCAATATGTAACAAAAAAACATTTTTTTTGAGATGGAATCTCCCCCTGTTACCCAGGCTGGAGTGCAGTGATGTGATCTCAACTCACTGCAACCTCGACCTCCCAGGTTCAAGTGATTCTCCTGCCTCAGCATCCCTAGTAGCTGGGATTATAGGAACCTGCCACCATGCCCAGCTAATTTTTCTATGTTTAGTAGAGATGCAGTTTCACGATGTTGGCCAGGTCTCAAACTTCTGGGCTCAAGTGATCTGCCCACCTTGGCCTCCCAAACTGCTGGGATTACAGGCATAAGCCCCCACGCCTAGCCAAAAAATTAATATCCATGATACATAAGGAAGAAAGGGAGGAGTCCTAATAGGAAAATGGGCAAAAGCTATGAACAGGCTATTTACAGAAGAGGAAACTCAAAAGGTTAACTACATATAAAGAAATGCTCAAAGCCATTAGTAATCAGAGTAACACAAATTTAAATTAAGAGGTGTCATCTGACAACTATTAGCTGGGCAAAAATCAGAAAGCTGGATGGTGTCAAGTATTGGTGATGGTGTGGAGTTTTGGGGCACTCCAGCACTGCTGGTGAGGATTCAGATGGGTACTACCCATTCGGAGAGCAGACTCACGCCCCTGACATTCCCAAAACATGTGTCTGTCATACCTGAAGGTGCATTATTTATATAAAAGAAGACATAAAGGATTATGAGTCCAATGAAAATAAGTGTAACTGAGAAGGATTTTTATATTAAAATGCTTGTGCCATAAAGAATATTACATTAACTCAGGACACAAGTCACTGAAACAATTTCTACATGTTACCATTTGAAAAAGTAAGACTTGGCACGACCAACCTAACAGATTTTTTTTTTCTTTTCTACTGAATTGAATGAATCAATCCATTTTTATGGCATTTCATTCTAGAGTCAGCCCACACTAATTATCTGGTAAAGAGGATTAACATTTTATTCTTTTATAATTTTCTGATTGCTTTCAGGGAGTAAGAGACATAAAGAATAATCAAAAAAAATGCAATGTATTAAAAGCATTTCTAATATGTCCTTTTGCCCTCCAGGGACTTTGTAATATAAATACCCTTATATGGGAAGAAAAATAGATCACTAATTCTCAAGCTGCAATTACCTGAGATCATAACACTGAACATACATCAAAGCAAAGGCACAGCAGTTTAAATCCAATTGAATTACATCTATCCTTAGGGGCACAATCAGGAAGTACAATTTTAAAAAGAGACAGCCTTGGCATCATTCCTTCACACCTGGGCTTCACTGACTAGCTTCAGTTGTAAATCACATGCTGAGACCCAGTGTGTTTTTCCAGGACTGAGGCATAACAGAGAAGGAGCTCCTGGGAGCAGCAAACACCTTGTTTTCCTTCCACTCAAGCAAATTTTGTGGGGTTTTTTTCCCCCTGTGCAAATGAAGGCAAGTTTTCACATTGAATTACAAACTTGGTAGCTAAGAAACCATTTCTATTTCTGAAGTTAACTTTCAAGTTCAAATATTTGATGCTTTGGGTATTGTGAACAAACGTGAACCTGAAAGAGCCAATCTTTCAAGATGGATCACCATTGGCTAACTGAGCCGAAATTTAAAATACAGCCAAGTGGCCATTTACTGAGTAGAGAGGTCACACGCATAACTTTGAGTTCCTGAAAAACCAACACCTCTGTTTAACTTTGGGACTTTCAGAGCGCACCTGAACCAACCAATCAGAGTTCACCTGCTTGTGCCAATCAGAGATCAGCTGTATCAAACAATCAAGGCTCAGCTGTATTGACAATCAGGGCCCAGTTGTATCAACCAATCAGAACTCAGCTGCATCATCAGTCGGCGGTAAGCGAGGTGGAATTTTTCATTTGCGTGAATTGCAGACTGTTCACTGGAATGAAGTCTCTTTCCTCGCAACTTCTTTCCAGAGAACTTTTGTGCAGAGTACCCCATCCAAGTAACCACTGTCACAACCTGGATAAAATGTGTAAATATTTTTTCAAACCCAAGCTTACAAGCTACAGTGGATAAATAGCATTTTTGTTCTAATAGGCGGTGAAGGGTGTTAAATATGGAAGTGTTTAAATTTTATATTTCAGTAAAGAGCCTCTAAATGGAGTTATGTGAACCTGGAGTGGGCCAGGCAGGTCATGCAGCTCACAGGCAGCCTACCCAGGGGAGTAATCTGACATGGCTCTGAGCACCTCCCGTTCCGACACTTCCCACACTAGCTGTGCAGCCTGGAGCAGGGACTGACCTCACCAACTTAGCCTTAGTTTACACATCTGTAAAGTGGGGAAATCCTGTTCTAACCTAAAAGAGGATTACGGTGAGAATATAATAAAATAATGCATGTAACAGCTTAGAGTAAACCTTGGCATATAGTGTCTTAGTCCATCAGGGCTGCTGTAACAGAATACTATAATCCAGGGGGCCTGTGAATAACAGAAATTCATTTCTCACAGTTCCGGAAGCTGGAAGTCCCAAGAGCAAGATGCTGACAGATTCACAGTCTGGTGAGGTCCTATTTTATAGGCAGCAGCTCCTCCCTGTGTCCTCATATACTGGAAGAGGCACACAGGCACCCTTGGGCCTCTTTATAAAGGCACTAATCCCATTCACGTGGGCTCCTCCCTCATGAGTTAATCACCTCACCCAAAGCCCCATCTAATATCATTGCCTCAGGGGTGACGATTTCAACATATGAATTTGACAGGGGAAACACAAACATTCAGACTGTGACACAGAGTGAACACTCAGGAAAGGCTCGCGGCTGTTGGCATTCTTCATGATGATTATCTTAGCCTGTCAGTGTAGAGCACATGCTCATTACTGCCTGAAGAAAGGCCACCTCCCCACCGTGCCCTTTCATTCTTTCCTTGTCCGTGCCCTGCCTTTGCAGGCACAGTTCCTACCACCTGGAATGCTCTCTGGCCCTTCATTTTACAGCAAACACCTACTTGCATATCAAAGCACAACTCTAACACCTCTTCCTAGAGAAGCCCTCCATGATTGCAGCAGGTGAGGTCCTGTGTCCCTGTCGCCAGACTCCCACAGCTCCCCTATGTGCTTTCACAGCTTTAATGACCTTGTCCTAGGCATAAAGCACAGAGGACCTTGTCCTGGGCATAGGACACAGAGGGATCCTTGCTACCCAATTACCTCCTCCAGGGCTGTTGGCATCCCTCTTGCATGCAGAAGGTGCTCAGTAAGTGCTGGTTGGAGTTGGATGGCTGGATGAAAGACCTTAGAAGCAGGATGCAGTCTGATTCCTCTCTGCATCCTCCTCAGAGCCTATCCCAGTGCTTGGCACACAGTAGGTGCTCAATAGACAGTCATGCACTGAAACTGACTTCCAAAATGCACATGGCCTGGATTGCATTTCCTCTGAGCGTCCTCTCCTGGCCTCTGGCTCAGCTGAGACCTGGGGTACCCACCTGCCCTGTCCCAACACCTTTGCCATCTCTACCCAGTCCTTAGGTCCCTGTTTTAACATGAGTAAAGTCCTTGCAGGGATAGGGGAAGAGGACTCCGCCATTCCTGTGAGATCAGGGCATGGCTCTTCCTCCTCTCACACCAGTGGAGCCCTGAGGCTGGGAGGCCAAGGGGCTTTGTAATGTGCAGAGAGCGTTCCCCGGTTGGCACAGCCACTTGAAATTTTACAACAGGTCTCATTCTCAATGGAGGAAAAAGTGGAGCCAAATCAATTAACTTTTTAAACAGCTGAGAGATTCAAATGAAGCAAGGTTTCCCAGGCATAGCTGTAGCCTGACAGAAACAGGAGACGTGCTAGGGGAAGCTGTCAGCCTCTGTCATGGGTTTTCCTGGCCAAGACGGAGCCCCTCCTGCCAGTCCACACGCGGCCCCAGCTGTGTGAGTTCACTCCACCTCATCCAATGCAAATCTCAGCTCCCTCTTTGGAGAAAAACATAGATGAGCCTTAGGAAGTGAAATGAAAATAGCCTAACAATTAAAAGCAGTATACCATTTTTTGTTCAAACGAAACATTGCCAGTTATTTGTTACATATATAAAATCTCTTTCATCCTTCCGATCTCAGCTTAAATGTCACTTCCTCAGAGAGACCTTTCTGGAAAATTCTGTCTCAAGCAGAACTTACCCTTCTTCCCTCTTTCCTGGCTCTGCAGTCTGTTCTTTCCTTTTGGGGCAGACACTCCACTGGGCCACTTTTTTCTGATTGTGCTGATGTCTAAGTAAGGGACAGGTGGGCACAGTGGGTAAGAGGGTGGACCCTGCAGTCAGGTTCCAGCTCAGCCGCCCACAGCTATGTCCTGGAGCAGTCACGTCACCTCTCTGTGCCTCGGGGTCTTCATCTGGAACATGGGGATAACAATCGATGGTTCCCACCTCACTGACCAGTTGTGGGGAGTAAACTATCCAACACATGCAGTGTTTGGACTGGGGCCTCCACATCAGAGAGACCAATTATATTATTCCCATCATCATCATCAGCTTCCTAAGTGTTTATTACTGAGGTGTGACCGTGTCTAGCACAATGCTTGGCGTGGGGCCGAGTTCAGTAAAGGTCGCCATAGAGCTCTCCCAAAGCCTGCTCTGAGCTGTGTTTCCAAACTCACTGTCACTTCTGTTATTCATGAATTTCTTTTTCCGGCCAAGTGCAGTATCACCCTCTTGTGCATTCACACATCTGACTCTCCTACCTTCTCACCAGCCATTCCCCTCTGCCAGCGCCCATCTACCCCTTCTTTCTAGTTATGTCAGCCGTCCCTCATTGTCCCAACCTTTATGACCTCCCCATCCCACCCACCCACCTGGAGGGCCCAAACACCATCACACCTGCATCCTAGTGAGGGACAAGCCTCTTGTGCTCTGTGAAGCACCAGTCCCTGAGGTTCACCCTGTGACAGGCACTGAGCCAGGCAGGTGGCAGATGGCAGGTGGCAGGTGTGCAGGAAAATGCATAAAGACAAGGACAGAGCAGGGCTTTGTGGCCCTCTCATTAGGCGCTTGCCTTCCAAATGGAGCCCCGCTGAGCGAGGGTATTTCTGCAATCAAATGCTCTGCCACTGAGCTATACCCTCAAGCGAGGCTGTTTCTAACGAGGAAAAGAGGAAATGAAGAGAAAAGAATGAACCCCGCCACACAGCCTGGGAGCCGGGCCATTTGTAGGCAGCACTTCCAGAATGAAAGACTTTCTCAGAGCAGCTTGACTGCCCTGCTTGGATTCTATGCTGGGATGATGCAACCTTATGATCAAGCCATTGCCTCAGATAGTGCAGCACAGGGACAGAGCACTGGACAAGGAGCCACTTTGGTTCCAGGGATGCCACTGTCTGTGCCTGAGCCTTTCAAGGCCTCAGTTGTCCCGTCTGCCAGACTGGGCATTGGACAGATGACCCTGCTGTTTCAGCCCTTGACTTTTCCGATAAAGCGTGACCACACCCCTGAAGCTTTCAGTCCAGGGCAGAGGATGTCAGTGACCGAGGGACGGTCCAACCCAGCACAAGAGATTCCAGACCTCCTCTGGCCCCTGCATCCAATCTGCCTGCCCCCTAATGTGACCACACATTCCCACTCCTCCTCCTTCCCACGAAGCTGCCCCCTCTTCACAAAGCCATCTCTGTGATGCCAGTATCAGTCATCCTAGGGGATCCCCCCCCGCCCTCCTGCCTGTAGTTCTTCTGTTTCCCGCCTTCCTGCCTCCCACCCCACCCTTCCCCAGTCACCCTCCATCCTGCACCCAGACTCCTCACCCAGAAATGCTGCCTTTGCCTTCTCCCCCTCAGGGGCCAAGCTCAAGCCCTGTGGTGCCTCCAGGCTACCTTGAGGTGGATGTCCAGAGCCCGGGCTCCGACTTTTGCGTTCTGCATGAACAGGCTGAGCCCCACCTCTGATGGTCTTTCCACTCCTCCTTCACCAGTGACACCCAGGTGGTGAAGTGGAGGCAGGTCACCCACGTGGTTCCCCACATCTTCCTTCTCACATTCCACCACCAGCACGGCCTTGCTAGTCCCAGGAAGCCTTCCCTGTCTGCTCCTGCACCCATCCCCAACTCCAGATCCCCAAGCCCATGCATTTCATCCCAGAAGTCCTCAGAAATGTGCCCAAAGGGCGACATGGGCACACCCCAGGCTAACCTCGTTCTTTAACATTGCTGAGCCTCTATGTCCTGATCTATAAAATGAGACACTAATATCCACCTAGAAGAGAGATGGAACGAAGGTGCTTCACAATATGAAACGCTACACAAATGTCAGGCCTGACGCTGAGTCAAGGCCAGCTCACCCCTCCTCCCCACCCGCAGGTGCCTCCTCATTCGCGTAGATGTAGCACCTTTCTTCATCCAGACAGCTCGGGATCTTGATGGATCTGCAGAATCACTGCTCCCCAAACACCCTTGCTATAAATCATGTCAGCCTCACTCAGCTGCGTCTGAGCTTCTGAGCATGTGTGCATGATATTGGAATAAAGTTTAAATTAAATCCAGAAGCTGCAACGCTTCATAAAACTCAAACTGCAAATTCCTCACTGTGGAATGCCAAACCAAAAAAGCAATCAGAAATAAATACTTCATTTTGCCCCATGTGCCCTGAAGACCCCCAAACTTGACTTCAAAAGATCTGGGGCCTTCCAACGATAAGAAATCTATGCAGGAAACCTCTCACATAGCCTCAGGATTCAAGCCATCCCCCTGCATTTTTAGGAGAGAGAAGCAGAGTCCCAAACCACAAAGGACCAGGATGGAAAGCAACCCCCAAATGGTGCCGGGACAAGAGATTAGAGAGGATGCCTCTCCTGCTTTCCAGACGGATGTCCTGCTGCCTCCCTTGCAATAACCAGCTCTTGTCTTCTCCAGTTGAAATTTCCAGCTGCCTAGCAGCTGCCTGATGGATGCCTGCTACCCATCTGAAGTTCACCTAAAAGATTTACGAGTTTCTGCCTTACAAGCTTGGTGCAAAGTTCATGCTGGGAGGCACCTCAGGAAACATGAAGCGTGGTGTGCGCATGTGTTTTCTAAATAGTAGAGTTTTCAGGAGGGCTTCCATCAGCACAGAGTGTTTACGAGAGGCTGCCACAGTGGTGTGGTAGGCATACCTGCTCCTGCTGCCAACACGATTTGCTAGTGTAATTAACATTCAGGCTGAAACTGGAGAAGGCGGTTCAACTCACAAGGACTATTTTTAGAGGCCTCTTAATGGAAAACTATTTTCCTTTCAAACCACACAGCTTTCTGTAATTAGAAGAGAGACTATTATTCAAGTCAGATTTTACTTTTTCTCACATTTCTGTACTTTATGCAATGTTATCCTGAAAATGCATTTACTTGGGGCAGACAACACACAGAGAAGCGGCGTTGCTGGGCAGGTATGAGCAGGGTCCTCAGGGTGTCCTTACCCACCCTCCTGCTCAGAGGGAGAATGCGGTCACCAGCACAATCCCCCACCCCAAGTCCCACCCTGACCCTGCTTGGAATCACTTAAGTGACAACAGCACCGTCCTGTGCATTCTTCTCTTAGAAACTGGCTATGGGGTCCCCAAAAGCTCTGACATTTCTGGAGGATAGTTTAAAATATTTCTTCTGTTGTTCCCATTATAGAAGCATGGATACCTCCCACAAGTTCATTCATGTGGCCATCAAACAGTGAGCACCTGCTTGGTGCCAAGAGAAGGACTGGACTCCCCAAGGCACCCACCCAGATGTACACTGAAGGCACCATCCCTGCCTTCATGGAGCTTATTTTCTAGTGTGGGGTTAGGGGGATGGTGCTAAACCAAGCAATACATCAGCAAAACATATAGAGCTGTTGATAAACACTTTAAAAAGAAAAAAAGGAAGAGCAGGGAAGCAGGAGGAAGGAAGGAGGGAAGGAAAGGGGAAGAAAACAAGGAAAGAAGAAGTAAGAAAGGAAGGGAGGAAGCAGGAACTCTATAGGAGACTTTAAACGGGAGGGATGTGACAGGGATCATATCTGGGCACCCAATGTGTGCCCAAATATGATCCTTGTCACATCCCTCCCCTACCTGGGGATGTAATCTCCTACCTAGGGATGCAGGTAGACCAGTCTGGGGCTTGTGCAGGGTGGAATAGTGGTGACCTGGGATGGGGCAGGGACTGTGGAGAAGGGAAGAAGGGGACAGATTCAAGCCCACTGTTAGGGGTGGCACCAGTAGGACTTCCTGGAGTGGCCACAGGTGGGAAGGAGGGAGAAGGAAAGGATGGGGTGGGGGCTTGAGCAGGGGACTTCTGCTGGAGAAAGACTAGGAAGTGAGAGCACTTAGATTCCAAACGCTGCAGCTTGAGCAGCAGCTATTAACAAGAGACTCTTCGCAAAGGCCAAGTGCAGAGACCTTCCTGTTTGCAGATCAGCCAGGTCACCTACAAGTTTCTTCACTTGATCGCTCACTCAATCAGCAAACACTGGCTGAACTCATACCAGAGCCAGACCCTGGGCAGGTTCCGGGAAGTCGGCCACAAGGACTCAATCTGCAGCCTAGTAGGGAGACAGACATGCAAATGAGGAGCACCCTCCCAGGAGGGTGGTAACCCTCAAGGCTACCACGGAGGGCTGGGGGCAAGGGGACAGGTGTGGGAAGAGAGGCCACCTGGTCCATCTACTTGGGATACCAGGGATGGCTGCAGAGGGACCAGACTACTGAGCAGAGTTCTCCAGAACAGCTGGAGGTGGGCAGGATCTATCCACATGTTCAAGTTCACTGCAGATTTAAGCAGCCATGTGGTTTTAACAGCAGAAGGACACTGGACACCTTCTGCAGTGATGAAAAATATTCCATATCATGGTTTGGGTGTCAATTATACATTTGTTAAATGTAAATCAACAGCATACAATCAGCAAACTGTACATTTTACATCTAATTGGCTGTATGTAAATTTGCTAGAAGTACATTATATCTTCAATTTAAAAGAAAAAAAAGATTTAAAACTGTAAACCCAAAAAAGCCAGGAGGCTCGTTGTTAACTCTCACTAAATTTAAGTGAATACCTTGTAATAACCTAACGCATTGACTTGACCTTTTAAGAGGCAATTCTGCCCTTTTGAAGCTGCAGGTTCAAGTTTTTGGCTGGACACAGGCACACCCTGCCATCAACCTCAGGCAAGGCAGACCCCACACAAGACAACACAAGAGCAGGATTCGCGTAGCTCAGGACACTGGCTTCCCTCCACCCCGAGGGTCCGCAACCAGGACTCCAGAAAGTATGCTACCAGCCCACGTCCCACCTGTAACACGTCTCTGGGCCTGCAGGGAGGACCTACCCTCAGCAAGTCTTTCTATCTCCTGAATTCTCTGTTTCTATCAATTCCGATTGCAGTCCACACAAGGCTTATTTTTTTTTTCTTTAAAGAACATTCTTTGCCAAAATCTGGGTTGAGTAATTAACTAGTGCCATGCCCAGCCAGGGAAAGCAGCTCTGTAATTCATGGTCCACAAGGCTCCGCCTGACAAGTGGAAGCCCACCCGGTGCTGCTTTCCCTCAGCCCTGCATTTGGCTCTAATCGCCTTCACCCAGGCCGCTCATGTCTGATGATGCGTCATTGCTGGGCCATTCAAAGCCTCCAGAATATTTCTCTTTCCATTGTACAGTACTAAATCTTTGTCAACACTTCCCCAAATGCAGAGATTGACAGTCAGCCCTCAATGACTCAAATGGAAAGCTAGTAAAAGTTCCCAAAGGGTCGTCTTTCAACAAGTCATTCTGCTTTCATAAACGAAGAGGGCAGGCACGAGTGGATAATTGTGACCATGCTCCTCGTCCTGTCACGCTCTCTCAGAGATGACGAACACTCTGAGGTGATGTGGTGCTTCCTCAATGTCCAGGGACATTATCAGTCATGTGGTCACCCATGAGGGCCATGACGTGGTGCCCTCACCACAATCTCACACCTGAATTTAGCCCATCCATGCTGATGCACATGGAAACAAAGATGCCCTCAAGACAGGTGGCCCAACTTTCATATCGCAGGACTGCCAGGGTCACAGTGACCCACCTGCATGGATGGGTGCAGCCAGGCAGCACCTGAGCCCACAGAGCCAGTGCAGGGAGCAGGTGTGGAGCTTCAGCCTTGTGAGGAGGTGGGACCACCACAGTCCACAGTTGTAGACAGAGGCCGGAATGTCCCCACTGAACCCAGCCCTGCCATGCTGGCCCACCTGCACAGTAGGGCCCCTGCACTCCTGCCTCATCTCCCGACTCAGCCTTTGGTTGCTCGCCCATGCCAGAGGGATGCCTTGCTCTGAACGCCTGGACACGTGGCCGGATTTTTTCACTCCTTCTCCCTCTGGAGTCTGGGAATCAATTCTGTGCATTTGCAGCCCTGGAGGTAGGATTCTTTGTCAAATCAATGGCCAAGATCATGACCTCCACCTGGACAGAGCCCTTTCGTGTCCTATCAGCATTCATCAAATCTAGCATCACTCCCCCACTGCAGGGATTCTGGGAACTGCACCACCAGCCCCTGGACCAGTTCCCAGGCAGAGCTCTCCTGATCCACTGGATCCCAGCTTTCTTCACTTCCTGCCAGTGAGGGCTACCTCAGCAGCTTCCTCATCGTGCCCACCCAAATACAAGCCCCAGGTTGGTGCTGAATCATCAGTTACTAGACATTTGCAGAAGTGAGTTAGGCGCAACTGGTGTGAAACACAGGTATGAACGCGGGTGCTCACCCAACTGCACCTAAGTCCCTGCCCCTTATTGACTGTATCCATTTCCTGGGGCTGCGGTAACAATGCACCACAAACTGGTGACAACACAAATTCTCTCATGGTCCTGAAGGCCAGAATTCTGTGCTCCCGGCATCCTCAGAGCCACACTCCCTCCACCAGCTCAGGGAGGATCCATTCTTGCATCTTTCAGTCTGGTGGCCCCAGGTGTTCCTTGGCTTGTGGCAGAATCACTGCCATCTCTGCCTCCGCCTCCCTGGGGCCATCGTGCTGCTCTGTCTGGGTCTCTATGTGTCTGCATGGCACTCCTCTCGTGTGTCTGCGTCTGTGTCCAAATTTCCCTCTTCTTATAAGGACAGCAGTCATCCTAGATTGAGGCCCATCCCAATGACCTCATCTTATCTTGAGTAAATCTGCAAAGACCCTATTTCAATATAAGGCCACATTCATAGACACTGGGAGTTAGGACTTCAGTGTATCTTTCTGCAGGGGACAAAATTCAACCCATACAGACCTTATGTTTCTCTTGACCTATCTTGTTTCATGACTCTTTCATTTGGGAATTCATTCAGCAAGCATTTATTGAGCACCTGTTAGAGTCCACCCACCACACCGGGTATGAGGGACTCCCACTCCCAAGAACCCACCATCCAGGGGACAAGTCCCCAGGCAGCTGCCAGGAAGTGCAGTCTAAGGACACTCAGAACAGGGAAACACTAAGGGGGCTCCTATCCCAGCCTCAGGGCATCAATGAAGCTTCTCAGAGGAAACGGTGATGGAGAGGAAAACTAGGCTGAATTCTATTAGGCTGGTGCAAAAGTAATTGTGTTTTGCCAGTACTTTTAATGGCAAAACGCACAATTACTTTTGAACCAACCTAATAGCAAGGCGAAGAAGTCATAAACAGAAAAACCTCCAAGAAACTAAGAGACAAGAGAAGCTGAGAGACTTTAGGAAACCTTGGATGATTCAGCAAGGTACAAACAGAGGCATGGCAAGAGAGATGAAAATCCAGAAAGTTACATTGGGTGCTCATATGTCACTGTAATGCCAAGGCACCCACAGAGCATCGTGGGCTCTGATTACAGGTGCCATCCATTGAACACACACTGTGAGCACCGTCTCCTATAATCACTCCAGCCACCCTGCAGGGGTGGGGTGCTGCACATGTCACCGGTGGGGAATCTGCAGCAACCTCAATTCTTGCCTCCTCAGAAGAAAGAATTTAACTGAGGAAAATAAGGCAGAAGGAGAGACTGAGGCAAGCTTCAGAGCAGGAGTGAAATTTTTAAAAGCTTTAGAACAGAAAAGAGAGGAGGCGGGGTGAGGGAAGGGAAAGGGAGAGAAGGGGAAGGGAGGGGAGGGGAGGAGAGGGGAGGGGAGGAGAGGGGAGGGGAGGGGAGGGGAGGGGAGGGGAGGGGAGGAGAGGGGAGGGGAGGAGAGGGAAGGGGGAGAGAGGAAAGTGCAACTTGGAAGAGGACCAAGGGGGCAACTTGAGAAACCAAGTGCACAGCTAGACCTCTTGAATGGGGTTTTCTGCATTGGCATACTTCCAGGATCTTGCATTACCTCTCCTCACTCCTGAGATCTTATTAGGAAGCTGCTGATCAGTTTCAGATGTTTTCTCTTAGGAGCCTGCCTTTCCCTGGCAGTGGCTGTGACCAATTATTATTTTAGAAAAACAGTTGACAACCGCCTGACCATCACCTGAGGGTCACTCAACACTCCTAGAGTGTGTGTGTGCCCAGATGGTGGGGGCATTCCTGCCCTGCTCACACCTAACTAGCCACCCCCTGCAACACATTGAACAGGTGGGAGAAGTGAGGCCTGCTGCATTGACGTTTCTCTCCCCAGGTCACATGAGAGAGGCAGTGGAGACTGTCCTCTGGAACTCAGCTCCACAGTCTGGGCCACCCCTGCATCTGCAGACTGGTCCCCTCCCAGACATTGCACCGGTGTGGAAAAGAAGGGGAAGGGCTGGTGGCCAGGGCTTGTTTTCATCTGTGATGCCATCTTGGGTATTCACCCCAGAGCCTGCTAATTTAGGAGGCGCCACCGGGGCTCAGGAGCATGAGTGTGTGAACTGAAACACACCCAGCCCTGTCCATTCCAGCTGGAGGAAGCCTCTGAAAGGCACTTAGCTTTTTCATCCTGGGCCCTCAACAACCATTCGCTTCTGTCCTTGTGATTCCCACGACCTATTAATTTATTTTCTCAAACAACCTCAGCCCAGTCAACCATCTAGTTATTTTTGTCTCTGAAGCCACACAACAGATTCAACTACTTTGTTGTTGTTTTCATTTGTCAGCTAGGTATACAGGTATACAGAGTCATGAAGGAGCTGCCAGAACTCGTGGGTTTACCTGTATCCGTCGTCATACCCCAGACTCCTCCAAAGCTCATCCACACGGGAAGTTATCCGCCGAAAGAGTGTTTAGTGATGGAAATGGATCCCTGGGCTCTAATTTGCAGAAATGAAGGGCTCTAAATCTGCAGTGCTCTTGCTCAAGGAGGCTGCTGGGCTCTCTGCCTTGATTTGACTAATGAGTGTGGAGTTTGGCAGAGGCATTCTTGGAAGATTCTGGATTGGGTGCGTGTGTATACATAAAATAAAAGATGCGCTGCGGGTATTTTGAGCTAAACATGACTGATAGCTCTGTTTATTAAGATAGGAGCAGTCAAACCCTGGCTGTTTGAAGTTATACACAGATATGCCAAAGTATAGCCTCGTCCAAGTGCAGAGTCTCAGGGTAAACTCAAAAGAGAATATGTATTCTCCAAGTAGTGTTTGCTGAATAATGAGCCTAGAACACATACATGTCCCCCCACTGTATTATTTTCCTAATGAGTGTTTGGGGGGGCATTGGCTTGGCAAAAGAGCACTGGAATTATTGCATTATAAATGTGTTTATTCACGTAGGTGGGTACGTGCATACATCTGAATGAATATATGCATGTATTCCACACCTTGTTCCCACAAAGGGAATAAAGATGGCTAAGGAAGCTACGTAATAAAGTTTAAATAAATAGATGAGGAAACCAGGGCAAGTGAGATAGAAAATTAGGAATAAAAATAGAGGAAAAAAAAGTAGAGAGGAGGGCAAGTGGGTGTGAGGAGAGGAAGGAAAGATGAGGGGTGGGGAGCGAGAAAAAGAGAAGAGGAAGTGGTGAACAAAAGCTTCTGTTTCCATGGTGACCAGCAGCTCCGGGTCCGCAGAGATAAAGCTCCGGAAGATGCTATGGACTGACTGTTTAACCGGATGCTGTGGGCACACTTCCAAGCATCGTCCCTGCTCAGGAGGCACCCCCCTCCCAGGCTCTGGAAGCAGGAAGCTGCCCACAGCCCATACAATGCATAATTCCCAGACCTTGAACCATGCCTAACAGGCCAGAGTGGGCACCGGAGTCAAGCCGAGCCAACTGCGTTCCCTGTCTTGGGGGTTTGGAATCCAACCTGAGAGGAAGTCAGTGTCATTTGGTGACTTGACCTCTGTGTCATGGAGCATGCAATTTCAGAGGCGCTTCAGCCTGCCCCGTGCCTGAGAAGCAGAGGAAGTGAGCATGGTCGAGTTGAAGGTCAAAATAGCTCTTGCCAAGGTCATCCATGAACTCCATGAAGCTATCCATGAGTCCACTTCTTAATCTCTAAGCCACGTCGACCACTGTAACTGTGGCTTTCTTCTGGGAGACTCTCCCATCTGGGATCCTGGAATGCCCTGACCAGGCCTTCTCTGCCTCCTCTTTCTTCAACCAGACTCAAGATGCTTCTGTTCCTTAGCACGGGGTCTGGGCCCCTTTCCGCTTCTAGCTTTCCCCCTTCTCTCTCTAGCGACATCTGTCCATTGCATCCATTGCTGTGGCTTTAAATTCATGCAGAGAAGTCCCGTGCTCCAGGTCTGTGCTTCGGACAGCCTCCTTGACATCTCCACTCAGATGCAGCCACGAGGTCCCAAACTTCACTTCAAAAGTGAACTCCTCATTTTCTTCCCCAGATTTGTTTTCCTCCTCTCTGCCAACAACACCATCCTCTACCTGGATGGTTACTTAAGCCAGAAGCCTGGCACTCGGGCCTTAAATCCTCAGCCCTCAGCATAACATCCATCAGCACGTCTTGTAGATTCAACTTCCGAGATGTACCATGAATCTGTTTTCTTCTCTGATTCCCTAAGATTTCACTAACCTCATTCAGGCCACCACTGTCTCCAACCTCGATTTGCTTGACGGCCTCCTAACTAGTCCCAACGGTCCCTCTTCCTCCCTATTGTTCTCCACGCTGCAGCCAGAGGGGCCAGCTCATAGTGACAAATCGATCTGCTTCAAACCCTTTCACTGATTCCTCCCACCCAAAGAATAAAATGCAGACTCCTCAACAAGAGGTTTGAGATTGGACCTGCTCTGGTCTCCTCCCCTCCCGCAGCTCCTGTGATGCCTTCCTCACTTCTCTCCCGACTAGCTCCTTTCAGTTTTTAAAGTACTTCCTGCCTTGGGGCCTTGCACTCGCTGTTCCTCTGCCTGACAGTCCTCGCCCTGCCCTTCCCACACTTGCTCCTGCCTGACACATCTCACTCTGCACATCACCCCTGTGTGGCAGGGAGAGTTCCTCTCACCTCCTCCCAAAATAAGCCCCACACAGGACAGGTACGGTGGCTTATGCCTGTAATCCCAGCACTCGGGGAGGTCGAGGTGGGTGGATCACTTGAGGCCAGGGTTCGAGACCAGCCTGGCCAATATGGCAAAACCCCATCCTATTACAAATATAAAAATTAGCCAGGCATGGTGGTGGGTGCCTGTAGACACAGCTATTTTGGGAAGCTGAGGCAGGAGAATCACTTGAACCCGGGAGGCGGAGGTTGCAGTGAGCTGAGATTGCACCACTGCACTCCAGCCTAGGAGACAGAGTGAGACTCTGTAAAAAAAAAAAAAAAAAAAAAGCCCCACGTATTATTCTCCATCTCAGCTACCTGCTGAGCCTTTCAGACAACTGGTCATTTTTGTTGTCTTGTATGATGTCTGATGTCAGCTTTCCTCACTGGTCAGTGGCTCTTTGTGTACAGGTCTGTGATTGATCCACAATACATCCTCAGAGTCAGTCCATAGTATACATTCATGTATTATTTTGAAAGCTAAGCAGACAGAAAGCAATGAGGGGAAGTGAGAAAGTGCTCTATGAACTTTCCAGTCCCTGGCCCTGGTTGCTCAGGACACCAGCCCTGGAGTTTTGCTGAACACTCCTGTAGTCGGCCAGCAAAGCCCTCTGCTGCCATTGAGCAATTCTCTGCTCCTGAAAGCAGCACCTAGCACCTGGCTATGACTCTGTGCCCTCTGGGAAACCAGTCACCAGCTTTGAAAGTCTGTGGACTCCAGGGCACTTGGCATAAGGCTGCTCTTTCTCAGCCTTGAAGTTCTGTGCTGTACTTCATGCTTTTGGAGAAAAAAAAGTACTTGTGCAAACCTGAATTACCACAGGAGGAGACAGCATCTCAGCCAGCAAACATCCCCAGCCCTAGGGGCACTGTGTTGGCCATTGGTGAGCTTGCATTGCATCTCAGGGGATTAGGGGCCAAAATGCTATAATATGTGTGATCAGAGGCAGCTGGATGAACTGGGAGTAGGTGGTGGGATCCACGGAGTAGGGAGGGGCTGGAGCCCTGGGAGAGAGAAGCCGCTCTGATCATTGATACACTAGATAAGGCTCTGGATTGTTCTGGGCTTCTGTGTCCAGGTCTGCAAGACTGAGACAACCAGGGCCATCAAGTCACTTGGCTGAGCACTCCCACCCCACCCCCATTCACTCTGTGCTCTTTTCCATGGAGCCCCATGGGAGTTCCCATTCACTGCCTTTGACCCGTCATCTCTGACTACATTAAGCCCGCTCCTTTGAGTGGTGACTGAAGTCCGTCTAACAGCTCAGCTTTCCACGTGTGCATCTGATCTCCCTAACTCAGTCTCCTCCAGGGCAAGGACGTTGCTTTCCTCTCTCTTCCTCAGCTCAGAACCTGGCAAACAGCAGGCATCAAATTAATGTTTGTTGGTTTGGTCTGGCTAAGTGATCTGAAGAATCCTTTCATTCCCCTAGCTCAAGCTACCTTCCGCCATTTGATTCTTTTTTTTTTTTTTTTTCTTTTGAAACTTGGTCTTGTTCTGTTGCCCAGGCTGGAGTGCAGTGGCGCAATCATAGTTCACTGCAGCTTGAACTCCTGGGCTCAAGGGATCCTCCTGCCTTGATCTCCAGAGTAGCTAGGACTACAGGCATGTGCCACCACGCCCAGCTCTGAGCCTCGTCTTAATTGCAGTTGCTTGCTCGATGGGGTGAGTAGGGAGGGGGAATGACAGATGGGGAGAGAGGGGGCAGAGGGGAAGCCAGGACAGGAAGGGAGGGGAGGGAAGGCTGGGCTTGGTGTTTTTGAAATTGAGTGAGATTGGGTGGAGGCATAGATATTCAGCTTAAGGCAAAGAGGGAGAGAGTAGGAGATGAAAATAGATCTATACAATCAGCAGATGCCAAAATATTCATAATGTTCCCGAATCTCCCTTAACATCTCTCTAGAGAAGCCCGTAGAAAAGATCCTTTATTCCATTTCTAATTCAGGATCCGCTTTGATGTGCTCAGGCCCAGGAATGAAAGTTACAATGACTAACATTTTTAATGTCATTAAAAATAATTAAATTACATAGTCATTTCTCACACTCAGCCTGGACTTTTTTCAACACTTTCTTTCAAAATGAAACATTACAAAGACGTCAGTAGGTTGGAGAGAGCCTGCGGACAGAAACTTCCTTCCAAGGGCTGCTCATGATAGAGGATTATATTGGGCTTCACAATTCATCTGAAGTTTTCTTGCTATTTCGTAAGCATAATAATAGATATAAAGCCTCGGATTTTAATGGCGCCTTTCTACCTAACAACCACATGTGGGCTGACAAACATTCTCTTTTTGTATGTTAAAGAGGAGAGAAGTGTTACTAGCCCCATTTCACAGAAGTAGCAATTTGATGATTCATAGCATTCAGCACTGATATTCACTGAACACCTGCCATATTCTAGGCACTGAGCTTTCATACACTCTCCTTTATACCTCTCAGCCAGCTTTTCAGGACTGAGAAAGGACTCCAGCCTGGACCACCTGACTGAAAACTCACATGCTCCAACACTGTGTTTTGTAACTTGTTCAACAAATCTTTATTGAACAGCTACTATGTGCCAGACCTTATCCTGGCTGCTGGGGATACAGTGGTACAGGAGACAGATCTCTGTGTTGGCAGGGATGGTGTTATAATAGGAAGATGTAAAGAAACTAAAACAAGGTGATGTATTCAAGACTACAGGGCAGATGTGAGGGAGATGAATGACAAGAGGGGCCCATTCACAAGAAAATACGGGCAGAGCATTCCAGTCGGAAAGAAGCCCAGGGATCTAAACATGTTGGTATTTATTATTTCCTCAGCCATGCCACCTGAATATCTAGTGTAAGACAATAATTATTAATACAGAAACAAATATTCACTGCTTATTTATAACAATGAAAACAAATAGAAATGACCTAAAATCAAATAGAAGGAAATTTCAAGGAATTATGACACTTGTGCTTGCTGAAATATTATGCAGTCATGAAAAATAACTTGACAGGTTTTGATTCTGGCTAGGAGGCATACCTTACTCTCTATCTCTCCTACTGGTTACAACTGAAAACTCAGGACAGACTATGTAAAATAATTATCAGAGTACTGTGAAAAATAAACAACAACAGAATGGGGAGGGAAATAAAAACTTGAAGAAATACAGAGGCGACAGAGTGTCCTGGAGTGTCCCCACCTCTTATTTCCTGGCTTAGACACTAGAAGAGCTAAATTTTCAACTGTGTGGCAGATGTGATGTACACAGAATAAGCTCCAATAAAAATCCTCTCTTTCTGGCCAGAAAATCAGAAGGGCAGCTTTTGCAGTGCACGGCGTGGGGATAACTCTGCATTTTGTTTTCTTTTCCCTCCTTTTTCACTCTCCCAACCCTGTCCCGAGGCAAGCCCCAATCATGACGCTGTGATCTGCTTCAGCAGCAGTGGTCATGGAAGCCATACAGGCATGTAAAGTTCTGAGAAAATTCTTTCCTCTGACTAGAGGAAGCTGGAAAAGGGGTCCCTGTGGTCAAAAGAGAGGCAATAAGGATATCTGTTACCCCTCTTTCTTTTTTTCCTATCTATTTTGTCCTAAAGTGGACCCAGTCATTTTAGGATGAATGAGTGCATGAAAACACAGGGAACTTAAAAACTCCAGCTAGAGCACCAAGAAAGGGGGCCACTGGGAGCTGGAGAGTGTGGAATAAATTTAGAAGAGGAGGCAGCTGAATAAAGAGAGCCCCTAAATCTGTGTTTGAAGCCCCCAGCTCCTCTCTGAGCTGCACATGTATGGCACTAGCATAAAGTAGCACAGACAAGGCTTTGAGAATATAACTGGTGTATATCCACTGCTCAGGACCCAGACTGGACCCTGGGTGGTGCCCACACAGGACATATTCAAATAGCCTCACAGAGGCTTTGAAATTTAAACTGACATTGAAACTGCAGCCCAGAAAAGATGCACGGGGATCTGTGGTCCAATCCTAACCAACTTGATTACCTGCTGAAATGAAATAATCAACATTTAACAGAGAATTTTAACAGTGCCCATAGCCTGATCTCATAATATTCAAAAATATCCAGGATACAATCTAAATTTACTCAACATACTAAGAACAAGATACATCCCAACAACCACAAGATAACCCAGATGTTGGCATTATCAGACAAAGACTTTAAAGCAGGTATGACAACCATACTCCATAAAGTAAGGATGAACACTCTTGAAACAAATAGAAAGTTACAAGCTCTCAGTAAAGAAATAGAACCAATAGGAAGGAACCAAGTGGAAAGTTTTAATAACTGAAACATACTAATAGAATTTTTAAAAAGACACCTAGAGGAGCACAATAAGAGAATGGAAATGGCAAAAGAGAGTCGGTTAATTTGAAGACAGGTTGTCTTAGTCCATTTGCATTGCAATGAAGGAAATACCTGGGACTGAGTAACTTACAAAGAAAAGAGGTTTATTTGGCTCACAGTTCCATAGACTGTACAAGGATGGCAGTGGCCTCTGCTTCTGGTGAGGGCCTCAGGAAACCCACTCATAACAGCAGGTGAAAGGGAGGCAGGATGGGGAGATCACATTTCAGGAAGTGAAAGAAGCATGAGAGAGAGGAGGAGGTTCCAATCAGGCCTCATGGGAACTAACAGAGTGAGCACTCACTCATTACCACAAGGACAGCACCAAGCCTTTCATGAGGGATCCACCATCATGACCCAAACACCTCACACCATACCTTTTTTCCAACAGTAGGGATTAAATTTCAACATGAGATTTAGTGGGGTCAAACAAACTAAATCCAAACTGTGGCATAGATCAATAGACATTACCCAGTGATAAAGAAATGAAAGATTAAAAATAACAGGGCCTCAGTGTCATTTCTTATTAAAGACATGGAGACCAAAAGATTATTGAAAATTATTTTTAAAGTTCTCAAAGACATGATTCCTGTATCTGGCAAAAATATCCTTCAGGAATGAAAGCAAAATGAAATAAAGATATATTCAGATGAAGAAAAACCAAGATAGCTTATCACCAGTAGTGTATAAATTTAAAAATAGATTTCAAAAATAAGAACAATGCAAAATTATTTTACAAAGGGCTTGTTATTACTTTGAAAAATTTCTATGATCTAATGTTTAAAAAAATACAAAATTTAAAAAATATAGTTCATGCAGTCATATCCAAAAATACTATACATAGAGAAAAAGTTAGGCAGAAGTAAAGTAAAGTATTATTAGTGACTTCTTTTGGCAAAAAGGCCTATTGGTAAATTGTCCTTTTATTTTATTTTTTAATCTTTTCCAAAATGTCAGTGGATAATTGTATGGTTTAAATGTATCTCCCAAAGTTCACATGTTGGAAACTTAATCCCCAATATGACAGTGTTGAGAGTTGAGACCTTTTAGAGATGATTAGGTCATGGTGGCTTTTCCCTCATAAATGGATTAATGCTGTTATCTCAGGATTGAGTTAGTTATTGTGGGAGTGGGTTCCTTATAAAAGCTTGACTTTGGTCCCCTCTTCTCTTTTTCTCTCTGGCATGCATGCTTTCACCCTTCCACCTTCCGCCATGGGATGATGCAGCAAGATGGCTTTCATAAGATGCTGGCACCCTAATCTCGGACTTCTCAGCCTCCAGAACTCTGAGAAATATTTTTCCCCTTATAATTTACCCAGTTTGTGGTATTCTGTTATAGCAACAAAAAACAGATGAAGACAATGGTCAACCATTTTTACAACATTAAAAAAAGCTACTTCTGAATGCACTGGTTTGGTAAGGAAAAAGCGTGGAATAAATCTCTCAATTTTAGTCCAAGAAAAAGAACAAATTCTTGAAGATTTCTTTCTAAAGAGAGGAGGTGTAAGAGAGTGCCCACCAGATGAAGAATATGGCCCATTATTTCAGCTTTCACCCATGTTCATGAGGGTCCAATTATCTAAGTTCATAAGACAATTATTTTTTTTAAAAAAAAGCATCTGAAGTTCAAAGTTATTAAACATTATAGATTTGGCCTGCCTGACAGTTCTTAAAGTTGTTAATTCTGTTTTCAAAGAGAAAAAGGTCTTTATCGGAAAGAATCTTCCCAGATGCTAGTGGTAACCACTGCTTCACAATTGATAAAAATCATCCACTAAAAGGAAGAAAAAAAAAAAACCAGCTAGCCTCAAATGGCAGAAGCAGATTTTAAGGCTTAAGGGATGTTCTGTGAACAAGATAAGAGTGGGTAGCCAACCTATCCCTATACTATATCATATCCAACGCATGAAAGACAAGGAATGAAGACAGCTAACAGATAAGCATGAGCCCAGGCTCCAGGTGATGGACATGGTAGCAGAGGCTCAGATTCAAACACCTCTGTGCTGAATAATTCAATGGACCTACAGGGTAGAAGAGACAGCCACGTGTGCCATTGTGAGCCTGAGTGAAGAAGGGAATGACAGACATTAGGAGGGTAAAAAGAATCCCAGGAGACCCAGAGTTTTAGAATCAAGATTTGCAATTCCCTGGCAACATCCAACTTTGAGGAGGAAAGGAGATTCCTGGCTCACAACTCTTCCAGGAGCTAAGAGATGGGATAGCTGAGGTCTGAAAATGTGTGTGATGCAATGTGTGATGCCCGATGGCTCCCCTTTTGATTAGGGAAGCAGAGGGAAGAAGAGCCCTCTCCATCTTTTCCTGTACAACCCTTTGAATGTGTTCCCTTTAAAGAAGAATGTCTCTTGTTCTACTCCAGGACCCAACCTGAGCACAACTGACATTTGGGGGCAGGTGTTTTTGTTGTAGGGGCTGTCCTGTGCATTGCAGGGTGTTGAGCAGCATCCCTGACCTCGACCCCATAGATACCAGGAGCACCCATGCCCCACACTTGTGACAACCAAATATGTCTCCAGACATTACCAAGTGTCCCCTGAGGTGCAAAATCACCCCACTTCAGAACCATCATTCTATCCATTTTGGAAATTTCATGGATCGTGATCTCTGAAGAAGCAAAAGGTGAGTTCTGGTGTCTTAACCACGGGTATGGCCGCTGAGCCCAGCAAAACCTAAGGGAATAAGGGCAAATATATAAAGTTCAATTTTTTTTTAATTTAAAAAGGGTAAAAATTTTTTCTGGATGTAATGCAATTTTGCCCTTCTAAAAAATATATGCTGTCCCTCTTGGATATCTGTGTTTTAGGTATTCACTCATTCATTCAAGCAATGTTCACTAAGTGCTGGCTTTCCTGTGCTCCTCACTCAGCAGCAGCCAGCCCAGCCAGCTTGCATTTGCGGCAAGTCTCCTGAGTTTGTATAAGCAAATACAGAACTTTACTGTACTTTGCCTCACTGAGTCTACAACAGTTCTGAGAGCTGAGATTAAATTCCCCAAAGCATAGGAGGCTCGGCGAGCTGAGAGAACGTGCCCAAGTGAGCAGGAATTCGGGATGGGGAGGGAAGCTCTTCTTTATGAAATATCTCCCGCTGCAGAATACAGGAGGACTGGAAGAACTTCATTTTGCAGCCCGAGTAGAATAATTGATTCAGGCCAGAATGATCATTGGTTGAAAAACTATTGGGAAACAGGATATTCACATGAGGCGAATGTATCACCCACAGATACCTGACTAATCGCAAAAGGAAAAGTCACTGTCAACACCTTAACCAAGGGATCAAACTACCCACTGTGGAACAGCTTGAGGCCGTGCAGTGCAAAGTCTCCACCCTCACTTAGGAAGTGTTTCACCAGGGAAATCTAATCAAGTCTCTATACCTAACTCCTGGTTCAGGGGAAAAAAGGGGATAGAAAAACATGCAAAATTGCCACAAGGACACAAGAAGACAGATCACGAACCTGGGGCATTGTAAAAGGCAATTGGCCTGCATTCTTCAAAAAGTTGGGGTTGTGGAAAAGAAAAAGAAAAGGTACAGTAGCCATTCTAAATGTAAAAACATTTAGAGGTATAACAAGCAACTGCAATGTGTGTACATGCGTTGGATCCTGACTTTTAAGAAATAGACATGAAACACATTCTTAGCACACATGAGGAAATTTGAACATAAATTAAATGATATGGTTTGGCTGTATCCCCACCCAAATCTCGTCTTGAATTATAGCTCCCATAATTCCCTCCTCCTATGGGAAGGACCCAGCGGGAGATAATTGAATCATAGGGGTGGTTCCCTTCATACTGTTCTCGTGGTATCGAATTAGTCTCACAAGATCTAATGGTTTTATAAAGGGGCATTTCCCTGCACAAGCCCTCTTCTCTTGTCTGCCTCCATGTGAGGCCTCCCCAGCCAGGTGGAACTGTAAGTCCATTAAACCTCTTTCTTTTGTAAATTGCCCAGACTCAGGTATATCTTTATCAGCAGTGTGAAAACAGACTAATACACTAATACGCTAAGTCAAATGATTGCTATTTTTTTCAAGTGTAATAACAGTATTGTGGTTATATACGTAAAAAAAGGAAAAAACTTTTTCTTTCTGCACTCTCACATATGCTTCACTTCTGACACCAAATGTGCAGATTTTCCATACCAAGCAGCTCACCAAATCTCCAGACACCAACTGTGTGTTCTGCTATGCAGTTAGGACACTAACTATCTAGAATTGGTGCAGACTGCCGCCCTCAGATGAAGGGCTGGGTCCCACAAGACTACCCCCACTGCAGACATCAGTTACAAACAGCAGGTCCCCAGGTTACCCACACTTCCGTCTGACGTGGCTACAATGACCCCATGTAGAGGTTCCTGTGACCCTCTCCTTAGGTTCCATAATTGGTTCTAATGGCTTGCAGAACTCAGGGAAACACCTACTGGTTTCCTGGTTTCTGGTACTGGTTTGTTATAAAGCCTATGGTAAAGGACATAGATGAACAGCCAGAAGAAGCGTACACAGGACAAGGGTTGAAAGAGTCCTAAGTGCAGGAGCTTCTGTCCTCATGGAGTTGGGGTGCACCACCCTCCTGGCACAGGGACGTGTTCACCAACCCAGAAGCTCTCCAATTTTTATGGAAGTTTCATCACTTTGGCATAATTGATCATAAACTCAATCTCCAACTCTTTTTTCCTACCCAGGGGATGAGGAGTCGGGGTGGGTAAACTGAAAGTTCTAAGCCTCTAGTCCTGGATTGGTCTTTTTGGTAACCAGACTCCATCCTGAAGCTATCCAGGAGCCCAAGAAGAGTCATTTCGTTAGAACAAAGAATGACCCTATCATCCAGGAAATTCCATGGGATTTAGGAGTTCTGTGTCAAGAACCAGGGTCAAATACACTCCTAGAACACCTTATTGATCAGAAAATTCCAAAGGTTTTGGGGGTTCTGTGCCAGAAACCAGGGACAGAGACCAAATACATTTATTTTTATTGTATCACAATCAGAAAATGTTCTTAGGAGGTACGTGCTAGGGGATTATAATTTAGGGGTGAAGTGTCATAATAAGTCAACTTATTTTCAAATGATTTTTATATATGTTCAATTATATATTTATATCCACAGAGGGGTGGGAGGTGTGGGAGAGAAATGTGGCCCCTGGACCCAATTTATGCCCTGAATCTGCTGGATTTTCCACTGTTTTATACATGTCTCTAGCAGGGGAGAAGTTCAGGAAATGACCCACTGGTTATTTTTTTCAATTAAAAGAGAATTCAGGCTTGAAAGCTTGCCCAGTTGTTCAGCAAGTTTCCAGACCTCATTAAGCAGTGGAGATTATTAGAAAGATTCTCACACCCTTATTAATTTTGTTTTCCAGGGAATCCAAGATCATCTTTGTCAGCCTTTGCTAAATCTGCAAAACACGTCGGCATCTTGATTGCTAATTAGTGTACCGGGAAGAGATAGTGGCTTCCACAACAATTTCACATAATAGAATGAATTTAATTAAAATGCATAAATTTTAAAACACCCTAATTTGTGAACATCCTCTTGGAAATCTTATGTCTGTGCCAAAATATTTGTAAGTTGCACACATCCAACAAAATTGGCATCTCCTGCGTCTCTCGTGTGTGTATTACGGGTAAAGCTTATTATTCCTGCAACACTTTGGGTCCCCCCACCCTACCACACTTACCACGCCATGTTTCTGTCTTGTTTACCTACTTTTTCCTTAGACTATAAGAGTTATTCATTCATTCATTCATTCATTCATTCAATGAATATTTATTGACAAACTACTAAGTATCAAGGCTCTGTTCTAGAAATGAGAGAGAGAGCAATGAACAAATTCATGGAGCTTCCAGATGCAACCATAGCAAATTATAATAACATGTTAAAAATTTGGCAAAGTTCTATACATTAGGCAAAAGTGCCCTATTTTTACTGATTTCCAGTGAAACCTCAGTAACATACGTATGCATTTAATGCTTTCACAGTGTAGCAGGGTCTCAGGGCTGGAAGAACTTCCAGAGACACATGTCCCAAGCCCACCCTCTTCTACAGGAGTTACCCACGACATGCTCTTCTCATGGCAGATCCTAAGCGGGCCAGAGGGCCAGCACCATTGTGTCTGTGCCATGTCTTTAACATGCCATTGGCCAAAGTAAGTCTCCAGCCAATTCCAAACCAAGGCCAGTGAGGAACTGGGAACAATAACTTAATCTTCCGATACCGGATCTTGCCATGGAAATCCTGTTTCCACCACTTTCTGCTCTTCTCTCTCTGCTAGCTCTACTGTCCTTAAGATTTAATTTGGATATCACCTCCTCTGAGGACTCCTCTGTGGTTTGGATGCTCTTCCTGGGTTCCCCCAGTGTCCTGGGCATGCCTCTACCATGGCACCTAGCACCGTTTATTGGAATCATCTGTGTCTCTCTCTCCCTTGAACTACACTCGCCTGACAGATGTCTTCAGTTGCCTCCTGAACATCTTTTCTCCCCTTCTTTAGAACTTCAGAGAACATCAGTTTTGTCCAGGGCAGTGGACAAAATTGGGTCCTGTTAAAACTATTCACTTTCCTGGATTATCTTTCAATTAAGCCAACCACTCAAAACACTCTGCATAGTTTTCTTAAAAGAGATACATCCAGAAACTCTGTCTTCCTTTTGTTTTTGTCCTTTGCTCCTCCCCTTTCTCCTGCCTGGGACATAAACATCATGTCCAGAGTGCAGCAGCCATGTTGCAATCATGAGGACTAAAGCCATGAGTTAAAGATGATATAGCAGAAAGGAAGACAAGACGGGGGAAGCCCCGGTGGCTTTTGAGCTGCTGTGTCCACCCTACTGCCTGGCTCCAGACTATGTTATGTGAAGAAAATCCTTTCACTTCATTAAGTCACTTATGTTCAAGTTTCCTGAGAGTTCCAGCCAAATGCCCCCTAACTGACAGAACCTCTCAGGGAAGAGACAGACATTACTCATTCTTGCATCTCAGACCAGGGACAGGTTCTGGCACGTAGGAACCCAGTAAGTGTTCATCTGTGGATGAGCACATGGCCTTACCAAAGCTCTGCCAACCTTCTCACCTCAGTCTCACCCCTACCTGCTCTCAATTTCCAGACCTCGGCCATGCTCCTCGGGGATCCCTTCATGCATGCCAACTTCCAGCTCACAACTGAGCCTTTTTCAAAGGTTGCTCCCTTTACAGGAAGGACAGTCTCTCCTCTTTCTCTACCTCCCTTGAGGCTGCCTTGAGGCTTCTTCTCTGGCAGCCTTCTGTGCCCCACCCTCCAATGATGTCAGACTAGCAAAATGCCCCTGTACCTCAGTGTTCTCATCCATGAAATGGGCATGATGATAGTACCTGCCTCAGAGAGTTGATGTGAGAATCAGAATAGCCAATTCTTACAATCAGAGAGCAAAAAACGTACATAGGCTCACCTCATGCCAGACACTATCCTAAGTACCTCACATGCCTTTAACTCATTTAATCCTCCCCATGACCTACAAGTGCTAATGTCAACCTCACTTTACAGATGAGGAGACTGAAGCACCATACCCAAGGTCACACAGTGAATGAAAGGCAGAGCCAGGATTACACTGAGCAGGCAAGCTCTGGAGTCCAGGCACTTACCTGTTGCTCCATGTGACCTTAGGGCTTCCAACTGCACCTGGTTCCTTAGCTCCCAATAACTGCTAACAACAATTCTCACCAGCCAGGCACCTGCCACTCTGGAAGTCATTGCTTGTGCATTCACTGCATCAGGCTTTGTTATCCCCAGGTGAGTGCAAATGGGTCACATTCATAATTTCATCCAACATTTGTGTGGTTTTAGTTCCCACCTACTTGTTAGCAAGATATCCAATCTTGTTCCCCTGGATCTCACTTTCGGGAATTTTCTCTAGGAACCTCCCAGTGCTGGGGGTAGGTACCAGGCACATTGTTCACCCAGGATCTGCACCACCCTGAGGACCAACACACTCAACTGTGCCCCAGCATCCTGGCCTATTCGTGAACATCTAATGCCCACATTAACACACAGCACAGAGCTTGTCTGCCAAATCTCCTGGCCGTGGCACACACTCCCCTCCACCACCATATACTCCTGTCATCCTGCCTTCGAGAACTTCACAGACCACAGATTCATGCCTGGAAATTGGTTTCTTGAGTGCTGAACAAGGGTGGTCACCAGAGAGCTTTGATTCACCACAAAGATTGTCTGTGTACACCTGGCCAGGCCAACCTCAATAGCTGGTCCCAGACCTTTCTAAAAACTCTGCAAAGAGAGCCAGAGTACATGGTCTGAAGACCTCTGTTGCGGTAGACTGTTTCTATATTTTAAGATGCAGTTTTCAAATAACTGCAATTTAAAATTGGTGAATTTTATTCTATGTGAATTATGTCTCAACAAAGCAGAATACATCAACACATGTGGCTACAGCCTGCTTTTCTTTTTTTTTTTTTTTTTTTTTTTGGATTTTATCTTGATCACCTTATTTGAAACTGGGCAACACCCGCCTATGAGTGAGAACATGCAGTGTTTGATCTTCTGCTCTTCTGTCAGTTTGCTGAGAATGATGGTTTCCAGGTTCATCCATGTCCCTACAAAGGACACAAACTCATCGTTTTTGATGGCTGCATAATATTCCATGGTGTATATGTGCCACATTTTCCCTGTCCAGTCTATCATCAATGGGCATTTGGGTTGGTTCCAGGTCTTTGCTATTGTAAACAGTGCTGCAATGAATATTCATGTGCACGTGTCCTTATAGTAGAACGATTTATAATCCTTTGGATATATACCCAGTAATGGGATTGCTGGGTCAAATGGAATTTCTATTTCTATGTCATTGAGGAATCGCCACACTGTCTTCCACAATGGTTGAACTAATTTACACTCCCACCAACAGTGTAAAAGTGTTCCTATTTCTCCACATCCTCTCCAGCATCTGTTGTCTCCAGATTTTTTAATGATTGCCATTCTAACTGGCATGAGATGGTATCTCAATGTAGTTTTGATTTGCATTTCTCTGATGACCAGTGATGATGAGCATTTTTTCATATGTTTGTTGGCCTCATGTATGTCTTCTTTTGTAAAGTATCTGTTCATATCCTTGGCCCACTTTTGAATGGGCTTGTTTGTTTTTTTTCTTGTAAATCTGTTTTAGTTCTTTGTAAATTCTGGATATCAGCCCTTTGTCAGATGGGTAAACTGCAAAAATTTTTTCCCATTCTGTTGGTTGCCGATTCACTCTAATAACTGTTTCTTTTGCTGTGCAGAAGCTGTGGAGTTTGATTAGCTCCCATTTGTCTATTTTGGCTTTTGTTGTCAATGTTTTTGGTGTTTTGGTCATGAAGTCCTCGCCTACGCCTATGTCCTGAATGGTTTTGCCTAGATTTTCTTCCAGGGTTTTTATGGTATTAGGTCTTATGTTTAAGACTTTAATCCATCTGGAGTTAATTTTAGTGTAAGCTGTCAGGAAGGGGTCCAGTTTCTGCTTTCTGCACATGGCTAGCCAGTTTTCCCAACACCATTTATTAAAAAGGGAATCCTTTCCCCATTGCTTGTTTTTGTCTGGTTTGTCAAAGATCAGATGGTTGTAGATATGTTGTGTTGCCTCCGAGACCCCTGTTCTGTTCCATTGGTCTATATCTCTGTTTTGGTACCAGTACCATGCTGTTTTGATTACTGTAGCCTTGTAGTATAGTTTGAAGTCCAGTAGTGTGATGCCTCCCACTTTGTTCTTTTTGCTTAGAATTGACTTGGCTATGCGGGCTCACTTTTGGTTCCATATAAATTTTAATGTGTTTTTTTCCAGTTCTGTGAAGAAGGTCATTGGTAGCTTGATGGGGACAGTGTTGAATCTGTAAATTACTTTGGGCAGTATGGCCATTTTGACGATATTGATTCTTCCTAACCATGAACATGGAATGTTTCTCCATCTGTTTGTGTTCTCTCTTATTTCGCTGAGCAGTGGCTCATAGTTCTCCTTGAAGAGGTCATTTACGTTCCTTGTTAGTTGTATTCCTAGGTATTTTATTCTCTTTGTGGCAATTGTGAATGGCAGTTCGTTCTTGATTTGGCTCTCTTTAAGTCTGTTATTGGTGTATAGGAATGCATGTGATTTTTGCACATTGATTCTGTATCCTGAGACTTTGCTAAAGCTGCTTATCAGTTTCAGGAGATTTTGGGCTGAGACAATGGGGTCTTCTAGATATACAATCATGTCGTCTGCAAATAGAGACAATTTGACTTCCTCCTTTCCTATTTGAATACCCTTTATTTCTTTTTCTTGCCTGATTGCTCTGGCTAGAACTTCCAGTGCTATATTGAATAGGAGTGGTGAGAGAGGGCATCCTTGTCTAGTGCCAGATTTTCAAGGAGAATGCTTCCAGTTTTTGCCCATTCAGTATGATATGGGCTGTTGGTTTGTCGTAAATAGCTGTTATTATCTTGAGATACGTTCCGTCAATACCTAGCTTATTGAGGGTTTCTGGCTTAAAGGGCTGTTGAATTTTGTCAGAGGCCTTCTCTACATCAATTGAGATAATCATGTGGTTTTTGTCTTTGGTTCTGTTTATGTGGTGAATTACGTTTATAGATTTGCGTATGTTGAACCAGCCTTGCATCCCCGGGATGAAGCCTACTTGATCATGGTGGATAAGCTTTTTGATGTGCTGTTGCAGTCGGCTTGCCAGTATTTTATTGAAGATTTTTGCATCTATGTTCATCATGGATATTGGCCTGAAGTTTTCTTTTCTTGTTGTAACTCTGCCGGGTTTTGGAATCAGGATGATGTTGGTCTCATAAAATGATTTGGGGAGAATTCCCTCTTTTTGTATTGTTTGGAATAGTTTCAGAAGGAATGGTACTAGCTCCTCTTTGTATGTCTGGTAGAATTTGGCTGTGAACCCGTCTGGACCTGGGCTTTTTTTGGGTGGTAAGCTCTTAACTGCTGCCTCAACTTCAGACCTTGTTATGGGTCTGTTCAGGGTTTCGGCTTCTTCCTGGTTTAGGCTTGGGAGGAGGCAAGTGTCCAGGAATTTATCCATTTCTTCCAGGTTTACTAGTTTATGAGTATAGAGCTGTTTGTAATAATCTCTGATGGTGGTTTGAATTTCTGTGGAATCTGTGGTGATATCCCCTTTATTGTTTTTTATTGCATCAATTTGGTTATTCTCTCTTTTCTTTTTTATTAATCTGGCTAGTGGTCTATTTTGTTGATCTTTTCAGAAAACCAGCTCCTGGATTTATTGATTTTTTGAAGGGTTTTTTGTGACTCTATCTCCTTCATTTCTGCTCTGATCTTAGCTATTTCTTGTCTTCTGCTAGGTTTTGAGTTTTTTGATCTTGCTCCTCTAGCTCTTTCAATTTTGACAATAGGGTGTCAATTTTTGATCTCTCCTTACTTCTCATGTGGGCACTTATTGCTATATATTTTCCTCTAGAGACTACTTTAAATGTGTCCCAGAGATTCTGGTATGTGTGTCTTCATTCTCGTTGGTTTCAAAGAACATCTTTATTTCTGCCATCATTTCATGGTTTATCCAGTCAACATTCAAGATCAAGTTGTTCAGTTTCCATGAAGCTGTGCGGTTCTGGGTTAGTTTTTGAATTCTGAGTTCTAACTTGATTGCACTGTGGCCTGAGAGACTGTTATGATTTCCGTTCTTTTGCAGTTGCTGAGGAGTGATTTACTCCCAATTATGTGGTCAGTTTTAGAGTAGGTGTGATGTGGTGCTGAGAAGAATGTATATTTGTGGGTTTGGGGTGGAGAGTTCTGTAAATATCTATTAGGTTTGCTTGGTCCAGGTCTGAGTTCAAGTCCTGGATATCCTTGTTAATTTTCTGTCTGGTTGATCTGTCTAATATTGACAATGGGGTGTTAAAGTCTCCCACTATAATTGTGTGGGAGTCTAAGTCTCTTTGTAAGTCATTAAGAACTTGCCTTATGTATCTGGGTGCTCCTGTATTGGGTATGTATATATTTAGGATCGTTAGCTCTTCTTGTTGCATTGTTCCTTTTACCATTATGTAATGTCCTTCTTTGTCTCTTGATCTTTGTTGCTTTAAAGTCTAATTTAACAGAGATGAGAATTGCAACTCCACTTTTTTTTTTTTTTGCTCTCCATTTGCTTGGTAAATCTTCCTCCATCCCTTTATTTTGAGCCTTTGTGTATCCTTGCATGTGAGATGAGTTTCCTGGATACAGCACACCGATGGGTTTTGGCTTTTTATCCAATTTGCCAATCTGTGTCTTTTGATTGGGGCATTTAGTCCATTTACATTTAGGGTTAATATTGTTATGTGTGAATTTGATACTGCCATTTTGATGCTAGCTGGCTGTTTTGCCCATTAGTTGATGCCGATTCTTCATTGTGTTGATTCTCTTTACCATTTGGCATGTTTTTGGAGTGGCTGGTACTGGTTGTTCCATTATATGTATAGAGCCTCTTTCAGGGGCTCTTGTAAAGCAGGCATGTTGGTGACAAAATCTCTGAGTACTTGCATGTTCACAAAGGATTTTATTTTTCCTTCACTTATGAAGCTTAGTTTGGCTGGATAGGAGATTCTGGGTTGAAAGTTCTTTTCTTTAAGGATGTTGAATATTGGCCCCTACTCTCTTCTGGCTTGTAGGGTTTCTGCTGAGAGATCTGCTGTGAGTCTGATGGGCTTCCCTTTGTGGGTAACCCGACCTTTATCTCTGGCTGCCCTTAGTATTTTCTCCTTCATTCCAACCCTGGTGAATCTGACAATTATGTGCCTTGGGGTTGCCCTTCTTGACGAATATCTTTGTGGTGTTCTCTGTATTTCCTGGACTTGAATATTGGCCTGCCTTGCTAGGTTGGGGAAGTTTTCCTGGATAATATCCTGAAGAGTATTTTCCAGCTTGGATTCATTCTCTTCATCGCATTCAGGTACACCTATCAAACGTAGATTAGGTCTTTTCACATAGTCCCACATTTCTTGGAGACTTTGTTCATTCCTTTTCACCCTTTTTTCTCTATTCTTGCCTTCCCATTTTATTTTATTGAGTTGATCTTCGACCTCTGATATCCTTTCTTCTGCTTGGTCAATTCGGCTGTTGAAACTTGTGCATGCTTCACGAAGTTCTCGTGTTGTGTTTTTCAGCTCCATCAATTAACTTATATTCCTTTCTATTTTGTCCATTGTCGTTAGCATTTTGTCAAATCTTTTTTCAAGGTTCTTAGTTTCTTTGCATTGGGTTAGAACATGTTCTTTTAGTTCACAGAAGTTTCTTACTACCCACCTTCTGAAGTCTGATTCTGTCATTTCATCGCACTTGTTCTCCATCCAACCTTGTTCCCTTGCTGGTGAGGAGTTGTGATCCCTTGTAGGAAGAGAGGTGTTCTGGTTTCTGGTGTTTTCATCCTTTTTGCGCTGGTTTCTTCCCATCTTTATGGATTTATCCACCTGTCTTCTTTGTAGTTGCTGGCTTTCAGATTGGGTCTCTGAGTGGACGTTCTGTTTGTTGATGATGAGGTTATTTCTGTTTCTTAGTTTTCCTTCTAACAGTCTGGCCCCTCTGCTGTAGGTCTGCTGAGGTCCACTCCAGGCCCTGCTTGCCTGGGGATCACCTGCAGTAGCTGCAGAACAGTAAGGGTTGCTACCAGTTTTCTTCTTCTGCTACCTTTGTCCCAGAAGGATACCTGCTAAGTGTCAGTCTGATCTCTCCTTTATGAGGTGGCTCTTTGGATATACAGGGGTCAGGGAGCTGCTTGAGGAGGCAGTCTGTTCTTTAGAGAAGCTCAAATGCTGAGCTGTGAGCTCCATTGTTCATTCAGAGCTGCTGGGCAGGTACGTTTAGGTCTGCTGCAGCAGAACTCATAAACTGTTTTTTGTTCCAAGGTGCTCTGTCCCAGGGATTTAGGGTTTTATTTATGAGTTTCCATTGTGCTGCTGCCTTCTCTTTTTTTCCTTCAGAGCTGCCCTGCCCAGCAAGGAGGCAGCCTAGTCACCGTCTGCCTGTAGAGGCTTTGCTGAGCTGCTGTGGGCTCTGCCCAGCTGCCGAGTGAACTTCCCTGCAGTCCTGTTTATATGGGTGTAGTTAGAACTGCCTCAGCAATGGTGGCCCACCCCTTATTGGCAGATTCTCTCTGTACTGGCGGGTTGCCTCAGCAATGGCGGGCTGCCTCAGCAATGGCAGGTTGCCTTGGCAACAGTGGGTTGCCTCAGCATTGGCTGACTACCTCTGTAGTGTTGGAGTGCCTCAGTAATGGCAGACACCCCTACCCCACAGAGCCGGACCGCCCCGGGTTCAGCTGCACTTGCTGTGAAACTCAATCCAGAGAGTTTCTGATTTCTGTTCTTTTGTGGGGGTGGGACCAGCTGAGCCTGATCACCTGGCTCCCTGCCTCAGAGCCCTTTTGTTTTTTTTTTAAGTTGGTGTTCCAGTCGCCTGTTGAAGAGGTGCCGGGATTGTGTGTTTTCCTGTGTGGCAACTCACTGCACTGGCTTAAACAGTGGCACTGAGATTCGTGGTGCTTTTTTTGCCCTGGAATCTACTGTCCTGGTTCCCTGTTCAGTCTCCTTTTTAAACATGAATGGGCGACTTCCCATGGCTGCAATCACCAGCCAAAAGGGCACCCAGACCAGTGTATTCTGTACGGAGAACCGCTGCACCGGGGCGCTGACAAAGCTGCCGTGCAGGGCAAAGCAACTGGGCTGGCCGACACAGCCGTGCCGGCAGAAACAGCCGTGCCAGCCAAAACAGCCACGCTGGTGACCCGTGGGGCTCCTCCTCCTGGGAATTTCCTAGTCTGTGGGCAATAAAAATGTGGCGTCCACTCACCCTCTGCACTTTCACTAGGAGCTGCCATCCTGAGCTGTTCCTAAAAGGCCATCTTGGATCAATCACATGCTTTTCTCATAATATGGCCTTAACACTGCTCCATCAAATTGTGGCATCTCTGTCCCCTCCCCTTAATCCTGTGATTGTGTTGACCAACAGATGATGGTGGAAACATCCCTATCTCTATGTGACTTCTGAGACAAGGTCAGAAAATTCTGCTTTGTTCTCTTAGGACACTCATGCTTGGAAGCCAGCCACCATGCTGTGAGGAAGCCCAAGCAGCTACACAAAGACGCTGTCTCTGGGTGTTCCTGATAACAGCCCTGGCTGAGATCCCAGGCAATAGCCAGCAGCAGATGTTCAACATGAATGAATGAACCATCAGATGATTCGAATTCACAGCCATTTAGTCCCCTAGCCTTTGAGGCTTCCCAGACATCAGAGATAGGAATAAACCATTTCTATTGGCTTCTATCCAGGTTGCTGGTCTGCAAAATCCATGAGCATTGAAAAATACACTTGTTTTATGCCACTAAGTTTGAGGTAGCTTGTTATACAACAGTGGTAACTGGGACATGGGGCTGCCCCAGAAGATCCTGGGAAGCCTGTGGTCCTGAGCAGAGCAGGGGGTACTCCTACAGGTGGCCTACAGCTGATATCTCTCCTAGGCAGGAGGCCAGGACTGGGAATCCTGGAGAAGCTAGCAGGCTTGAAGCCAGGAGACATCTGAGACCTTGTTGGGAGATCAGAGAAAAGGGGCTGTCACAGGTGACAGGACAGGGCAGGCATTGCCACCACAGGTAGTACCAGGACTGGTGACGGCTCAGCATGCAAGCCGGGCTGCTTTAGGGTGGCCACAGTGAGGGATCTGAGGAGCCAATGGGCAGGGGCACTGGCAGAGCACAGGAAGGATGCATTTTGGAGGATTCATGAGGCCAGACACTGGGTCCATGGAAAGATACTGGTGTCCTGGCAATCCTTCCCCTGGAATGAATGAGGCTGACTCAGCTTCTAGGAGCTATGGGTGTCCTGGTCAACACCACTGCCAGCTCTATGGGCCAGGGTCCCTCCAGTCTTCGACAAAATTGAAATTGCAGAACAGCAACTGAATCTGAGAAGAGACCAGATAAACTGAGGACCTACAAACAAGGCTAGGAGGAGGAAAGCCAGGAGGCCACCCTGGAAGAAACCTCATTTTTTACTACACTCACTGTTTCACTTCCTTTTGGATCCCAGTGTAGAGTAGGTACTCTGGCCAGAGTCCTCATTTCTTCTCCCTACCCACCCTCACCTCCACTCTTCCTGCTAGGAAGGGTTCCTCTGCCTTCTGCAAGCCTTAATTTAAAATGGTTACCTGCAAAGGTCCTGCCGCACCCTTGGTGGTAGCCAAGAGAGTCAAGCAGGTCCTGTCTTGGAGAGGGGATGTGCACCCACACACATACACAGCCCGCCCCTGCCAGCTCTGCATCTCTTCCGAAGACCCCATCTGTAGTCAGAAAGGGGCAAGAGCCTGGGACACACAGCCCCAACCACCAGTCATGATTCCCTCCTTGGGTAGGGCACCCCTGGTATGCCCAGAGCCCCTGCTGAAGCAGAGGTGACATGGGTTTTCCCAACCTTCCCTCCCAGCCATCTGCTGCATGCATAGCTGCCCAACCCATCCTAGACCATCTCTGTGCCCTGAAGCATCTGGCGCCCCTCAGCCCCGTCTTCTTCGAGGCCACCTGCCTGGTCCTTTTCTCACACCCGATACATGAAGCACACTGAAATGGCCACCTCACTGTGACACACCTTGATAGCTTCATCAGCTCTCCTGGGAAAATCCATGCCTGAGTACACACATGGGCCCTGTAAGCCAATCCCAGATCCCTACCCTGGGCTTTTGCTTGACTTCCCCCTTCCCACTCCCGCACCCCCACCCCACCCCCACCACCCACCTACAGCCCTGCTTCAGAGTCACTCTTTGAGGCCTTCTGTTTGCTCTCCGCAGCACCATCTGAACTGAAGGCAGAGGTGCTGTCCTCAGGAAAAACACATACTGGGGTGTGCTGCTTCCAGCAGCCCCATGACTCCAGCTTAGTTTATCTTGGGCATGAAGCATTCCAAAGGAACGTAGTTCTCCCCGTGCCAGGGAGCAGGACCGCAGAAGAGGCCGCACGAGCGCTAGTGCCTTCATGGGCTCCTACAGCACACTCAGGCCTGACTCCTGGACCCTGCTTCAAAGCAGGCTTGTCTTCCCCTTCCATCAGGACCTCCAAATTCACATAATTGAAAGATAGCAAGCCCAGAAGCAGGTTGATGAGGTAGGCAGACCTCCAGTAAGCGAATCAGGATCTGAAATTGCAAAACACGCCTGAGCGCTGCCATGTGCTTTTAATTTCCCTGTTACGGTTAAAGCAGGGAAAGACATGCAGTGAGTGGATCCAGTGAATTGCTAGAAGAATGCTGCAAAGCAAGGTCATGATGGCATTTCCTGACATTCATTTTAATCGAATAGTTTAATGTTAGATGATTACAACCCCATCAAATTTACAGAAAACGAGTATCCCAGGCAGTCTCCAGAGCTTGGCAAGGAGAAATAAATCTTTCATTCCCACAGCAGCTCATCTGAGGGCAGGCTAGGGAAACTTACCCACACTGGATTTGCCATAATATCCTGTTTGAAGGCCCAGGCTTCTGAGTGTACACCCATTCGTGGGGACAGCTTGACCACATGTAACCCCAACAGAGAGAACTAATCAGGCTCCTTAGTCAAGGAGGATCCTGAAAACTCAGGGAAGGGACTGACCACCACCACCAGATGGCAAAGAGACCTCCAGTGGAAGGGAGTGGGGAGCAAGTGAGCCTCAGCTCTCTGGTAATTAACAAAGGAGGAAGGGAGGTGAGAACAGCAGACCTACGTGGTCAAACCCCAATAAAAAAACCCTGGACACATGCTCAGGTAAATTTCTCTGGTTGACAATATTTCATGAATATTACTGAACATCGCTACCAGAAAAAGTGAGTCTGTCCATGAGTCCGTGGAGGAGGACACTGGGAAGCTTCATGCTCGGAACTCTCCTGAACTCTGCCCCATATGCCCCATCCCTTGGCTGATTCTAATCTCCATCCTTTCACTGTAATAAACTATAACTGAGCATAACAGACCATAGTGTGTTCTGTGAATCCTTCTAGGGAACTGTCTAACCTGAGATGGTCTTAAGGATGGTGGACTTTTCTTATTGTGAGAGACATTTGGCTTCTTTCCTGCCCTTCCTCCTGGGGAAAAAGTAGCCCCAAACTTACACAGAGCAATATGTGAAAAAAAAAAAATGGATAAGTTGAACTTCATCAAAAAGGGATGGTTGTGGTTATCAACTCTGCCCACTACACTCACTTTAAATGAATAGAAGCAGTAATTATTAAATTAAATTTTTAGAGTAGGATAATCATATCAGAGTATCAGTCCACCAATAAAATGGGAGAGTAAACGACTGTATGCAAAAAGGTGTTCATCACCATATTGTTGAGAATAGCACTGCCATTCTCAAACGATGTGCCATGCGAGGAATGTCAGGCAGCCACTGATGATGAAATTCACATGAGTTTGACATACATGAGAAATATGGATGCTATGCTATGAAGTAGAAAGCAAAGTGAAAGAAGAAAATCAGGTCTTAAGTCATTATACACAATTCTGGGTGTTTTTTTTTTTTTTAAACAGGGCGACAGTATTGATTAAGTTATGGAACATGTGAGTCTAGGAAGGTGCAGGTGAAACTGTACAAGAGGAAAGTGTCAGCTACATCTTCAAAAGTGGTAGCCACTTTGAAGCCAATCTTCTTTGTCAATTGCAGACTTGGTGGTTGGTTATGCATTGCAGGGTCAGTAGGCATCCTTGCCTAGGCACCATCTTGTGTGTGTTAGGGTGGCGTTGGGCTGCCCTCGACCTGTCTCTAGAATCCTCTCAGTCTCACCTCTCATGCCAGCCTTTATTGCAGCAACAAGCTCTGTGCAAGCTTTGAGCTAACCAAAGAGCACCTCACTCCAGACTTACAAATTAACACCCCATAGGACACCCTCGAACAATGGGACCTGGAGCCAGCAGATGATATTTCCCACTTTGTTCCTTGGGTGGACAGTTCTAAGACACATTCCATAGATTTCCCAGAAAGTCTGCAAAGTCAGGCAATCAAGCGCCTTTTGCAGTGGCCAACTCAAAAGTACATCTCTGAGCGACTCTCTGTCTTTCTGTGTGCTCTCCCTACCCTACTCTGCTCCTTGCAATCTCATTCTCAAACTCACTCAACAGCATCTACTTAAAGTCACTTCTCCCCTTGGAATGCAGGGCTCTGCGTGCAAGGTGAATCCATTTACATAAGGACCACAAGCGCCTACTGCGGAAGGAGGTTCAGACTCCAATGCCTGCACCCTGAGTTCCAAGTACAGGAAGTGTGGGCGTTTCTTAGCATGGCAGATAGCAAAATACAGCAAGGGCTCCAACAGGGAATGCAAAGTAGAGAAAGGGGAAGCGGGGCTTGTAGGCCAGTGTCAGTGCAAGGGCACAGGGCTCACATGGGGGAGAGTCGGTTCCGTAAAGCATTGTAAGCTTTAACAATCGGGTCTCCTGGAGAACAGCTTCAAAAGGTAATGTGCCTGCTGTCCACTAGAGTTGGGCCCTGTGGCAGACACAGGAAGATCTCAGGACCAACCCATCTGGCACAGTGATTGTGCATTAGGGACAATAACTGACCAAGGAGGTGTCAAGTAAAGCCACCCTGAATGTGATTTCGGAAACCAAGCAGGGGGCTCCACCATGGCCTGGCCAGGGAATGGACATGGAGGCCATCACAAGGAAGGGCAGGCAGGACTGGTCTCTAACCACAATGCCATGTGGGAGCAAGAGCCAGCAGCAGCCCTGCACTGACCACCTAACTTCCCAGCCCTGTCTTCCTAGCATTAATCTAGGACTGGTGGCATTTGTACTAAATAAGACCCAGGTGTTCTTACCCTTTGGGGGTGTTGGGGATGCCTCAAAATGGATGAGCTTTTAGAGGAATCAAGAAGGAAACCAAAAAAATGAAGTCACCATATTTGCACTTTAAGAATCAAAAACGGGCTGGGTGTGGTGGCTTGTGCCTGTAATCCCAGCACTTTGGGAGGCTGAGGTAGGTGGGTCACTTGAGGTCAGGAGTCCAAGACCAGCCTGGCCAAAAATTAGCCAGGCATGATGGTGCATGCCTGTAATCCCAGCTACTTGGGAGGCTGAGGCAGGAGATTCACTTTAACCCAGGAGGCAGAGGTTGCCACTAGCCAAGATCGTGCCACTGCACTCCAGCCTGGGCAACAGAGCAAGATCATGTCTCCAGAAAAAAAAAAAAAAAAAAAAAATGAAGCACACCTAAACCCAGGCTTCCCCACCCCTTCACAGGAGGCCATCATACCTTTTATAAGATGTAACATCATAGGAGGAAGGGAGCTCATCTTCTTTTCTGGATCTCCCTCTTAAGACACAGAAAATTTTTCTTCCCAAATACCTCTCCTTACCCAACTCCCCTCATCTCTTATGGTGAGTCATCCCAATCCAGATTGGGTCATGTCTGCTCAGAAATGAGTCACAGGCAGAGGCCATGGGATGGCGTGACCAGACCCAATAACCTGGGAATTAGGGCTGCTCCTGGAACCAGGGTAAGTCATCTTCACTTTTGTCATGTTGGGGTCAAGGAAGAGGTAACATCTGAATAGGTTTAAGGTACTGTTAGGAAAAGCGGAGGGGAAACACATTGGCAAATGCCCAAGAGGGTCCATTGTACCCAGTGACACAGAGCCCTGCAGGTGGTTCGCAGAGCTGCCGCAGCCCAGCACCACAACCTGGTGGCTTGCAACAACAGAAAGGTCTTCTTTCACAGTTCTGAAGCCAGGAGTCTGAAATTGCAGTGTCAGCAGGACGATGTGCCTCTGGAGACTGTAGGGAGGGATCCATCCCTGCCCCTCCCAGGCTCCGCTGGCTCCTGGCATCCCTTGCCTTTCCTTGGCTTGTGGGTGCGTCTCGTCAATCTCCGCCTCCGTTGTCACTGGCCCTCTCCCTGTGTGTTTGTGTCTCAGTGTCCAAATTTCCCTCATCATAGGAACCACCCATCATATTGGATTTAGTTGTGAACTAATGCAGTTTGTCCTCGTCTTGATTCCACGTGAAAAGACCCTATATCTAAATAAAATCACATTCAGAGGCTCAAGACGGACATGAATTTGAGAGGGACCCTCTTCAACCCACTGTAGCCTCAAGGGAAGGAAGACACCCTGTAAACCGCATGCCAGGAACAAGCCTGATGGGGAGGCTCTGTGTTCTCCCATGGGAGGCCCTTTGTCCACATCTGCCCCCCTGCCATGTAGAGGGGGTGCAGGGCCCTTTCTCCTCATCCCTGTTCCCTCCAGCTGTCTTTCTGCTTCTGCCATCCATCGCTTGCCACTGAGACTTGTGCCTCCCACTAGCTGTGTCGGATGAAGTTTGTTTCAAGTTCCCTTTGGTCTTGACACCTGGCCTTCTCATTCTGTTAGGCCTCAGTGAGGTGAACTCCTCATCATCCAAAATTAGACGTAGCAACCAAAGCTGTCTTTGGGCACGACCTAGCCAGGAAGTTCTCAGTTGTTCTTCTCGGCCACATTCTTCTACCTCCTCCCAGCTCCAGCGTTGATTAGCAAGTGACTTGGCTTCCTGTCTCAGTGTCCTCTGCAGAGAGAAGGGGCGTGCACAGTAGGAGATGGTACGGGGAAAAGGAGATGTCACAGAGCCCGGCACATGGAGCAGACGCAGTGCTGTTAGCCATAAGCTGTTAATGCTATTGTAGAGAGGAGCAAAAACCAGGCACAACTCACACAAAGGGTGACAAGGCCTGGCTTACCCTCCTCTCTCAGGGAGAGCTGCATTTTCAATGAATAAAACCTTAAGCTGGTAGCATTTTCAGTTGCAGTGGGGGTCAAGCAGAGGTACTAGCTCTATGGCTGGGAACACGGAACTGGGGGACCCACCCCGGGTAGGCCACAGAGACCACACAACACCCATCCATTCCAGCGCAGCATCTGTCTCGTGAAATCATATCTTCAATGGTGTGAAGCTGCTAATACAAACTTTGCCCTGGCCAGAGTGTTCTAGAAACTGGGGAGAGACTCCACAGGGAGAGGCCTCAATAGCTCTAACGTCTCACCTCATGTTCTACCTGCTCCTCCCATAGTGGTTGGTAAGTGCCCCAGTGTGGGCACTGACACTTATAAGCTGGTGTAATGAGTAGGAGCCCAGAACTGACAGATGTGAAGAAAAATAGCCAAGACAAGGATGCAGTGAGGGAGGGACTCTGAGCAAAGATCTAGCCAGAGATATAAGCATCATCACCACCATCCTTACCGTCATCACCACCACCACCATCACCACCATCCTTACCATCATCACCACCACCACCACCATCCTTACCATCATCACCATCATCACCACCATCCTTACCATCATCACCATCATCACCACCATCACCATCATCACCACCATCACCATCACCACCATCCTTACCATCATCACCACCACCACCACCATCCTTACCATCATCACCATCATCACTACCATCCTTACCATCATCACCACCACCACCATCACCACCATCCTTGCCATCATCACCACCATCACCACCATCCTTACCATCATCACCACCACCACCACCATCCTTACCATCATCACCACCACCACCACCATCCTTACCATCATCACCACCATCACCACCACCACCATCACCACCACCCTTACCATCATCACCATCACCATCACCACCATCCTTACCATCATCACCACCATCACCATCATCCTTACCATCATCACCACCACCACCATCCTTACCATCATCACCACCAACACCATCTTTACCATCATCACCACCATCACCATCTTCACCATCATCACCACCATCATCACCAGCATCTTTCCCATCATCACCACCATCACCATTACCATTATCATCATCATCACCACAATCATGATTATCATCATCATCTATTGTTATTAAACTTTTACCAGGGTTTAAGCACTGTACTTTACAGCTATTATTTAATTTAAGCCCCATAGTAATCCTATAAGGTCAATACTATCATCCCCATTTTACAGATTAGTAAACTATGGCTCAGAGACTGTAAATAAACCTTCCAAAGCCACCAGGCAGTAAGGGTGGTCCAGGGCTCCAGACCACCTGGTAAACCATTATGCCTTATTGTCTCCCCAAAATCAATCAGTCATAATAGAGGTAGATAAGTCAGAAGCTGAATGGTTCCAGAAGATTCAAGGAGTGTCTGTGGCTCTTATTAGCTGTATGTCAGTTTCCCACGGCATGGGTGGGTCGGCTGGTGCAAAGCCCCTGTCTCTAAGCAACAGCCACACAGAAGAGATATAACTCACATTTTGCATGCCTTCCAAGTAAAGCGAGGCCACCTTGAGGTTCATCTCAGCACCATGATGCATCCAAACCAAAGGGAAATGCAACTCTCAGAAGTCTTGCAAAAGAATAAGGTCTTGGCCGAATGTCTTGTCTCAAGGGGGAATGACATCATACAGCCCTCAAGATTCCTTCCCAACATTCCCTCTTTCCTCAAGTCTCATGCCCTGCAGCACTTTCCTCTCCCTCTCCTTCTCTCTTGCTTTCTCTCTCCCCATACTCCCACCTCCAGTCCTCGGGCCCCACTGCCCTTTGCAGTCTCTGGCCTGCACCTCCTGCCTTCCTCATCTTCCTCTTCCTCTGTGGGTAGCAGTCAGTTCCCTCCTTGACTTTTTTCTCCATCATTCAGGATGCTTTATCTCACTCACCAAAGGGAGGACCCAGCATTCAAGCTCTGCAACAAAGGCTCCTTCCTGGTAGGCCAGGATAGGAGGTTCTTACATCCCCCATCTCAACCAAATGAGGAAACTGAGGTTCACAAAAGTCAATGACAGCTAGAAGGTGGCAAAGTTGGGACCTCTACAAATTCCCTTTCCCAGGGCTCAGCCTTCCTGACCAAGTAAACGAGAGTCCAGGTGACTCTACAGTTCCCCTGATGTAACTCAGGCTTGGCTGCGGGAGGTGCTAATGTGGATAAAGGAGCTGGGCTTGGGTTCCAGCCTTGACTCCACCCCTCCCCAGCTTCAGGGTCTAAGGAAAGTCACAATTCCCCTCAAAGCTTTGCATTCCCTTCAGGATCAGGGCAGAGCTGAAGAAGACGGCGTTGACCCCGCTGTTCAGGGGGCTTCCCACAGTGATGCTGAGAAACCTGCCTGATGCCCTGCAACCTCAAGGACACCCCACCCCACATGTCCATCAGCCAACAGGCATCCCCAGGTTTCAGCCTATTAGAAAAACAGGACACCAAAACAATACACACACAAACACACGCACCCACGCACACACAAAATAGAATTCTGGAGTTGGGGAGTGAAGCTGTTTCCACTGGAATTTGATCTCTTTGTTCACTTCCAGGAACCAAAGACTCTTTCTTAAGCAAGAATGCCTTTTTCAACAAAGTCTCTTGACAGTTCCTTGAAGCTCAAATTCACAATGAGCTTTCTCTTCTGAGCATCCTGCCTGCTTGTCTGAGAAGGGAAGCAAGTTTTTGAAAAAAAAAAAAAAGCCCCCGGCAACATTTTTAATTTTTCAGGCCCCTGTTTTGAACATGCAAGTTTTGATCTTTCTAAAATTAAAGCCCTTAGAGAAGGTGAGGGAAGGTTCCACCCAAGCCAGGAGTGAAATGCCAATGTCCCCTGCACCCTCAGTGACCAACTGTGGACCTGCAAAAAACCCCAGTGTCTATTTCTGGCGCTGGGTAGTTAGAGCCTTGTGGGAAGTATAGAAGCTTTGTCTTCCTTCTGAATAGAATTCAGATGCTTTTGTTCCTAGCTCAAAGAGGCATAAATAAAGGTACATCGCCAAGAAAATGAGTTTCTAGAAAATGCCAGTTCTCACAAGAGATTTCTGTCTCTCTTTCTGACTCTCTCTTTCTGTCTCTCCCACTCTCCTCCTTCGCTTAATGTTTCTAACACTTATGTGTGCACACAAATCACTTGGAGGTCTTTTTAAAATGCATGTTCTGATTCAGCAGGCCTGGAGAGAGGGTTGTGATCCTGCAGTTCTGCCAAGCTCCGGGATGACACCGCAGCCGCAGCCTGGGATCACGGAGTAGCAAACGCTCAATGAAAGACAGCTCATTTTGTCATGGAGTCAGTGGTCTGGAGGTGGATGGGTGCAGGGTGGTCTGCAACGCCACCATGTCTAGGGGCTTGGTCAGTGCCTGCAATTCTGATCAAGCGATGGCTTCAAAGAGCTTGTCTGTTCCCTAACAAAGGAAGAGAGTAGCTCTTTCCCCTTGTCCCTTTCGTTTTACTAGGAAGGGAACAATTTTCCCAGGAGATGTCTTCATAGCTCATTGGCCTGCACTCTGGCATGTGGCCTCCTGGAGCTGCAAGGGAGCTTGGGAGACTGTGTACTTGGCCAAGGGGAACAGGGTCACTGTGACAGATACCCTCAGCAAGCATGACTGGGAGATGGCCACTGGCTGCCCAGCTGGCCACGTCTGCCACAGTCATCATGCAGATGCTCGGGGCCACCCACATATGCTCTGGTCCACTGACAGCCAGTGGAAAGAGAGGGCTCATGCCAGACTTTCAACTTAGAGTCGGTGGTGGCAGTGGAGGCAACCCTTATCTGGAAATGCAGGTGGGACACAGCCCAGGTGACTCTCACTGGGGGACATAGGTGACCTGGGGACACAGGTGGATCACAGCCCAGGTGCTTCCATAGCCCAACCAGAGCTCCCATCCTGCCAAGCCCTCTGATCAGACAAACTAGAGGTGACACAAATGACACAGCCAGACTCACCCCTCTCTGTTCTCTGGAGGAGTAGACACGTTATGTTCCTGGTATCCTGGATACCACGTCAGGGACATAAAGTGAAGAAGTGTATCCACAGAGCCAACTATGAGCAGTGCCAATTAAACTTGTCCCTCAGACCCACAGAGCCCTCGGTATTGGGAAGGAAGTTATCATTTTTTCCAGAAGCAGCGCTGCCCCTTGGTACCAGGGTTACCATGGCGATGTTTTCTACCTGGGCCTGCTTGGGGTAAGGCTGGAAACAGGACTCACATATTTAAGCCAAACCAGAAAAGCAGCACCAAGTGAGCCCCACAGGTGGGAGGCAGCGGGGCTCAGGAAGTCCCCTCTTGCCATCCTAGTGGGTTTTGGCTTCTCGGCCACACTAGTGGCTCTAAGCGAGGTGACGTGGAAAGAGCCCAGCTCTGGGGTCAGACAGGGCTGGATTCCAATCCTGTCTCTGCCACTGACCTGCTGCGTGGCCTTGGGCAAGTTGTTGAACTGCCTCAGCCTCAGTTCCTTCATCTTTAAAATGGGAGGAGAGAAAAACACATGCCCTAGTGTACAAGGCCGTTGGGATTAAAATGAGACTCTAAGTGTAAAGGGCTCAGCACAGTGTCTGGTGCAGAGGTCAGCAGGGCACCAGTCCTGGGGGTGGCGTGGGGAGGCTCAGCCTAAGAGGGGGCTGTCTGGATGTGACTTTATCAGGCCAGACAGGCGGACGCGTGCTAAGTGGGAGCACAGACGCCCAAGCCATCGGTCTGCCATGAGAATTCCTGTCCTGGCTTACCGCAGGTGTGCCTGATCGGGGCTCTCTGGCGGCCAGGTCCAGGTGTGGGAGACCCATGGCTGGTTCCCCAGGAGAAGCCCTGAGAGACCACGTTGCTAAAGAGTTAGCACGTGCATTCCTTCCACACAGGTAGAGCTGGGTAGGTGTGCCCACAGGGATTGAAAGTCATAGAATCAGAGCAAGGAGACTTAGAAGAACAGAATATTCAGTGGCCCCACCCCACCATCAACATGCCTCAGCCCCAGAACCACAGTCATCCACACATCCTGGCTGTAAAGCTCCCTGAGCTCGAAGCAACAGGACTACAACCCCTCCCCTGCTGCCTGCACCCAGCTCACCCTGGGAGGCCTCAGCCCTGCCATCAGGGCAGGTAGGAGGCAAAGTCTGCAGCCTGATGCTGCTTATTCCCTGGGAGCTGCTGCCAGCATTCACCTCCACACCTCTTCGTTACCTACCCATGGTTGGTGAGCCCCTGCTGTGATGTACATGGGACATCTGAGTCATTGTGATGATGTACGTGGGACATCTCTGTCCTTGTGATGATGTGCATGGGACATCTTTATCCTTGTAATGATGTACCTGGGACATCTGTATACTTCTGATGATGTACATGGGACATCTGTGTCCTTATGATGTACATAGGACATCTGTGCTCTTGTGATGATGTGCATGGGACATCTGTATCCTTGTGATGATGTGCACGGGACATCTGTGTCCTTGTGATGATGTACATGGGACATCTGTATCCTTGTGATGATGTGCACGGGACATCTGCGTCCTTGTCCTGGATCCACCCTGGAATCCACCTGGCAAGGAAGCGTCCGAGCCTGGGAATCACTCATCACTACCCGACGACTTTGCCCGTCTCTGATCTACACTCTGTGTGTGGGTTTTGGCTCCGGCTCTCAGTGAACAGGCTTATTTCCCTCATTTCCAAGTTCTTGGGGGATGCCACAACACCCACCTAACAGGCATCCATAGATGGCAACAGCCTTTCTCTTTCAACTTCCAGCATTTTAAACCAAGGCTGAGTTTTTGGAGTGGGTGGAGAACAGCACTTGCCTTTCTGGGACCACGGATTAGCTCGAGATTCCCACAACGGTGGTCACAACACGGGTGGGGTCCTCAAAGCCGCAGGACAAGCCTGGTGCTTCTTCCTGGGGCACTCTTGTCTCCATGGTGAGGATACTTGTTGCCTAGTGTTGCCATCAAAAAGTGCCACATACGGGCGGCTTGAAACAACAGAAATGTATTGTCTCATAGTTCTGGGTCCTAGAAGTCTAAGATAAGCTGTGGCTAGGGCTGTGTTCCCTTTGAAGGCCCTAGGGAAGCATCCTTCTCTGCCTCTTCCTAGCCTCTGCTGGTTGCTGGCTTCCCTGGTGTTTCTCGGCTTACAGCTGCAGCATCAATCTCTGCCTCTGTCATCACGTGGCCTCTGCCTCCTCTGTCTGTCTCTGTGTCTTCTCTTCTTATAAGAACACCATCATGTTGGATTAAAAGCCCACCCCATCACTCCCATATGCCTTCATCTAAATTTAACTAAATTATATCTGAGGCAACCTTATTTTATGAAGGTCACATTTGGAGGTACTGGAGGTTAGGATCTCAAAATACCTTTTTGGAGGACACAGTCTGACCCATAACAGTGAATAATACTAAAACATTGTTTTCACGTTTAACCCAGTGTGGATATTCACATGAGCTAGAATGTAAGACCCTCCCACCTGCAGCGGACAGCTGCCCTGTGGACCCCAGAGGCCTTCCCTCTCCTCTGCCATTGAGGGTGCTTTGAAAGAGAGCTCAAAAGCCAGAGTGTGAGACCAGAAGAACTAGTTCTCTCCCTCACCTTGAGCAGGCCACCTATCTTCTTTGACCCTCATCTGAGATGTAGATGAAGCAGTGGAAACATGTAAACCTAGAATTGTGGGCACAATGGCTTGTACATGCAAATGTGCTTAGATCCTTATGGGAGTGCCAGGAGAGACTGTGAAAGAGCTTAAAATATGTTAAAAAGATTGCTGGGTGTCCTGTCTGTGCATCCCTCCAAGGTTATCTGAATCTCTAGGGACCTGCACCTCTCGTTGTCTTTGAGGAGCTGGACAATTTTGTAAGTTGCAGAAAACTTAGAGTTATGCAAATGGTTCTTGTCCACCAGAAGTGCAGATGGATTTTGTCTGGTAGAATGCAATTGCTATTGCTCTGTGGGTTTTGACCAAATTTGCATCTATAGCCATGCACTGCACAAAAACATTTCAGTCAAGGATGCGTCAGAGGCATCTGAACCACAGTGACTCCATCTTGAACAGGGGCTGGGTAAACTGAGGCTGAGACCTGCTGGGCTGCATTCCCAGGTTAAGCATTCTTAACCTAGAATGTCACAGGATGAGATAGGAGGTCAGCACAAGACACAGTTCACAAAGACCTGCAGATGAAACAGGATGCAGTAAAGAAGCCAGCCAAAACCAAGATGGCAACAGAAATGACCTCTGGTCATCCTCACTGCTCATTATATGCTAATTATAATGTATTAGCATGCTAAGACACTCCCACCAGCACAAGGACAGTGTACAAATGCCACTGCCACATCTGGAAGTTACCCTAGATAATCTAAAAATGGGAGGAACCCTCAGTTCCAGAAAATCCCCAGCCCCTTCCCAGAAAACTGATGAATAAGCCACCCTTCGTTTAGCATATGATCAAGAAAATCAAGAAATAATTGTAAAAATAGCCAGTCAGCAGCCCTCGGGGCTGCTCTGACTATGGACTAGCCATTTTTTTGTTTCCTTACTTCTCTATAAACTTGCTTTCATTTTATGGACTAGTCCCAGATTTTCTTGTGTAAGATCCAAGAACCCTCTCTTGGGGTCTGGATGGGCAGCCCTTTCTGGTAACAGATGGACTACATATATGATGGTGGCCCCATAAGACTATAATACCACATTTTTACCTTACCCTTTCTATATTTAGATATGTTTAAATATACAAATACTATTGAGTTATAATTGCCTACGGTATTCAGTACAGTCACAGGTACAGCTGTGTAACCTAGGAGCAATAGGCTCTACCATATGGCCATACCAGTAGGTGATACCATCCAGGATTTAACAAGTGAACTCTGAATGTTCACACAGTGACAAAATTGCCTAACAAAGCATTTCTCAAAATGTATCCCATAATTAAGCCATGCATGACTGTATTTCTAAATTCATTTCCGCATTCCTGATTGCCTATATATATGTGTTCTTTGAATGTTCCTTTCAACTGGTTGTAGCATAGTATTGATTACCTCACTAAATGATAAGTCAATGATGGTTCATTGCATATTTTATGACAATCATGACTGTATCTTTTAAAAATTATCCTTTTAACAAGGACAACAGGGCAAAGCATTTGGAATACAAGTTTGTATGGACAAACATCAACAACGTATGGGCACAAACATCAACAGCAACAACAGCAATAATGTCAGAACTCAATGCCTTGAGGAAGCCTCTGGTGCCTTGGATAAAACCCAGAAGGGATTTGCCAGCTATGCAGGGAGTGAGTGAGCAGCATGAGGCAGATCCTCCAGGGACCAGCAGGCTGCAGAGAAGCCAAAAGTTCCCTTGGGCCCTGCAGGGAGCTGCATTTCAGCCCCTGACGTGCAGAGCAATGGGTTAGGTCTGAAAAACAACAAACTAGGTCCTAAAAGCATCACTGCTGGCTGTAGAGCTGAGCCAGGTGTGTGCCAACTGGCTGGAACCTGTTGCTAAGATATTGCTGACAGCCTTGATGGGCAGAAGTCCAGGGCACAGGCCATGGTGGGGCTGTCTGATGCCATGAAGCCACCTGCAAAGACAAACACATCTGCCTTGGGCCTGGAGGGCTGCCACCGTCCTGGTCATCTTCCCAGATGGAGCAGACAGAACCCCTGCTTTCTAGACAGAAGTCTCTTTTCCTCTTGACTCTCCCAGACAGATGCATTATCATTAAGATGGGAATTTCTGGATGGTGCAGAGAAAATCTGAGGGTGGCTCCCCAGAGTTCTATGTGGAATTTTCTATAACCCCCACTGCCCCATGGAACAGAAGGGGGATCTGTGCAGTGGGCGGCTCTGAGAAGCATTTCTGTCTCCAGATCTGAGGTTGGTTAGGTCCTTTGTGGCATCCTAATTGAAGAGACCATCATCATCATGGTCACCTGCTTCTGCTTCCACCCAGGGTCATCCTGCAAAGCTCCACATCTTGGGGCAGGATGTGCTGGTCCTACAAGGTTAAAGCGTCCATGATGTTTGCAAAGTCCCTGGGCTGGAGTGTGAGGCTGAGCTGGGTTTGAGTCCCAACTCTCCCTTTTGCCTGCTGTGTGACCTCACAAGGGGTGTTTAACTCACCTGGTGAGTTGTGGGATTACCTGAGAATATGGGAAATGTGGGAAAAGCATCTGACATAAAGCAGATTCATCCTAAATATCAGTACCCCCATTCCTTCTTGTAGAGAAGGAAATAGGTCTTCTGCAGACTCTCAAAGTACTAGATAAGATTCGGCCAATCTCTGCAAGTCAAAAGTTCTACTTCCGTCTCAACACAAACTCACTTCTTCTCTGTGGGTCTTTAAAACAAGGGAGTGTGAACCCGGTATGAAATTCAAGCATTCAATATTGCCATTTGCAGAACCTGGGAAAACTGCTTGCTTTTCTAAGAAATGACTGCAAAGTTCCAGCAAAATGCTGGTCTTTCTCTCTTGACTCTCCATAGACAGATGTGTTACCATTGAGATAGGAATTTCTGGGTGGTATAGAACAAATCCAAGGGTGGCCCCTCAGAGTTCTGTGTGGAATTTTCTATAAGCCCCACCGCCCTCTGGACAACAGACAGGATCCCAACTATATTGCCAGCATTCTGCTTCCAAAGAGGAGGAGCAACAGCACCTCTTCCCTCCCTTCATTAAGACGGCTGGCTGTTACTCAGGCATCCTGAAGCCAGAGTGTGGGCTCCACAAGGCAGGTGCTGGGCCTCAGCTGTCCAGAGAAGTCAGCGTCAGGTCAATGTGTGCAGCTCGGCCTGTTATTCCAAATGGTGGAATTCTCCGGCTTTGAAAGCTCATCTCCTCCTTTCCACCAAATGATTAAAATGCTAAGTGAAAAACATTGCTGAGACGAAAAGGAAGCCAGGGCACAGGTGTCCTTAGATAACTCCTCAGGCTATGAGCCCAATCACTCTTTGCCCTGAACTTCTGGTAGCAGCATCAGCTTCTCAAAGGGCCCAGGAGTGCAATTTCTTTCCCCTACAAAGACCATACTTTTTCTGGAGGTCATTTCCCTCTTTGACAACTATTCCAAGAATGCAAGGAGAGGGAATATTTTCTTCCTAAAAATTCTGCTTCCAGACTTTGAGCTGTGACGATGCACATGAAGAGTCAATAATATGCTGCTGTGGAAATCCACAAGCACAAAGGAGATGTCTTTAGACAGCCCCACAAGGCCCCTCTCAAGGGCTGTTCCAGGTGCATTTTAAATCATGCCTGCAATTGTAACCCACGCACCAGCAGGGGCTCCCTGGGGGACCTGGCTAAGATCTGCATTGACCCTTCTTCTATAGGAGCCCACAGTTACACTCATGTCCTCAAAGCTACCTCTGACCTTCAATTTAGGGTTTATTCTCCCACCTACCTTCTCACACACACACACTCCCTGCTGCCCATCCAGCCAACTCAGATCTGGACTATGCAGTTTCTACAAACACACACACAGACACACACACACACACACACACACACACACACACACACACCCCATTTGTGTATTTATAGCTTTTTACGGACTCATTGGAGACAGGGAGGAAGTGTCAGGGCATACCACTGCCTGTTCACAAAAGGCTTACTTCCTTTGGTTAAGAGACTACATTTCCCAGCTTCCCTTGCATTTAGGTTTGGCCACATGACTTGCAGTCTAGCTAATGGAAGGGGGGCAGAAGTGAAGTGCCATGGTGTGTTCATATAATGGAATACACTTCAGCAATAAATAGAGACAAACTACTGTCTCTCTGTCAGAGTGAACCTTAAAAATATGCCACTAAGTGAAAGAAACCAGACACAAGAGACCACAGATTGTATGACTCCCTTACTATGAAACGTCCAGAACAGGAAAATCCACAGGAACAGAATGTAAAGTCGTAAAGTCATAGTTGCCTGGGGACAGGAACCGAGATGACAGGAAATGAGCATGAGGATCTTACTGGGGATGAAAGAGCTCTAAAACTGATTATGGGGATGTTTACAGCACTTGGTAAAGTTACTGAAATCTGAGTGGATATCTGAAATGGATAAACTTAATGATATGTAAAATGTTCCTCAATAAAGTTGTTTTAAAAAGAAATGAGAGAGCCATTCCCAGCCCTGACCTGAAAAACCTTCTGCATGTTCCCCAGGCACTTTCCTTCATGCTGACCAGACCATGATGGAGACAGGGAGGAGAGACACTGGGTCCCTGAGTGACTACATGGAGGCGAGCCAACCGCAGGCCTGTCCGGTGAGCACGAAGTGCACCGCCCGTGTTGAGCCACTACTTGTTTGAATTTTGTTGTTAAAGCAGCTAGCTTCCACCTCCCAGGTGGCTCCCCAGCAACCACACATATTTCAGTGTGAATGGCATTGTGGTTCTTTGGCAACATCAGCCCTGGAATTGTGTTTCTTGGCTACCAGCTTTTTCATCTTCCCCACCTCTCGCTGGGTCCTCTCTTCCTCTCCACTCTCTCGCTCTGCTTCATCCCTGCCTCTTGAATTTCCTCCAGGGATTCCAGATCCTTCTCTCTTATGCAAAGCATAATTGTCAAAAGATGACAAAGTATAAGGGCTTGTTTTCAGAGCAGCCTTGGGAGAGAGGGAAGAGGAGAGATATTTGTCTTTGTGAGTGTTGAGGGTGGGGGGCTGAGCTTAGAGCTCAGCCCTGGAGACTTAGAGCTTAGTCTCCCAGGGAGACTAAGCTGAGGTGGGAAGCTTACGGGACCAGGCTCTATCAGACTCTGCTGGGGGTGCTTCGGCAGTGCCCCTGCAATAACTGGAGAAGCGAGGAGGGCAGGCTAGCGTGGACTGGGCACGCCAGGGGCACAGATCTTTCGCCATCTCCAGCACTCAGGTTTTTCTGCTTCTCCAGAACCAAATTGGCATGTGGGTGGTCAGAGTCAAGAACGTTTCTTTGAGTCATAACAAAGAAAATGTATTGAATATTAGCACGGGAGAGTTGCTGAAACAAAGCAATGCCTTAAAGTATTTATATTATCCATGACAAGCAACATAATTTTGCAAGCCTCATTGAAACTGTTGGGGAGAAAACCCCTAGAAAGTTTCCGTGGAATAAGCACCGACAACGAAAGCTGATTTTACAAGCCCCGTTGTTACTCGCCGAAGGTGTTTACAGTGGCTGGGACATTTTCTTAATTCCTTGCACTGTCACTGGCAAGCTCCTACAGAAGCCGCTGCGGTCCCCACACAGCACGCGCTCCCACCATTCTCCCCAGCACTGCCTGAAAGCAGCCCTGACGAGCCTCACCTGGATTCGCAAGGCTTTCTCCCAACTGCTTTCATGCCTCTGCCTTTTCTTCCTCTAACACATGCTCCACAGCCAGTGCAATCTTTTAAACTCTCATTTATAGCCATGCCATTCTGCTTAAAACCCTTCAAAGGCTGCCCATTGCCCTCAAGATAAAGCTCATCTCCCTCAGCGGGTCAGGGTCACCCTGTTCCGTTATTTGGGTTGTGCACTGCACAAGTGTAGGGGTGCTCCAAGACACATTTGTACTCCGTGCCGTAAAAGTAACACAGAGAGAGACCCTTGAGGTCTTTGGGTCCCCAAATCTCCCCTGCATCATGTATCACCTTCTTTGACAAGACACTTTCTAACCAGCCACTTAGAATTCTCAGTCCATGTGGCTCTGTTCCTTCTGCTTGGAACTCCTCCCCACTCCCTTCTTCCTCCAGGTATTTCCCATTTGACCTTCAAAGCTCAATTCAGTATCACATCCTCCAGGAGGCTGCTCCATCTCCTTGCCAATCCTCTATGCTCCTCCCACACCCACGTGGTGGTGGTTCCCGTAATACCCATATCAAAGCACAGGTCTTTCTGTACTGTGCCTGTGTCATGAGTTCACGGAGGATGATCATGTCTTGGGAAATGGGAGGTGAGGTTTGGACTGTCCCTCATAGAAGGGGTGGGCCCTCAAGCAGAGGCACAGATGGCTCCCACTCTGCCAGAGGAAGGCCACGAGGGAAATGCTGCAGGAAGCCAGAGGGAAACTGAGGCCAGGATCAGGGCTCTGAGACTAGTAAACCTACAAGCCAGGGCCACCATGGGAAAACTGAAGCAAAGATGGCAGGTGATTGCTGAAAATATTCACCGACCCTTTCCCCAACCCTTCCCCATTCCTTCCCCACACCACAGTGCTCAGCTCCAGCCAGGCCCTTCCTGGGCCACAGTCACTGTCCCTTGTTCACCCCACGGCCAACAAGACACAGGCTAACTCAGCCTGGTACAAATGCCCTGGGAAAGGCCTGGGTGGCAAGGGTTAACATGGGCAGGCCCAGTGCAAATGGCACCACTGGCCTTTGGGAAATGGTGCAATCCTAGGGTCTGATCTAGCTGATCATTATAACATACGATGTTAATAGGGCCCAAAGAACTAAGGTTAAGAGTGCCCTTTAATCCCCTGGAAGTTAGATGCAGATCCCCAACTCAGCTGGAGACAGTATTCTCTCCTAGACCATAGGGAGCTTGACCCACGGGCACTGGCAATGAACCTCTCAGAGAGAGCTTCCTTATTTACCAACGAGAGATCATAAAACCACATAACTGCCGAGTTGAATACGCACAGTCACAGGGATCAGCCCATAGTGATTGAATCTTCCATTCTGCTGGAATGATTAAAATTCTCCAGACGGGTCTTTGCTATAAAAGTTCAGATAACTGGATTCTCTCTAAAGGGAGAACTCTTTCCTTCTGCATCCACACAGCAAGTACCTATTTGAGAGTTCAGGCCCAGGAGACCCTGGGGGTGGGCAGCGACAACTTTGGAGCACGTAGGGGTGTAGGTGGGGGGTGCACACAGCAAGAACCGGCTGGGACAGGGGCTCTACCTCACGTTGAGGAAGCCAGGCTCTTGTTTGGTTTGGTTTTTAAATAAAATTGCTATGTTAAAAGCTTTTTCTTCTATGCTGAGTTTCTAAATCTTGGGCCTCTTTTTTCTTTAAATGACAAACAGACCAGGATGAAGGCATTTTGTCATGTATATTAAATGCAGACATATCCAGAGAAAACAAATACAAGGCAGACATAACACAGGCTTATGCGTCTGTGCTCAGATGCCTGTAACCACACAGAGTTTCTATCGTCTATTATACAGAAAGGAGGGTATTTGCGAAGCCCTTTCTCAATTAAGGGGAAATGCTCAGTCTGACCATTTCTAGGACCTGGTTTTACAACAGCGTCCTTAACTCCCTCTTTCTGGAGGAGTTGACTGGTTCTTCCCTCTTGGTATTTGCTTACTCACTAATTGAAGGGAAAAAAGATTTGATATTTAATTATGTCACAAATAATCAGGCAAATATACTGCTGCAAGGGGTGTGGAGTTAGAAATACCCAGGTCCAAGCTTCTCTGCCACTTACTGCTGGACAGGTGACTTGACTTTCTAGCCTCAATTTTGTCATCTACAAAATGGAGGAAATGGCTGGGCGCAGTGGCTCACACCTGTAATCCCAGCACTTTGGGAGGCCAAGGCGGGCAAATCACCTGAGGTCAGGAGTTCAAGACCAGCCTGACCAACATGGTGAAACCTCATCTCTACTAAAAACAAAAATTAGCCAGGCAAGCCTGTAATCCCAACTACTTGGGAGGCTGAGGCAGGATAATCACTTGAACCCAGGAGGTGGAGGTTGTGGTGAGCCGAGATCATGCCACTGTACTCCAGCCTGGGCAACAGAGCAAGACTCCATCTCAAAATAAAATAAAATAAAATGGAGGAAAGAATGTGAGAATTAACTGAGATGAGGCCTGCGTAGGAATTTGAAGAGTGTCTGAATAAGCCTACATGATGATATTTTATGAATGCTGTCTACTAAATGAACACTTAGCACAGAGGACTCAGCTCCTGGGCTGGAAGGGATCTTGGAATAGTCTATTTACAGAAGAAACTGATCTTGGGAAGGACAGGATGGCTTACTGCAGCCAGACAGCAGGGAGGTGGCAGCTAATTCTTGCTGAGCACCTACATTTGGCATTCTGCCTCCACCTAGGTCCCCCACACAGCCTATGTGCTTCCCTAGAGACACGAGCCTGCTCACAAGGCTGCTCAGTGCACAAACGAATGGATGAATGGATGGCGGACTCCAGTCTCCCTCCCCGCATGCACCCCCAATTTCTCTCTGCTCAAGCCTCAGCTTGAGAGGTTGAGGTTGGAGAAAAAGAGGGCAGCAGTCAGTGCTGCTGCTTGGGGATAGTCTGAGCCCCAAACCCACACCTGGCCCTGGACAGGAAGAGGGCCCACTGAAGTGGAAACTGAGGGAAAGGAAAGGAAGGAGGCCCAACAATCTCCCCACACACGGGCTTTGGGTGATCACCTCCTCTGGTTGCTCCCCAGGGTTCTGTGTAAGCCATCTGGGCTCTGAAGGGAGCCCAGACACCCCTTCCTCCAGTGCAGGCCTAAGTAGGGCCCCCACGACTCCTCTGCTGCATGGGCTGAGACCCCTGACAGCCAAAGCCAACCCCGCAAAGCAAGTCAAGCCTCCAAGCAAAGGGCCCAACTGCCATCAAGCCTTTCTCCAAGGGCTCGGTGTCCACAGAGCTCCCCTCAGCAGGAAGCAAGGAGGCCCCGCCCAGCCTTCCCAGCTGGTTCTTTGCCCTAGGGATGATGGATTAGGAGAGATGCTTTCAAAGGCACGGAAATACTTTTTTTCTTCTTCTCTCTGTCTTTTTAATGAAGCAAACCAGATGGACAGGAGAAAACCCAAAAAGAAATGTTTTAAAAATAATGACTTTTTGTTATTGTTTAAAAACATCATGCTCATTAAAAACAAATGCAATGATAAATACCAGAGACTAGGAAGGGTGTGTGGGTGGGGAGGAGGATGAAGAGAGGTTGGTTAATGGGTACAAACACAGTTAGATAGAACGAATAAGTCTCAATAGCAAAGTAGGGTGACTAGTTAGCAACAGTGTAGGGTGTATTTCAAAACAGCTACAAGAAAGGTCTTGAAATAGCCCCAGAATACAGAAATAAATACTTGAGGTGATGGATACCCAAATACCCTGACTTGATCACTCCACATTTCATGCACATAACAAAATATTACATGTATTAAGCTGTCCTCACATTGCTAATAAGGAAATGCCTAAGACAAGGTAATTTTTAAGGAAAAGAGGTTTAATTGGCTCACAGTTCTGCAGGCTGTACAGGAAGCATGGTGGCATCTGCTTCTGGAGGCCTCAGGGAGCTTTTGTTCATGGCAGAAGGTGACATGAAAGCTGGCATCTCACATGGCAGGAGCAGGAACTAGAGCAGGGGGAAGTGTCACATACTTTTAAACAACCGGATCTCACAAGAACGAACTCACTATCATGAGGGCAGTACCCGGAGGAAACCCACCCCAGTGATCAAATCACTTCGACCAGGACACAGATCCAAACCATATCATTACATGTACCCCGCAAATACATACAAATATTGTGCATCAATTTAAAAAAACAGATTCAAGGAATATAAAAAGGACCAAAAGATTCTTTCAAAGTCAAGGGGAGAAAAGGGTAGACACAGTAATTAGTCAAGGTTATTGGATTTTGATATGACTATATGTTCTAAATTTTACTTCCTGCTGTGAAAGATGAGGGCAATGCTACCTTCCCTCACTTCCTTTTCAGATTTGGTTCTGACATCATGATTTACACCAGCCATGTTTACAATAGCTACTCTCTGTTTCATAACACAATTTCACTAGTTGCTGAGGTCTTAATTCTGAAATAGAATGGATTCTGTGTTCACCATCAATCCTTTTCAGCATAGTTTCTTGTTTCTAAGATCTGTTTGATTACTCAGTGTTCTGTCAAAAAGGGCTTTTAGGAACTGTCTACCCTGAGTGCCCACATGCGTGAAGCCATCTGTGTGCCGTCTTTATGTGCCAGGGTCTGCTGAGTCAGCTTTCCTTCCCCCCCAAACTGTAGATTGTGACCACCATCCTCAGGCGCTGAATGCTGTGGGGGAATTTGTGCTTTGTTTGGGTTCCTTTGGCTTTTTTGTTGATAGGATTCTCCCTTTGTCATTGTGTTCAGAAGTTAACCATGGTTATGCTTCAGCATGGGTCACTATGTCTCTGGCTGTCTTTCTGAGGTGCAACGTGTTCAGTTGAATTGAAAGTTCATGTCCGCCGGGCACAGTGGCTGATGCCTGTAATCCCAGAACTTTGGGAGGCCGAGGTGGGTGGATAACAAGGTCAGGAGATCGAGACTATCCTGGCTAACATGGTGAAATCCCATCTCTACTAAAAATACAAAAAATAAGCCAAGCGTGGTGGTGGCACCTGTAGTCCCAGCTGCTCAAGAGGCTGAGACAGGAGAATCGCTTGAACTCAGGAGGTGGAGGTTGCAGTGAGCTGAGATCGCACCACTGCACTCCAGCCTGGGCAACAGTGCAAGACTCCCTCTCAAAAAAAGAAAAGAAAAGAAACTCCATGTCCTCCTTCTAAAAAGTTGGCTTCTCACAGTTCTTTGAATGGCTTTTCGGTTCCATCCATTCTATTTTCTTCTTGGAAAAATCAGTTGCCCTTTGTCTGCCATTTACATCTTTTTTATGATCAGTTTTGCAGGATAGTTCATGCCAGATTGTTTTGCATAATTTTGTCAAACTTGTGCTTTCAGGGTTGTGTGGCTTTGAATGTGGTTCCCATCACTATAATGTTTTACCTTTTTCTTCCATTTGTTTCCTCAACTTGCCTCTCAACCCTCTGTTGTCCTAGCATCTCTGCTTGAAACTTACAGAGTTCAGTTGAGCTCAGTTTGTTGGTCTGTTGTGTCTGCAGTTTTTTGTGGGTTGTAAAGAACTCATTGGATCTTTCCTTTTCCATTCTTGAGCCCTCCCTTTTGGAAGTGTGTTACTCATCTCACTCTTACTTACATCCCTTTCCTGCTTGGCTTTTTTCTTACTGTTCTTAAGGAAAATATATTCAATAATACTTGTTAAAGCATGGCAAGGAAGACTATTCAGGGCTACTGACATAGTTATAGGGACCACTGCAATGGGGTCTTAGAGTTGGGGAGAGAGATTGGATGGAATTTAGGCAATTCGGTGGGAATGCATAGCCATGAAGAGTGTGGAGTCAGTGGACAGAAAATTACTAAGAGGAAGGCCAGGCACGGTGGCTCATACCGGTAATCCTAGCACTTTGAGAGGCTGAGGCAGGCAGATTGCCCCAAGCTCAGGAGTCCAAGAGCAACCTGGGCAACATGGCAAAACCCTACTACAAATCTAAAAAATCAGCTGGGTATGGTGGCACACACCTGTGGTCCCAGCTACTCAGGAGAATGAGGCACACAAATTTCTTGAACCTGGGGGATGGAAGTTGCAGTGAGCCAAAATCATGCCACTGCACTCCAGCCTGGGTGACAGAGTGAGACTCTATCAAAAAGAATTACTGAGAGGACACATAAGAGTTAAGGGAGATTCTGGCTGAACTGACCTAACAGAATTCTTGCTGAAGACAGGCCATGGTAATCAGACATCACCCGGGGGATGATGGAGAATGAGGAACATGATCAGATATTGAGAATGGGGATGTTCTTGCTAAACTGACTTAGCAATGTTACTTGCTAAACCTGGATTTCACAAGAAAGGGCACAAATGGGCCAAGGGGAAGATTTAGAAGCCTGACTAAAATTTGGCCAAGCAAAGAATCTTTTGTTAGTCCCCTCTTCCCTTGTTCAAAGGAAAAGAGAGGCATTCTTCTTTCTTGTGAACAGTATAAACTCACTGTCTTGTTCAGTTGCCTACTGTTCATTAAGAACCATGGAATCACCTGCTGGGAGTTGGTAGCAGAGGAGATCTGGATGGTGTGAGTCATCAGGTCTTTAATGAGGATAGTTTTGTTTCTATAAAAATAAAAGAAAAATAAATGCTAATAGTAAGAACAAGCCGTAAACGCGGTTTCTGAATCCATAGAGCAGCCAGTAAAGATTTCCAGATGCTGGCCCTGAGGCGTCTCCAGTTGGAGTAAGGCAGTGGGAGGGTAGCAGCAATCTAACAGATTTCCCAGGTTTACCGTTTGGATGTCATGAACGTTGCCCATACATAAGCTGTTGCGGTTGGTGGATCCTCTGAAGTTTAATAGAAAGTTGTTCAGCTTTAGCTTACAGGGCATGAGGAAAACAGCAGTGATTCCAAGCCAGAAGGATGAAAGGAAATTGGAAATATTACTTTGGAAAATCATAGCCAGATATTGAAGAAAACTAGGAGAACTCAGGATCCAGTCAGTCCAAACTACAGGTGGATAATAAAACCTCAAAGGAAATGAACAGGGCTAGAATCACATATTGGGTACACTATAGTTTTCTTCTGAAACAATTTTTCTTCCTAGAGTCACCCCCATTTTTACCAAAGTTAATCAAAGTAAGACTACTCATCTGCAAAATGACAAGTTTAAGTCTCATTATTTACACAAGTGCCTGATTACTTACACAAGTGCAGCAAGAATAGTGACTGATCACTTAGGCTCTTGTTCCGTTTGCTTTTTGCTTTGCTAGAACTTTTGGTAAAGAATCTCAAATTAGAATTCTAAAAGCCTCTTTAGGATATGAAGCCAAACCAATGACCTACCATCAGGCTTCATCTGTAACACTTAGATTTGAGTTAATTCCTCTCTTCTTGAGATCCCTGAATATCCTGGGGTTTCTGTGCCTGCCAAGAAGTGATAGTTCTTATTCATCTGTAAGGCTGGAACCCTCAAGCCCATTTTTACCAAGATGGCAGTGGCTTATTGGCTCCATAAAGTCAATCTTACTTCCTTAAATGCCATATCTGAAAATATGGCATTCCAGTCAAAGTCTTGTAATATATCCAGTGCTTCCAATTGTGTCCTGTTATAAGGAGGACAGATTCTTATTTAACTTATGCAAATAACTCTATTGCCATAAACCTAAGAATACTCACAAATAGTTTCTGATTTCTGGATTGATCAAGTAGGGAGAAAAAGTAATTGTTTCCATTTTTGTTCACAAAAGTATACTTTATCAAATTATTGCAATCCATAGCTTTTTTAAAAGTTTGCTTAAATCTAGTCAACAAAACGTTTAAAACAAGCAATGTTTTAAATAAAAAGTCATTAAAATTATTCTTATCGGTTTATTCAGCTCCATATAATTACTTTGTGTTCTGCTTGATATTGAAATAGTTGTTTCATGAACCCATCAGTTTCTTCACTAAAGTTCTGGAAATTCTTACTCAGACCAATGGTATGGTCTTAAAGTTTTGAGAAACCTGTGTTTTAGAGTACTTGTCAGAGTCTTTTCTGTGAAACTCCTTGAAGAGGAAATTTTGGACTGTAGCTGATTGCAAATACTTTCAAGGAAGAATAAAAACAATAACTATAGGTGACAAAGACTTAGAATGACCATGGTTAAAAACAGAATGAGAGTTCATTACTATAATGATGCAAATCACAGAGAAATTTGGTTCTTTCTGTGGAATACAACATTTTAACATAGCTGAAATTATGACTGGCAGAATATTAGATTTCTAGAGATCTCATATAATTTTTAAAACATTCATATCAACAACATACCCATAGGCCAGGCACAATGGCTCGTGCCTATAATCCCAGCCCTTTTGGAAGCTGAGGCAGGAGGATCACTTGAGGCCAAGCGCTCAAGACCAGCCCAGGCAACACAGTGAGACCCTGTCTCTACAAAAATTAAAAAAAAAAAAAAAAGCCAGTCATGGTGGTGCACACCTGCAGTCCTAGCCACTCAGAAGGCTGATGAGGGAGGATCCTTTGAGCCCAGGCATTTGAGGTTACAGTGAGCAATGACCACACCACTGCACTCCAGCCTGGGTGACAACAGAGTAAGACTCTCCCTCTTTTAAAAAAAAATCAAAAATGTTACTTAAAGAAAGTTTAGAATCATTTATCTGACAATCCTTTCCATGTAATTTAACATCAAATAAGTCTAGTTAGTTTAGCCTCTCTCTTTTACAAGGCCAGAGACACATCTTTTGAGCTTTTCCAGGAGCCCAATTTTAAAAATCCCAAAGTTAATTCAAGGTCAAAAAGGCTTAATTTAGAATTTGGTAATGGGAATTTTTTTTAATGTAAAAAAGTTTTAAATGCTTGATCAAAATAGGATCACTGGTCACTTCGAAGGAAGAGTTGTTCATTTAAACAGAATAATAATTAAAAGATTCCAAGAGGTAAATACAGAAGGTTACATAGTTATCAATAAAAATTTAGCTCTTTTAATATTGAGAAAATGCACTTATCTTGATCAAATACTTAATAAAAGTCAATAATTAAACACAACAAAGTATCTTGATAAACCACAAAATATTTGTTTTCTAGGTCAGTTACTTAAAAAGTAAGGAAAAACCCTTCATATTCTCAAACCAATACTCTGAGAAAATCCTGTCTTTTTAACAGAGACCAAAATCTACTTTTGTATCAATGTAGTGCTAAAACTTATTTTAATAAACCTATAAATGAATCTATTCAACCTTAGTTAACTTTGACCATATGAGATAAGATTTTCACAATGCTTTTATAACCTGCAGTTTTTTTTTTTACTTCCATTATTGATATGCATTAAGCAACTAAGCAATTCATTTTTACTGTGCATTCTACTCTTAGGTTGGATTTGTAGTTTTATGTCCTTAAACATGTAACACAGACAACACAGACCTCTCTGACCAGAAAACCCAGGCAAAAATATATGCCTGTATTACATTCAGTGCTGACAATTTTGAAGAAAGTTCTGTCTTTATTTGATTAGTAATTTTTAAACTAGCTTTTGTTTACCAAGTATTCCAGATCACATGAACTTTAAAAAAGTTAAGTCAGTTTCTTATTTTCTGAGAATTCTACGAAAACTTAATTTGTTTGAGCATTCCTTTGTCTCTAAGCCAATTTTAGCATATTGGTTGGGTAATGCCATTGAAGGTAGAAAGAGATTACATATACATAACATAAAAATAATGATCATACATGTACACATTCGGAAACATACAAAGAGATGCAACTAGATATCATGGCTTTTAATTTTTTTTAATTATAGTCATGAGGTAGTAAAACAGAGTAATACAAACTCACTGGGTTACCTTTATATTTTTATCCAGATTGTGTTTCTGATAAAAGTAAGACAAGTTGAATTTACCTACTCAAATTTTCATTTGTCCAATTTCCAAATAGGTCTTTCTTTTTCTCTTTTCAGCCTCAGGTGCTTGCTTTCGAGGGGTCCTGTGTCCCTCATGAGCCCCTGGAGGGTAGGGAGGCTAAAATTCAATTGACTCAAGGGGAGGAGTGGGAAGGGAATGGATCTGGCAAAGGTAGCCAGAGTTGGCAGAGCATCTAATCAGCAGGGGTTCAAAGAAAGGGGCTTCCAGTGACAGAATCATTCCAATGGGAAAAGCAGAATCTAATAGAACAGAAAGAATAAACAGAATAGGGAAACCTCACAGAGAGTCAGGAAGAAAGCCTTCCAGCCCAGGGAGTTAAGAAATAATCTCCCCTCATGAAAAGAGAGTCATGAAGAAAGACTTTCAGGCTAGGGAGTCAGGGAATAATTCCAACTCAGAACAAGGAACCAGGAAAAAGAACTTCCAACCAAGGAAGTACCCTTCAAAAAAAGTCTGGGCCTCTCAGCCAGCTTGACAGAATATACTCATATCCTAAGAATCAAAATCTGTCCTCACCAGCTTGCCCATTTCATCACGTTAGGACACATAGTGTGTAACTCACAAGGACATTTGTCCAGAGCAATGGTTCAGAAGTCTGACTCATTGACTGATCCTCTGTTGCACTGAATAATTTCTCTTTAACAGTGATGGTGCTGTGTTTGGTGTCTATCTTTCATTCTCTCCAAACGTGGAATGGGCTTTGACTGTGGTTCATAGTCAAGAGGGATGCACCGAAAGGTCACTGTTCATGGCAGGGATTTAAGACCATTTCCTAAAGGGAACTTGAAGCCGTTGGCAACCAGGGGAGGGTCTTTCTCTGGAGTTGATAATTCTCTTCATGGGGCAAACTCCACACCCCTGCCTAAGAGAGTCAGATGTTTGGAAACAGAGCAGAAAAGGGGATGACATCTCATTTTGGGAAAACATGCACTAACCCTGCATTTCAGTGTACCTCTGCTCTCTTGGCTGCCCTCGAGACCAAAGTCCCTCTCTTCAGTCTTTCTGGAAAGAAGACCTACAGTCTTCTGCTGGATAGCAGAAGAGTCAGGTGCCCATTCCTCAAAGGAAAGCAAGGAATCTTGAGGTCTCTCTCCTCCACAAACTTTGGATTCCAAATTCCACAGTCCTCCTGCTTTCAGCCCTACTGGTCCCCATACTGGGGATCCTGCTGACTTTCTCTTTTCAGCCAGTCATTTACTCTCATTGCTATGGTCTGAATGTATGTGTTGCCCCAAATTCATATGTGGGAACCTAATACCCAATGTGACAATACTAAGAGTTGGGGCCTTTAGAAGGTGATTAGATCACGAGTGCTTCACCCTCCTGAATAGAATTAGTGCCCTCAGGAAAGAGCAAGCCTGCTTGCCCATTTCACCACGTTAGGACACAGAGTGTGCCATCTGTTGGAACAGGCCCTCATCAGCCACTGAATCTGTGTGGGTGCCTTTATCTTGGGCTTCTCAGTCTCCAGAACTATGAGCAATAATTTTTATTGTTTATAAATTACTCAGTCTAAGGTATGTTTTTATAGCAGCCGAATAGACTAAGACACTCATTCATCCACTGTCCAGTTCCCAAAACATCCTGTTGCTATCCCACTTACTTTCTATTTGTCCTTAAGAGTTTGTGCGCCCTTTAATTCCTTTATTGTCTTTTTGGTGAGACTTGGGGTGCAAGTAGAAGTCAATTCATGTGTTCAGTCTGCCATATTTAACTGGATGTCACGTCTATCTGGTTTTCAAGGTGCACATTGTAATTAGAGTTTACCACATCAGTCCTACCCTCAGTGAACTTCAAAATCCTGCTACAGTCAAGGCCCAAATGAAATATCAGCCCTCTCTGAACAACCCCCAATACGCTCTAATGTACAATTTTACAATATCAGGACCCTATCCACACAGACAGGACCTTTGGAGGGCCTGGGCAAGGGTACAAATGGACACCCACATACCATATGTCCAAATATTCAAAAGTTATAAATCAAGCAAACAAGCTGTTAAATACATTCCCTCCTCCTACAATGATAATTATACTTTCATAACAACCTGGAAACTCAAGTTCAAATTTAGAATTATCGGACTGCTCGGAGTTCTGCAGTGAAACAGGCAGCACAGAACAGTTAGCCCCTGGCCTGTCCCTGCCCCTTTCTTTCAGACCTGGCCCACCCTGGGCCACTCGTGAACACCGATATTCACTCTCTAGACCCTTATATGAAAGCTCTTCTCCCCATCCCCACAAATATCCTCCCTTGGCCAAACTTTGGGCCATTCAATTGTGTGGCCCACCTGAGGAAGAAGGACCCGGGGAGAAAGCCAGCACATGCCCTAGAAATGCCTTGGAGCTTGCGATGGTTAATTTTAATGTGTCAGTTCGGCTGGCCACAAGCTGCCCAGATATTTGGTTAAATGTTATTCCGTGTGGGTCTATCAGAGTATTTCTGGATGAGACAAACATTTTTATCAGTAAACTGAGTAGACTGCCCTCCCCATTGTGAGTGGGCTGCATTCAATCCATTGAAGGCCTAAACAGAAAAAAAAACCAAGTAAAGGAGAATTCTTCTCTCCTCTGTCTGACTGCCTTCTAGCTGGGAAATTGGTCTTCTCCCACCTATGGATTTAGACTTGGACTGGAATGTACACCATTGGCTCTCCTGGTTCTCAGACTTTAGACCCAAATTGGAACTATCTCACTGGCTCTCCTGGGTCTCTGCTTTGTCAGCTGCAGATCTTAGGATGCCTCAACCTCTATAACTACGTGAGCCACTTCCCTATAATAAATTGCTTATCATAAATGCCTCTTATATAATATATATACATTTAAATATGCGGATGTGTATCCTATCGGTTCGGTTTCTCTGGAGAACTCAGACTAATACGGGGTCATTTGGATGGGGCTTTCCAATGTTCTAGGAATGGGAGCATTGTCTAGAAGGAAGGGGTGCAGGAGACCAGAAAATCCCACTCCAAAGTATGCCTCTTTAGCTTCAGACTTATTTTGAGCTGATTATTTTGAGAAGCTACAGACACAAAGGATGCTCTGAAAACAAAGCAGCAGTCACCCTTAAGGGAAATTTATGTCTATAAAAGGGGAAATCTCCATTTGTAAGAACATCTCCATCTCTGTACCAGGACTCTACATCACCAAAGACTCTTCTCAGTGGAGAAGGCACTGACTCAAACGTGCAAATACAAACATTACTCTTTGTTTGCTGTGCTTTTTCTCCCATAACCAGCCTTCCCCACACCCTTCTTTCTTAGTTTTCATAGACAATAGTTTTTAAGCCTGAATTCCAAGCCACCTCTTTGAGATGTATTCATTTTTCTGAGTACCTCTTCCTATGTATGCAGGAGGGTATACTTGCTATTAAACTTCTATTTTTCTCTTTTTAATCTGTCTTTTGGTACAGGAGTCTGTCACAACTAAAAACTGCAAAAAATAGAGAGAAATTATTTTCCTCCCCTACAGGGGCATGAGCTCCAAGCTGGCAATGTCAGCTTGGCTTTTGGACCCTAACCCTAGGGAAAGGGCATAACCAGCAAAAGTTCAGACAGGGTAACACAGAAGTGTCGGAGGGGCCCAGCTCTTGTGGTCTACGAGACTTTCTGATCTCACTCATGCCTGGGACAAAGGAGAGAAGAGTTTTCCCCATCCCAAGCCTAGCTCAAAGAAACAAACATTCACAAAGATCTTGTAGCTTCCACTCTTACAGCATCATCCAAATCCCTCCCAATTTCTACCCACCTCTCATCAACAGAATAATTCACCTCCTCCAGGGAACACAGCCAAGGAGCTTTAACTTTTAAGGGCTTCATCTTCTGCTACTATCTGCCCTGGTCTACAGCACGACCAGTTAAGTCTTGGTCCCTTTCTTCCCAGCTTCTTCTGTCTTGCTAGTGGCCAGTGTCTATATGTCAAAATAAATTAACATATATTTACACAGGGAAACAATCAGCCATTTAAACAGTGGTCTCTAGCCTTTAGGGTTTCAGGAACCAATACTTTTAATTTTAAGTTAATTCAAGGACTGTGATTTCATTAAAGAAAGCCAGTTGAACAGCAAAAATATAGGAACAGCATAATCTCTGTGTAAAAGATACTCCTCTAAATTAAATAAACATGGCTTTATTTTAAAAACTCATTACATTTTCTTCATTTTTCATAGTCTTAGACCAGAGAAACTGCTTGTTTCCTCATTTTTTCCACATACACCAATATTTGGAAATCACTTCTTTAAAGCTCATAATGGGGGAAAAATTTTTAAATGTTTTATGTTAAAACAGAAGCATGCCAGTTTCCAGATTCCTGGGGTGGGCGGGGGGTACACAGAGAAAAAGAAGTCTGCCCTCTAGCCGGGCTCACTCCAATTCTATTCGTCCTCCATGGCTCAGGCTGGACTTTGACGTTGACAGGGGTGGCTCCTAAAACTTCCTTTGTTTCCGAGTTCATTTCTCCCAGGTCATCTACACTACAAGCTCCTCTACAGTGACAAGTGTTTTGCTTCATTTTTGGTTTTTTCTTCTCATCTCCCAAGCCAGGACAAGGGTGAGCTTATCTGACATGGTTCCCCAACAAAAGCCCCCTCTCCAGGTGCTGCCTCTGCTGCCCTCACCAGTGCTATGCCCACCCAGCCTCATGCCCTCTCCCCCAGAAATGCCCTCTGCCTTCCCAGATGCTGTGCAGCCCAGTCCAGGGAGCGCACCAGAGCCTCCCTGTCCTCTGAGTGCCTGTGACCCCCTTAGCCCCACTGGGTTCTCAGCAAACTCCAGCCTCCAGGTATTCTCACATATATCGCAGGTGTGCCCACTGGACTGGAGTTCCCTCTGTATCACACACCATCATGGATGTGTCAGGGGTTGGGGTCTTACCATCCTCTGCCCCGGGAGCAGTATGAGCGCTTTTTGCTAAAAGCCAGTGCACTGAAGCCTCAGCCTAGATTGTAGCCCAGCGCTCTGCTCACAGTTGGGGGAACCAGATGGGGGCTGCCCGGCTGTCCTGCCTTACCCTGCGGGGAGAGCGCTTGGTTATTTCCATCCAAGCCCCTCCCTGGTGCGTTGTTCTGCAAACTCTCTGGTCACACTCCAAGCCACTGCCTTTGCTGCACTGTCTGTAAACATGACAGTCTCAGGGCTATATTAAGATTTTATGAGTCTGTAAAACAGATTAAGAGATTCAGTGTGAAATTATTCTCCTTTTTAAAAGCTCTTCTTTCCCTTCAGATCCCATCAGTCACACCAACCCTGGCCCCACTGGCTTCTGACCCTGCCTGGGGACTGGTGATTTAAAAGGTAAAGTAAATGCTGCTTTTTCAAAACACATGGGGACCAGCTCCCCTCCCTTCCCGTCCAATGTTACTGTTCAATTGGGTTAAGGATCCCATTTTTCTTGGCACTTAGGAACTGAAGGGGCTTTCTAAATGGTGTCTTTGCTTTTTCCAAACAAGCTACTCAAGGGAGAATGTGAAAGTCTCAACAATTTGCCTGGTTTGCCTGAGACTCTCCTAGTTTTAGCACTAAAAGTCCTGTGTCCATAAAGCCCACGGCGCTGGGTAAACTGGAACAGCTGGTTGCCCTAGCACGAGGGCTCCTTGCAGAATCACCAGATGTTAGAGCCAGGGGAGCTGTCTGAACACTGGATGTGAAGACGTTCAAATGATTTACAGCCTCAGAACCCTGTTTTCTTTTCCTTTTTTTTTTTGAGACTGAGTCTCGGTCTCTGTTGCCCAGGCTGCCGTGCAGTGGCACAATCTCAGCTCACTGCAACCTCCCAGGTTCAAGCAATCTTCCTGCCTCAGCACCCCCTCCCAGTAGCTGGGATTACAGGTATGTGCTACCATGCCTGGCTAATTTTTTTTGTATCTTTAGTAGAGACAGTTTCACCATGTTGACCAGGCTGGTCTCAAATTCCTGACCTCAGGTGATCCACCTGCCTCAGCCTCCCAAAGTGCTGGGATTACAGACATGAGCCACCACACCCAGCCAGAACTCTGTTTTCAAATGAAAACTTATCTGAGAAGCAATAAGCAAACAGATGCCATGGGCAATCCTCTGGTGGACAGAGGTGGGAAGCCTGCAGGGAGAGTAAGGCCTGGACCTGGAATGCTGGGCTCCTCTGATGTCATCCAACTGTCTCCCAACCCCCAAAAAGGCAGGGGGCTCTCACTCACCTCAAATCAAAGCCCTAGGAGGAGCTTTGCAGTGACTTTAGTTAATGATAAACCAGATTAAAAACTGCATCCCCAAGGGGAAGTGTAACTTCAGGGGCCAAACTAGAACTCTTCTTCCTTAATTTCCAGGAGACAGCTAGACATGCCCTCTGGCGGCACCTCCTTCCTCCTCACATACATTTGCTTTTCTAAATTGGGAAAAAATCTCATGAACCCTAGCACAACCTCAGAGACGCTGCCACCTAAAACCCCGACACACATGCACGCATGCACCCACACAGCCCCTCCCTGGGGTCCTTGCACATCCTGAGTGAGAGGGCAGCCAGCCCTGCTCCTGGCAGGGAAGATGAAGACAGCGCCAAGGAGGGGAAAAGGAAAAGGGAGAAGCAGGCAGGGAGAAGTAGGGCCGAAGGTGGGTTTAGAGCCTGGCACTGCCATCACTAGCTTACAGCCGAGAAACGGACAAGCAGAATGAGGATCTGAGGCTGGGGTCAGGGGTTTTGGAGGCAGGCTTATCATCCCTGGCCTCCTGACTCAGGGCTCTTCCTGCCATCGAGGCAGAATCATCATCTAGCTGGGCCATGGTTATTTAAGGGAAGCCGTCCACCCACTAATCACAGATTCTGACCTTCATGGCTTAGTCTGACCTTCACAGCTTAGAATGAAAAAAATGCAGGGAATGGGGGCATTTGAGGAGTCTACACTGGGCCCTCCAAATACTGCATCTCTGAGATCAATCTCGACCTTCTGGAAAAGCCCTGGCTACTTACAAGTTTCTGCTCACACCTAGTGCCCAAATGCTCACATTCTCACTAAACACAACCTCAGCACTGTGGGGGTGGGGAAGGAGACACGGAAGGGTCTGTTCTGGCACATAGAATTGGCCAGGCACCCAGCTTACCCTGAATCTGGAAACTTCTGCTCTCAGAATCCTGGATTCCACTCCCCAGTCAACTGCAGGTCCCAGGTAAGGAAACCCATTCCAATTCTCAGAGTTTGGGAAGAAAGGGCAGGCCCACTCATCAGGGAGCTGGAGCTCCGGCCAAAGAACCCACCAGCCCTGGAGGAGGTGGCCTAGGGTAGGCGGACTCTCTGGCAAGACCATGTTTCCATGGAAACATGAATTCAGGGCTGGAAGGACCGAAGGACCTTCTCAGTTTGCTCTGAGCCACTGCCTGCCTTACACCCTACATCAGGCTGCTGCCCTCATCTCCCCCCCGCATGCTCTCCCCACACTGGACTGGCAGATGATGGCTCACTGTGCAAAGCACTTAGTGACAGGATCCCTGTGTTCCTCACTCTAACCAACCCAACAGGCAGGAACTCTGTCAAGGATGAAGCAGAGTCCCAGAAGATCAAATGTTTGCCCAAAGTCTCAGAGTCTGGGAAGAAAGGGCAGGCCCACTCATTGGTGATGCTGGAGCTCTGGCCACAGAACCAAAGTCACCCAGTGAGTTCACAGGGACACACAGCTCCACCTCCAGCACAGGTTCAGACTCCTCCAGCTGGGACAGCCTCTGCAGCCCTGCTCTGCTCTCTCTCCTCTCCAGTGGCAGGCACCCCAGCCTGTGCCACTGCCACTGCTCAGGGTGAGCCACATGCCCCCGGACACCCTCTGCTGGCATATGTCAGATGTTGCTCTCACAGACTTTATCACTACAACAAGCCTGTAAAACAAGTTTTAGCCTATCCCCCTTCTGTTTGTAGATGAGGAAGGAGGTTTGATCTGCCCAAAGACCACCAGGGAATCGCTGCCTGGGCTGACCCCCAGCTGCAGCCCTCCTGCATGGCTGCCTGTCGCCCACCAGCTGAGCAGAGGAGCCGCTGTTAACAGCACTCTTTCCATTTCTAATCTGAAAGCAGCCCCTGCGGTGACAGAGTCTCAGTGTCACCCATCACCCCCGCAGGTCGGGAGCCCTGGAGACCCCCTTGATGAATGACCTTAGCAGGAAAGAGGAATCTGGCTCCTCTCTGTGCCCTATACCCACAGCTAAACGGTGGCTTCTCACCACTCCAGCTTCCTTTCCAAGAGGGTCCAAGCTCCCGCCATGGCTTCCACACTATTCAGACAGGTCATTCTAGTTCTTTGCCACTTGTAGGGAAATCAGCACTGAAAATGCAAGTCAGCAACAGGACACAGCCCAGAAACTAAGGGTAGGGCCCGGGGGTCCTGCGAAGGGCTGGCAATCTAGGGCAAGTCTCTCCCCTCCAGGCTCGTCTCCTCTGTTGATGGATAGACCAAATCACCTCCAGCTCTATGTGCCCAGCCATCTTTTTGTAATTAATTTTTCAACTGATTACATGAGTCACAGGAAACCAAACAGAATAAGGATGATGAAAACAAAAAGGGTTTGCATTGGACTTTACAAAATGAACACACCCTAGAACTATTCCAGAATTAAAATCCTCCTAAAATATGGTCAGATGCAGCAGCGGCCAACCCATGCTGCTTTGAGCTGCTTCCAGTGGCCTTGGTTGGAAAGAATGGACAGTCTAGGATGGGGGGAGCTTGCGGTGGGGTTGGGAGGAGTGGGGTGGGGTGGGGTGGGGAGGGGGAGGGTGGGGTGGGGAGGAGTGGGGAGGGGTGGGGAGAAGTGGGGTGGGCATGACGCCTGACAAAACAGCCTTGTGTGGTGTAGGGCTCAGGGTCCAGTTTCCTGTGCTGGGACCCAAATGGAAGATCGTGTGTCTGTCCCCCCACCCCATGTCTCCCCACTGCATGCCCACTGCTTGCATCCAGGCCATCAGGAATAGCAGTGAGGGGGGCTCTGTGGCTCCCTGGAGCTCTCAGTCACCTTGCCTATCTCTGGGGGCTTCTGGAATGGTCTGGATCTGTATGCAATTTCAGGGTCTGCTTACGTTTCCAAAGTCTGAGACTGAAACTCAACCTCTAAGCATTTAAAAGGAATGACAGGAAAACTCAATCCTCCTTCCTTCCACAGCACATTTAGGGCAAGAGCTTCAAAGCTGAAAATCTCCTTCAAAGAAAATGCATCCTAAATGTGCCGGGTGGAGAAGCCGGTGGATCTCGTGGGGCCCTGCATTCCCGGTCTGCCTCTGGGCTGACAAGCGGGTTTCAGATTGGTAAGTGGGTCAACCCTAGCTCCAGCGGCTCCTCCTCACCTCTGCCGATTTCAAGTAGAATAAGAAAATTTTATGTGTCTATATGTCTGTGTTTATAGGTGTATATCTGTCTCACACAGATTATGTACTAGGTCGTCTTCTAAGCACTTCTTATTAACTCATGCAGTCCCATTTTACAGATGACAAAAACTATGACGAGGAGAACCAAGGTCACATTGCTACTAAATGGCAGAGCCAGGAGTTGAGGCCAGGCTATCTAGGTAGGACCAAGGCCCAGAGTGGAGGGTGGGCAGCAGGGCCAGGGCTGGCCCAGGGCTGCCAGGTGGGCCCAACAGGCCTGGAGCTGGTTTGAGACACAGACGCTGTGGTGACCAAGTGAGCTGGCCCTGAAGGGCAACGGGAGTGAAAGAGCCAGACCCCCGAGCCAGAGCCCAAACCCCCAAGGGACACCTCGGCCAGGACAAGCTACTGGAACAGGCCAGGGCCCTTTGGAGGGGAAGGGAGAACTGGACGACATGGCTGAGAACTGCAGAGATTTTCTCTCTGATGGGAAGAAAACTGGGTCTCAGCAGGGGCCAGTGGGGAGCCAGCTTTGGAGGAAGTCAGAATTCAGGCATCCTTGGGACCAACCCGGCAAACTGCAGGTCTCCGGGGAGCCGCTCCAGTGCATTCCCAGGTCCAGCCTGCCCCCTGCTGGCTCTGTTGGGGAACCAAACACAGGCTTCAACCTCCTCGTGCAAAGGTGGACTTCCTGGTTCTCAGATACCCCGGTGAAGCCCATCCTTATAAACTGGGGATGACACGTCACGAAATCAGTTATAGGGTGCTGCTGATACGGTTGTCATCTGTTCTAACCACATATTTAAACTGAGAACTTTTCATGTAAGTTCTGCCTGTCAAGGAAACCACCGCATAAATTGTGTAAAATGTGTGTGCATCAGAGTTTTATCAGAAGTGGGGCAGAAAGGAGAGTGTTCAGGGGTTGGAGCTTAAAGTGCTGGAATCCAGGTCACCTCCACCCCAGTATATTGGGGTCCGTTGAAGTTTGGGTGGAAAATAAGAGTGTTGTTGTGCTTCGGGAATTAGATCCTCTTTACCACGTGCCCCCAGATGGCTCATCAGGGAACTTGATGCAGAATGTGGTTGCAGTTCCAGAGGCAGAGCTGGGTCATTTAGAATTTGACACCTAAGTGAGTCTCAAATTGGCCCAAGGCACGTGAGAACTCAGTGCCTTAAACATCTGACTCAAAACAGCCTATTTCCCTTCTACTAATTTCGTTAAGTCAGTCTAGTATTTTTCAAAGCCTGTTGGCAGTTATCATAAAACAGACTCTCTGATCCCATAGGACAGTGACAGAGGATCAGAAATCCAGCTGATTTGCATCTTGTAACGACCCAAACTTAATCACCCATAAAACCCCAGCCTCCAGGCAGTCCATTGCTGTTATTTGAGTATTTGCAGAAGAAAGTATAATTTCGCTTTCACCTGGCCAGGACCCTGGGCTCATACCCACCATATGCTGGCATCTATAGTAAGAATAAATTTCACAGGACAAAGCAGGTGGCAAAACAGGCATTATTTTTCTGTAACAGGACTTACTATGAGAGTCCAGCCCCCATTCACCAAATAACAACAAACGTCATCTAATCACTCCCGGGAATGCCTCGCTGACACCTTAGCCTCTTTGCAGCTCCAGGCACACTTTCCCCTTCTCTGGTCTCATCCACTCCTAGGGATCATTAAAGCGCCGTCCACCTGCAGTTACCTCCTTCCTGTTTCTCCTCAAAGGCCAGACCTCTCCTGTGCTCCAGACTCACATAGCTAAAATAAAAATGCCATTTCCACCCACAACACTTCCCTCGGAGCCTTCCCTGCCTCCATGACTCAGGTCCAAGCCAGGGCACCTTCGCCAGTCCTCTTTGCCTCATACCTAATCCAATCTTCAGTACAACCTGTGGGGTCCACCTCCCAAATAGACCCCAACAGTGACCTCTTTCACCTTTGCTGCTGCCACCAGCCTTGTCCATGCATCACCATCTCTTAATCCAGATGATTCCAGAACGCCATGGTCCACGCTGAGCCACTAGCCACAGGTCACTATGGAAATTTCACTAATTAAAATAAAGTGAATTTTAAAACTGAGTTTCTCAGCCATACCTAGCCAGATTCCAAGTGCTCAAAGGCCATGTGTGGCCCACGGCCGCTGGAGGTGCAGTGCTGATGGAGGACACCATTGAGGGACAGCCCTGCTCCAGGATCTCTCCGTGATAAAAGGGATGATGGCCCCTTCCTGCGAGTGTGTCTCCTCCCCCAGCCCCAGCCCCAGCCCATCTTCCCCAGGGCAGGCAGGGCCTTCTTCCTGAGCATGACTCAGCTGACATCACACCTGTGCTTAAACACTCCCACTGCCTATTCTGGTGAACAGAACAAAACGTAAGCTCCTTCTGTGGCCAGCCAGGCACCACGTCTTCACATTCAGCCAACCGTCAGCAAATATCTATTGGACACAAACTCTGTGCCAGGCAATTGTGATGGAAGATGCCAGACAGCAAAGAGTCAAAACACTTCGCCTCCATGGAGTTGTCTGGGAGGAGGCAGAGCAATAAACAAACAGTAAGTAAATGCTGGTTTTCTAGAAGAAGAAAGTGTTATGAAATAAAATCAGCAGAGCAGAGTGAAGGGACCTGGAGTGCTAGGGAGGGTGACCAGATGGCCTTGTTGACAAAGTGACAGGTGAGCCTTCCAGGTAGGGGATCAGCCAGCGGGGAGGCCCCAGGATGTTGGCAGGCCTGGGTATTTGAGAAACCATCCAGGGATTCAAGGGGCTGGGAAGGAGGAAATGGGGGAGAGGGTAGGTCCTTGGAGGCTGTGGGACTGACGTGGGCTTTCACCTGAGCCAACAGGGAGTTATGGCAGGGTTTGAGCAGAGCAACAGCTCCCAGCTCATATCCAAAAGGCTCCTTCCGGCCACTGGCACACGATAGGTGCTGGGAGGGGGACTCAGAGAGCCCCAAGTCACCTGCAGGGAGGAGGATGTTGAAGTGGATTTGGGTGGCAGTGGTGAGGTGTTCAGAGATGTTCAGAGAATCCCAGGTGGGTGGGATGAGTGAGGGGAGCAGAGCCCGGGATGGCTCTGGGTTCCTTGGTGCCTGAGATGGGAAGGACAGGTGTGCAATGCTGGTGAGGGCAGCAGTGGGAGGCTCTCACTGGACACCCAAGAGGAGGGGGAAAGGGGAGTGGGAGGGGTACACTAGACATTCAACCAGAGGGGCAGGCAGGCTGGGTCTGAGTCCACAGTGCTAAAGAGAGGTTGCTTTAGAGGTGGGAGCTCAGCGTTATTATGAAGCTGGCCGGCTGCTCTCCTCTCCGCTCTCCTCCCCTCTATTTTGCCGTCTGGCCACTTGCACCTCCCTTTCCACCCACGACATCCCAGCTCGTTTTTGCACCCTGGCCTCTGTCCAAGCAGCCCCCTGGCCAGCTCCACTCCGCAGTCCCGCCCTCTGCTTCCCACGGCACTCCAAAGCCCTGAATGATCGATACTCACCCGGCTTGAGCTGTGACCCCAAGGACACTTAAGGATAGTTGTGTAAGGACACTTGGGGAGAACAGACAGCTCCTTGCTTGAGCTGTGTTCCCAGCGCTAGACAGGCCTATCCCCAGAGGACTCAGCATCTGCACTGCCCCCACCTTGGCCCACCTCTACCCCACCTTGCCCCACCCCCTGCAGCCACCTGCTGCTCTTCTGGGAGGCCCAGGAACCCAGATCGTCCCTGATAAAGATGAGTTTCCCTCCCGCACCAGGTGGACCCAGCCCCGGGGCCTAAGCCTGTAAGACACCACCACGCACACACACGAACACACACAAACATACACACATCCCACACACAAACACACAAACTCACATACACATAAATACTTCACGCACAAACACCCCCACGCACAAACACATAGTCACACAGACATGCACCCCACACATAAATACCCACACATTCACAATCAGAAACATACACCCCACACCCACACACAAACACCTCACACACACAATCACACACAAACATTCCCACACACACTGACATCCATACAAATACCACATACACACACACCACAATCACACTCAAACACCTCCACACACACAAACACTCCCACACTCACACAATCACAAACACACATCCTACACCCACACACAAACACAATCACAAACACCTCACACACAGTCATTCACAAACATACCCCACACACACAGTCACACACACAAACACACTACACACAACCACACACACACACACAAACACCCCACACACAAACATGCACACACCCCACATAAAAACACCCTCCACACAAAAAAAACACAATTACACACAATCATACATAAACACCCACCCCCACACACAAACACCCCACACATGCCCACACACACTAACGCTCCCCACACACACCCCCACATGCAAACACACAATTACAAGAACACCCACACACACACAAACACTTCCACACTGACACACACAATTACATACCCTTCACACACGCAATCACACACAAACACCACACACACAAGCACACGCACCCACACAAGCATTCCCCCCATACAATCAAAAATATACACAAACTGCACAACCACACAAATGCACACAACACATAAATACACACTCCTTACACACAGAAAAGCACTCCACTCACCCACACATACAAACCCCCCACAAACATCCACACACAATCACACAAACACCCACACACACCCACATACAAACACAATGACAAATACCCACACACAAACACACCCAATATACACTGACACTCACAGGGTTTAAATTTTTTTTCTCCCCCTCCTCCCCCTTTCCCATTCTTGGTCTGACAGTTTTATTTGAAAACACAGGACATGCCTGAAAAATCAGCTCTCCCCAGTAGTATATATTTTTAAAAATTGAATGCAGTATGTTAATTATTGATTATGAATTTGATTTATGAATGAGAAATGACTTTGAAACTTTTTTCAGCAGTGGAGCCATTCAAAAGGGATACGCGCGAACGTTCTTGTATCCTGACTCCTGAGTTGATCCCACGCAACTCAAGTTGTCAACGGTGAGGCAGAAGGGGGGCTGTGGAAACCCACAGAAATGTGGCGGGGAGGCGGGGCGGGGCAGAGAGCAAGGAGGGGAGGGGAGGTGGGGGAGAAGACGGAGGGAAGAGGAGGGGAAGAGATGGGAGGGAGGGGTGGAGAGGGGAGGGGCAGGGTGGGGAAGACGTGGAAGGGATGGAGGGGTGGAGAAGGAAGGGGATGGAGGGGCGGGGTGGGGTGGGAGGAGAGAGGACGGCGGGGAGGCGAGAAGATGAAAGGGAGGGACGGGGAGGGGGTGGAGGAGAAGGGAGGAGCAGGGAGAGGCGGAGGGGCGAAAAGAGTATGAAGGGGAGGGGAGAGGCGGGCGGGGACTGAGGGACGGAGAGGGCGGGACGATTCTCCGCAGCTCTGAACGCCCGGCCCGCCGGTGCTGCGCGCGGTGCTGGGAGCGCCCCTGCAGGAGGCGCCCGGGCAGGTCGGCGTCCGCTCCCAGAGCCGACGCGGGTTCTCGCCCGGCGGCCACGCTGCGCGCTGAGCGGTTCCTCGCTGTCTCCGCTGACATGGGTGGGCAGATCTTTGTGCGCTACTTTTAAGTGCTCTAATGAGCACCCTGACTGCCAGCCCTGGGAGCGGCAGTGGCTCCGGGGAGCGGAGGGGGTGTCGTCCGCGCCCATCCCCCACCCCACCCCACGTCTGGACGCACCGAAGCCACAGCGGTGATCGTTAGGACCCGCGGCCGCCAGGCCCGGGCGGGGGACGCAGACTCTCCGCCGTCCGTTGCACCCCGTGGTGGCTGCCCTGCAGCTGGCGGCCGCCTTCCCTGAAGTTCTTGCTCCCTTGAATACACTCAGGGCCCAGCGGATATTCCTCCGGGTGCGGGGATGGGGAATGGCTAGCGGGCAGCCGGACAGGAGCGCTGTCTCCCTGAGATTTGCGGGGCTCGGGCTTGTGCAGCGGACCCAGCCACAGATGTCTGCAGAGAGGCCTGCGCGCGTGCCGACTCCGCAGGCAGGAGGCCGTGGCTCCCCTCGCTCCTGCTCTGCCTGCGGCCTCACCCACCAGGCCGGCCAAGATGACTGGGACCGACGGGGCTTCATGGAATGCAAAACTTTCGGTGAGTTTTGCTGCTGAGTATCCTCCTCCTACCCCTGGGAGGAGGGCTGAAATCGCAGAAGTCCTGGGTGGACCGGGGCAAATTGGTCATCCTAAGGCCAACCCAGCCTCTGGGGTTGAGGCCGTCACCCTGCTGTATTAACCACACGGGCATAGACTCCTGGGGGAATAATCACCTTCAGTTTCTCCCTTTCCGGGAGTCTCCAGAGATTTTATTTGTCTTCTTCACTCTGTGTGTGTAGTGTATCTGGATTCCGCATACAGTACAATCTGCCTTTGATTCTTGCAAGCCCAGAATTGCTTATGAATTCCTAATTTGGGAGCAGCACCAATGTAGCTGTGGGTACCAGCCCCATCCAGCTCCTTTAAAGGCAGGGTCGCTGCAGAGAGTGCAGGACAGTGAGGCCCCCTGGTCCCTTCTTTCTGGCTTTGTGGTAGGCTCTGAACTATGCTTCTTTCGAGTGTTCCACGCCTTGTCCTCTTTCACAGATCTTGCTGGTTTCCTTTTGGTTCGGGCCCCTGTGCTGATGCACTGGATATAGCTGACCTGCTTAGTTCACGAGCCCCTTTGCCCCTGGTGCTCTGCTGCGGAGTATCCTCTCCCCACCCCTGGGAGGAGGGCTGCCCCTTGCCATCTGGGTCTGCCTTAATCAGGAAGGGAAGTTACTGTTGACGAAGGAAGAAGAAACAAGGCATTTTTCTGAATCTTTTGCTTATTCCTAGACCAGGGTTCCTGAAGTTAAGACCCAGGAGCTGCCACCTCATCCCCCACCCCACCTTTACATTTTGTTTTATTATTTGTGACTTACCCTCAGGGAACATGGTCACATAACTAGCGACCCAATTAAAGGGTTTTGTGGAGCTGGAAAGAGCCATTACTTAATTTTTTACATGTCATCCTCTAGGATGGCACAGGTGAGCTCTGACCTGCCTGTCTGCTACCTAAACGGTTCCTGTGTCTTCTCCTCTCTCTAATGGACCTAACGGATCAATGCTCCTTTCTTCACCTTTCCTGTATCATGAGACTTTCAGTGTCTTCCCACTGTGGGCGTGGTGTTCTGCCCCCTTTGCCTCCAGGTGACTTGCTTTGGCCAATGCGATGTTAGCAAATGGGACTCAAAGGCGGGGGAGCGGGTGCCCTTTTCCCTCACTTGCCCTTTTCCCTCACTCTTGCTCCTTCTCCTTTGCCAGGACAGTCCAGGTGGTGAGTTACATGGAGCAGAGTCAAATTTCCCAGTTGTCCCAGCTGTGCTCATTCTAGAACAGCTAAACTGCAGCTGACCAGCAGATATGTGGGTGAGCCCACCCAAGACCAGAAGAACTGCCTAGCAGAGCCCTGTCTCAGTCACTGTTTCACAGAGTTGTGTGTCAATATTTATAGTGTGACATGTCATTGAGGTTATATGGTTGATACATAGCATTATTGTGGCAGTTAATGATGGATTCACTCTAGCTCCACACAGCTGCCAGAAAGAGCTCTCAGATTCTGTGATGTCACAGGACCCAGCATGGTTCTATGTGCAGTTTGAAGCAGATGGTGACAATGGAAGGACCTTGGTGTCAGGCAGACCAGAGTGTGGACCTGCAGCCCGCTACTTACAAGCAGTGTGACTCTGGGCAAGTTAGTTAACTCCTCTCATATTCAGTTGTCTCATTCTAAAATGAGGACAAGACTGATATCACTAGTTCTAATGCTATGACCCCTCCAAATCTCATGTTGAAATATGATCCCTGATGTTGAAGATACAGCCTAGCAAGAGGTGTTTGGGTCATGGGGGCCAGTCCCTCACGAAGTGCTTGGTGCAGTTCTTACAGGAAGGAGTAAGATCTCCTTCTATCAGATCCCACAAGAGCTGGCTGTTAAAAAGAAACTGACACTTCCCTTACCTCTTTCTTGCTCTCTCTTTCTTTCCTTCTATGTGATCTCTGCACGTGCCAGTGTCCCTTCGTCTTCTGCCATGAGTGGAAGCAGCCTAAAGCCCTCACCAGAGGTAGATGCTGGTGCCATGCTTCTTGTACAGCCTGCAGAACTGCGCAACAAATAAGGCTCCTGTTTTTAAAATACAATTATCCAGCTTCAGGTATTCCTTTGTAGCAACACAAATGGACTAAGACATCTAATAATTCTAATAGGTACAAATGATTGGGCAATTATGTGTCTGAAATCATGTTAAGAATTTCATATACTATAGCTGATTAGATTTTCACCATAGCTCTGTAATAAATATCTGTTTTACAGATGAGGAAGCTGAGGTATAGTGAGATTAATTGAATGAGCCAAAGGCACAGAGCATATGCTACATTCAGTTTTGTTTTATGTGTGTTTTTCTTTGATCAGCATATAGATTTTCCATATAATATGATCTCAACTAAAGCAAAATATATAGAAATAAGACTGGAAAAAATATGACAATATGTAAATAGCAGTTGCCTGTGAGTACCGAACTTTGAATTTTTTTTTATATTAACTCAAAAATTTTTATAATTATCTTTATATTTTATATCTTTATATGTTTATATAAAGATAATTATGACTATATAAAAGATATAATTTTATATTATCTTTATAATTAAACATTTTTTAAGAATTCCTCTTCACACAGTATTTGACTGTGTTTCTAAATCTTGTGAATAATGGCAATATCTGGCTTTAGAGTTACTTCCTTCATATTTTTTATTTTAATCAATACAAGGCCTTTGGTTCAACATCCTGGAAGAATATTTATTGCAGGCCACTTTCTCTGAAAAATATATTAAAAGGCTGATAGAATACATATTATTTAGGGTAGGGTAGGTTGGGGTAACAAAGAGACCCCAAAATATATAATGATTCAAACACAATAGAAAGGGGCTTCTTTTTCTTGGAGAGCTTACAGAGGACCAGTCTTCTTAGAGAGAACAACAAGAACGCTGACGGCATCCAAAAAGCATTTGTCTGAAGGCATTGGAGAGCTGTGGAGGCAACTAGGCCTACGAGGCCAAGATTCATGAATGGGAAAAACCATGAAAAGATGAGCCATATTCTGAAGCTGCTCTTCCCTCAGGCACTTGGGAATGCTGGGCCAGGCCTGGGCTACTAGAGGGGGCAAGAGAACTAGCAAAGGTGTGGGGAGCCTATAGGTCTGGAAAGAAAAAATTAAATTCTTAGAGTGAGGGATCCAGAAACCCATAAGAGCAGATAACTGAGCCAAACTTTCAGCCAGTTTTTAACTCAAGATATTGGAAAATTTCTGAAGCTACACAAAATGGAAACTAGGTAGGTAAATACAGAGCCTTGGAAAAGCTAAGTGACGTTTTCAATAGTCTCACTGTGCTGAGGACACTAGGACTAGAACTTAGAACTTATGGGGCAAGGGCCTATGATGAACACCCCAGCAACTCAACAGGAAACCATAAAACCACGCTCTAAGAATCAACATGATCCAGAAGTAGGCAGAGGTCCAATACTGCCGCTGAGCCCTGAGTTAACTCAGTCCCTGATTGAATTAAGCTGATTAACCAATAGCACGTGATATGGTTTGGCCGTGTCACTATCCAAATCTCATCCTGATTGTAGCTCCCACAATTCCCACATGTCACGGGAGGGACCTGGTGGCAGTTAACTGAATCATGGGGAAGGGTCTTTCCTGTGCTGTTCTCGTGATATTGAATAAGTCTCATGAGATCTGATGGTTTTGTTCAGATCTCATGGGAGTCCCCCTGCAGAAGCTCTTTTACTTCTGCCACCACGTAAGTTGTGATTCTGCTCCTCATTTGCCTTCTGCCATGACTATGAGGCCTCCCCAGCCGTGTGGAATTGTGAGTCAATTAAACCTCTTTTTCTAAATAAATTACCCAGTCTTGGATATGTTTTTATTAGCAGCATGAGAACAGACTATAATACAGTATAGCTACCTGTCAGAGGAAAGGATGAACAATGTCCAGCATTAAATAAAAAATGTAGGCACACCAAGAGAAAAGACCAAATGGTCAGATATAAGGAGGGGAAATTAGATAAGGGAAATCAACCCACAGGTGATTCAGGTATTGGACTTAGCTAACAAGGGTTTAAGAGAACTATTATTAATATGGCAAAGAATATAGAAAAAGATAGAATAGAATTTCATCAGACAACTGAAAAGCTGTGAAAAAAATTAAATGAAAATTTTGAGAATTAAAAATTTTACAAACTAAACTTAAGAATTCAGTAGGTAGATATATTATTAATGTAACCTGTTATTATTAATAATCTATTATGAATAGATTTGAAGCAGCAAAAGAGGATTAGTGAATTGGGAAATACAGCAACATAAAAAATTAAGATTAACACAGAAGGAAAAAAGATAGAAAATACAAAAGAAAACATAAAGGACATAGACAACAAGTGTAAAGGCCTAACATAAGTATAATTGTAGCCCCAGATAGAGAGGAAAGAGATAATGGGGTAAGGAAATATTTGAAGAACTAATAGCTGACAATTTTCCAAAACTGAGGAAAGACATTAATCCACAAATTTAGACTCTCTACATACTCTAAGCAAGGTAAATATAGAATAAATTATATTCATTATAGCTAAGCTGCTGAAAAACAAAGATATAAAAGGATATTGTGAACACAGCAGGAGAGAAAAGATACATTACCTTCAATGGAGCAACAATAAGACTCAAGATTGACTCTCAGAAATGATATGTTTAACAGACTGGAAGGTAGTAAAACTAACCTGAAATTCTATATTCAGTGAAAGTGTAACAGTTCAATTGGTTAATCTTGCCCACTGCCTACCCAGATAGAGCCAATGTATCAAGATGGAGAATTGCAATAGAGAGTTTAATACATGTACAGCCAGCTAAACAGGGGACTGTAGTTTTAATGCTATTCAAATTAGCCTCTCCAAAAATTTGGAGACTAGGGTTTTTTAAAGATAGTTTGGTGAGCAGGGGGCTAGGGAATGAATGCTGCTGATTAGTTAGGGCTGCAATTATCCGGGTGTGGAAAATGGTCCTCATGTGCTCAGTTCACTTCTGGATGGGAGCCACAGAGGAAATGCTGGTCTAGTTGGAGTCATCCAGTCATCAGAAATGCAAAAGTCTGAAAAGGCGTCTTAAAAGGGCAATTTTAGGATCTACAGTAGGGATGCTATTTACAGGAGTAATTGGAGAAGTTGCAAATCCTTGTAACCTCCAGAATAATAGCTGGTAATCATTTACCTATGCCTACATCTTAGCAGGATTCAGGTGCCTCTCATCTTCCTAACCTGGCTTCCTTTCATTAGTTGTACAAAAGTGGCTTAGTTTTGGGAAGAGCTATTATGTTTGTCTCCCAAAGTTAGTCTGGCCCATGCTCAGGAATGGCCAAGGCCAGTCTGGAGGTTAAAAGCAAGACGAAGTTAATTAGATCTTTTGCTGTCATAATTTTTCACTGTTATAATTTTTGCAAAGGCAGTTTCAAAAACAGCCTTCAGAAATGAAGGGAAAATATTATTTTAAGACAGCAAACCAGAAAGACCCAGTCTAAAATAAATGCCAATAGAAATTCTTCAGACAAAGGAAAAAGAACCCAGATTTAAAAACTGAAATGCATGAAAAAATTGAAAGCTACAGAAAAAGTAAATATATAAATATAAATAAACATTAACCATACAAAACATCAAAAATAATGTCTAATGGGGTTTAAAATATATATTGACAAGAATAAAGGAAAAGAATGTGAGCAATAAAGTATTCTAAGATCTTAACATGTGTAAAAGAATTAAAAGTCCTAAATTACATTAGACAATAATAAGTCAAGAATACATGTTGCAATATTTACAGTAATTACTGAAATACAAATAAAAGAATGTTTAAATACCAAGTTTATACAGGGAAAATAGAATGATAAAAGTCTTCATCCAAAAGAAGGTAAAAAAAAAAAAAAAAAAAAAAAAAAACCAAAAAACATGGAAAAGAAATAAAAAATGGGTGCAACAAAAAAATTAAAATGGTAGCTATAATTCT